>NC_060276.1:83480085-83588422 GCF_021613505.1 Equus quagga
GGTACATAGTTGTATATTCTTCATTGTGGGTCTTTCTAGTTGTGGCATGTGGGACGCTGCCTCAGCGTGGCTTGATGAGCAGTGCCATGTCCGTGCCCAGGATTCGAACCAACGAAACACTGGGCCACCTGCAGCGGAGCGCGCGAACTTAACCACTCAGCCACGGGGCCAGCCCCTGTGAGTGAAGTGTTTTTAAAGTGTTACCTGGAGGACACGGCTCCAGTACAGTGTGAGGACAGAGATGTCCTGTCCGCGGTCAAGACAAAGTTTCTATAGAGAGATTGAGGCTCAGAAGAGGCTCAGGACAGGCATTTCTGTAAGGAGTGGTGCAGGGGCTTCCTTAATGTGAGTTCAGAGATTCCTAACCAGAGTAAGGCCGAGATTCCCATGCCATGGGAGGACAGGGGTTCCTCCTATCCAAGGTGAGGGCTGGTGTTCCTGTCCAGGGTCAGGATGGGTTTTCTGTTGATAATTAGAGAAAGGGTTCCCTTAAGAGTTCCAGCGCTAGGTTCCTATACCAGGCTAGGACAGCTGTTCTTCTAGGGGGCGAGGACCGGGGTTCCTGAACAAGGTGGGGCCAGGCACATTTCCACCCCAGATTCTGAGAGGGGTTCTTGTGCAAGGTGAAGACAAGGGCTCCTACAGGGTGTGGGGGCTGGAGTTCTGTGGGGCAGCCAGGCAGGAGGCTTTCAGAGGGCCGGGGCAGTTCTGGACAATCCCTGTAATGAGCATGGCCTACTGTGATTCTGCAGTGGGCTAGTGTGGCAACTAGCTGAAGGAGTGGTTTTCTGTCGAGGACAGCTGCTTACCCACTACACTCAGGAGGCGTGGGCCTGTAGTCCACATCTCTGGGGCTCTAGGGGAGAAGCAGCCCAATTAAGTATGAGCAAGACTCACTTTGGGGTGGTGCCACCAATCCAAAATCCACTCCTTAAATTCAGTGTGGTCAGGGCAAGTTACTCATCAGTTCTGAGCGTTACTTTTTCATGAGGAAAATGAATATGAATATACTTTCCTCTGCCTTTTTTCCAGGTGTTCATGAACTAAAGCAACTGAAGCCTCCCAGCCATTGCTGACCCACAGTGAGCACCCAGTAAATGGCGCTGCTTGCTGTTGGGAGCTGCTGGGTAGCGTGGAGGCTAAGCTGTGGAGCCTGGCTTGCCCCGTGCCACCAGCTATGAGGCTGAGCCACTTAACCTGTCTGGTTTAGGAGGTCACCTGACTCAGTGCAGGCTCCTCTGTAAGGGTTTGTTCAATGGAAGAACAGATTCTGCTTTAAGGGGAGCAGTTCACCCAGGTAAGTAGGTGTGTTGGGCAGGGAGTTGGCACTGTGGGGAGCTCCCCCACCTACGGGGTCTAAATATCACCCCCAGAGGTTATTTTGTCCTCCTAATCTCCCTCTTTGGTTCTCTACCATTTCCCACAGGGCTACAGGCTGAGCTGGGCTGAGAGAGATAAGAAATGGGTGACAGGAAGGCCCCGGACAGCCCCACAGTCCCGCACTGGCCTTCTGACCTTCTGGACGGCTACTATTCCAGTCCCCCCCTTCCCCCACTTCCTGGCCTGAACTTGTCTTTTGTCCCTTGGAAGAGGGTCCCTAACTTATGCCAACTGAAACTATACGTGTTGACGCCTCCACAAACAAGTTGCACCGAGCTGCTCACATTGTCAGCCACTCAGAGACACCCTGACATGGCACATGCCACATGATATGTGCCCCCACACAGACTTGCATAGAAATACTGCTGTTACCAGGCCCACAAAGACATCCTGACATGCAGACCCTCATGGTCACACTGTTATGCTTCACACACTGTCACAGTTCTTTTTCAACATTCTAGAAATGTTTATGGATCAAATTCTGTGCCCAGCACATATGCTGTCATACTGCCTCACAGATCACCCCAAGTGGCGCACATTCACGCAAACACAACCCCTCACGTTTCCTCAGCACGTGCTATCACACACACACTTCCACACCCTCTCATACAGTCACCTGTGCCCTGTCCTTCTCAGCCACCTGGTGTCACACACCCCCTCTCACACAACCTCACTCTCACAGTCACAACCAGGCAGTGTGATCAGCCACTCCCACACTGTCTCTCACCAGGATGTGTGGATACACATGCCGTCTCATACAACCTGGATGCTGTCACATGCAGTTTCATGTCTACTGTTACAATCCCACATCATAGCCCACAGTTGTGGAGTGCCAGATATGCCCCATCTCACTCACACAGTCATACATTGCTGCCATACACTCCCTCAAAAAGTCACAGACACTGATACACACCCCACCTACCACTGCTCTTTATTCAGTCCCACACAAACTCACACCCCCAGTTTCAGGACTTCGGTGGTTTTATTTTACAAAAGCTTTGATGGTCCAGGCCAGGGGGTGTCTGGGGCCCAGAAGGTGGGTTGTATAGATTGCTGGCTACGAGAGGAGAGGGACACTACCCCTACCCCGAGGCCATGTTCTGTGCTCTCATGAGCTGAGTGGAGCCACCACAGTGGTGGTGGTGGTGGGAGGCGTGGGGCCTGTGGGGAAGGAGCCTGTGGGTGAACCCAGCAGGGGTCCCGGGAAAGGCATGAGGTGGCTAACAGGCCCTGACAGCACCACGGGGCCGAGGCCTTGGTAGAGATGGGCAGCACTGGGGGGGCCCAGTGTCAAGCCTGAGGCCACCTCCCCACAATTCCCACTGCCGCTGCCCCCAGCCACCACCATGAAGCCGCCAGCTGGTCCTTCAGCTGCTCCTGTACCTCCCAGACTTGACCCCCGTTTCTTTTTCCCTTTTCCAGATGCCTTGCGGTTTCGAGTCTGAATACCATCCTTCCTCATGGTCAGTGGTCGGTTCACCTGCAGAAAGGGAGGCCATGGGTGTTTCCCAACTCCAGACCTTTGCCTCTGTGTCTTGACCAGGGACACCCTCTCCACCCCACTTCTTAAGAATAGGGAATTGGTTCAAGGACTAGGGGAGCATGCCCAGGGTTTGGCACAGGTATTGTCCTAGGGAATCCCAAAGTCGTGAGGCCCTGAGCTTGGGAAAGCCTCCAAGGCTAATAAGAGCTGTCCCCTGTCTAGAGCAGGGGAGTGGAAGTTAGCTGATGGCTGGAGGAGAGGAGGAAGGAGACAGAGATGGAGGAGGGAGACAGGAGCAAGAAGGAGTGATAAGAGAGGGAGTGGAAGGGAGAAAGGAGATGAAGGATTGGAGGAGGAGGGGTGGGGATAGTGGAGGGGGAATGGAGGAGGAGAGCATGAGAATAACAGATGGAGAAGAGAAAAAGGAGAAGAGAGGGAGGGTTATGAGGGGAAGTGAGTTTGGGGTGAAACAGGAGCATGAGGAGGAGGGAAGCATGGTGTGGGACTGGGGAGAAGAGGAGGGGGCAGGGAGCACCTGGTGTAGCTTGTAGTAGAGGCCGCAGGCATTGCACACAGGATCCCCACTGGCATTTCTCCGCCACAGTGTGGTGGTGGTTGTCTGGCAGTTGGTGCACTGGGTACCTGCCCGTTTGCTAACAATCTGAGGGAAGAGAGAACGTGGGGATCAGTGCACTGAGGGGTAGAGGGCCAAGAGGTGAGGGTCAGCTTGAAGGCAGGGCTTCCTCTACAGGGCGGGGACTGTGGGTTCTGTATGGGATGAGGACAGGGCCTCCTGGCTGGGATAAGGGTTTTTGGTATTGTGTGGAGGACTACATCAGTGGTTCCCAACTTTGGCCAAACCTTGGAATCACTTGGGGAGTTAAAAATAATGCTGATGCCCAGGCAGCACCCCAGAGCTATTAAATCAGTACATCTAGGATAGGGCCCCAGGCCCCAGAGGTTTTGAAGTCATCCCAGTGTGAAGCTGAGGATGAAAACTGCGGTGCAGGGAGGGGATGTGGTTCCTGCTTGCAGCCTATAAGGGCAGGTTGAGGATAGGCATTCCTGTACAAAGCTGGGTTCCTGTATGGATGGGGAAGGGGTGGTGGGAGTTCTTGTAGAGCATGAAGACAGGGCTTCTGTATGCTATGAGGACAGGGATCCCTGTGCAGAGTGAGAACAGCAGGTCCTGGGTAAGGGGAGGCAGGTCTGGGGTCTTACCAGGCGCTTCTTGGGCCGGATGAGGGGCCTGTTCTGCCCATTCATCTTGTGATAGAGGCCACAGGCGTTGCACAGGTAGTGGCCTGTCCTGTCCCGCCGCCAGAGTGGAGTGGCTGTGGCTCCGCAGTTCACACACTCCCTGGCCTCTGGTGGGGTGGAGAGAGGTGAAGGGGGAGCCAGGCTCAGCTCAGCTTTGTCTTGGACTCCCCCTTCCCCCACCTCAACCTCCCTGTCCCTTTTTGAGGACCTCACCACAGGGGGCCAGGGGCAGGGTTCCACGAAGTTTGGGGGAGGGATAGGCCGCTGGATTGAGGGGGCTCCCAGTGGGAGAAAAGAAGGTACTGGAAAAGTCAGGGCCTCCATAGGCACTGCTGGAAACAGGGATTGATGAAGGCAGTGCAGGCCCCAGCGTCAAGAGGTCCGGACTCAGCCGCTCTGTCTTTAAGGTCTCCAGGAAGCTGCTGCCACCTTTCCCATCTGGATCTTCTGGAGCCTGGGGTGGGGAGTCCTCACGGGTAGGGCACACAGTCGAGGCAGGGTAGAGCCCGGTCTTGCCATAGGCCCAGCTGGCGTAGGGTGAGCCCCCTGGGATCCCCTCCATACAGTTGAGCAATGGGTAGACCTGAAAGACTATTGGGGGGTGGGTATGGGAGGGAAGGAGGAAAAAAGAGAACAGTCTAAAGCCATTCTGCTTTCAGGGTGCTGTGGTGCCCAACAGCCCCAACACAGTGGCCAAGTTTCTAGAACAAGTGACTAGAACAGCTGCTGGCCATTGGGTGACTCTTGGATCCTGAGCCCCACTGGTCACTTGGGCAACTCCAGTAACCTACACCCATTTCCAAATGGGCTTTGAGGATGACTGTTGGGATTTGGAGCCTGATGGATCACTTGACAACTAGGGCTACCACCACCTTCTTCCAACGTTGCTTCCCAATATGGCTACCCCAATACGGCAGGTTGAGGAGCTTTGGCTTTCCCAGGTCTAGACTTAACTAGGGGAAGTGGTCAGCACAGCCATGTGAAGGCTTCCAGCTATTTTCAAGATGACCTCCTAGTGGGATTCTGCCCTAGCTAAGGGTCTCCATGGCAACCCCAACAGCATGGAGCTGGTGCTAAGACAGCCACCCAGAGGAGTTACCTGGGGAGTGTCTGTAGGCCTCAGCATCCCTGTAGTAGGCCAGTGCGGCAGCTGCAGCCGTGGCGGTGCTGGGGGCAGTGGAGGAGGCTGCTGCATCCAAGCCCTCAGGCCCAGAAGGGAAGAAGACCCCCGACTCTGGTGGCGAGGACACCAGGGCAGGGTCCACAAACTGGGGCAAGGGCTCAGAGGTCCCCAGGGCCCCCAGGCTAGAGAACTCCATGGGGCCTCTGGGGTTTGACCTGTGAGGACAGGAGGGGTACTCAGACACAGAAACCCTCCTCTGCTCCCCTCTCCACTCCCCTCCTCTTCCCTCCTTTCTCCCTACTCCTGCTCCGTCCCTCAGTCTCCATGTCTCTCCTTTCCACCTCCCTAGTAGCCTCCTCCCCCTTCTCTCCTCTCCCCTCCTCTTTCTCTCTCTCCTCCCTTCCCACTCCTTCATCCTTCCCTCATTTTCCTCTCCCTCCTCTCACTCTCCATCCTCCCCCTCCTTCCTTCTTCTCCACCCTCCTCCCCTTCTTGCCCCATTTGTCTTTCTTCTCCTCCCTGCCTCCTCTTCCTTCTCCCTTCCATCTCTTCCTTCTCTCACTCAACTTCCCTTCTATCTCCTCCTCTCCTCTTCCCCCTATTCTTCCTCTTTCCACTCCCCCTTCGTCCCCCTTCCCTCCCTCCTCCCTCTTCTTCCCCTCCTCCTCTTCCTCTCCCATTCCCCTTCCTCCTCTCTCCCTGGTCCCCCTTCTGCTCCTCTCCCCTCTTCTTTTCTCAGCCACATTCTCTCCCTCTTCCCTTTTCTATATCTCCTCCTCCACTCCTCTTTCCTCCCCATCCTCCTCTTCTCTTCTCCTCTCATCTTTTCCCCTTCCCTCTTCTCTCCCCTCCTCCTTTTTCTTCATCCTCCTCTCCCTCCCTTTCTGCTCATCTCTTTCTCCCTCTCCTCATTTTCTCTTTTTCTCCACCACTTCCTCCTCTTCTCCTCCTGCCCCATCCCCCCTCCCTGCTCCCTCTAGAGGAGTCTGAGGGGCTGGGCTGGAGTGCAGAACCAGAGTCCCTTGAACCCGTTAGTCACCCCTCAGGACCTTGGGGTTCACCCTCCTGTGTGCTCCCCAACTTCATCCCTATCTGTTGCATCTTGACTTCTGACTCTAAGAAACCCCATGGTTTCCGGCTTGACTCACCCCCCCCCCCCATTGGGTCTGCAGACAGAGGGCCCCCTCAGTTCCTCTCTGCTCCCTGGCGGGGGCGGGGGGGGGGGGGAGGTCAGTACCTCTCACTGCTTATCTCTGCCATCCCCGCCCAACTTTTGAAATCACCCGAAGGCCACTGGCTTCCTCTGAGGAGGGGGACAGGTGGGAGATGTTCCCTCTACCCACACCCTCTCCCCTGGGGAGGTCTGCCATACTTCTGCTTTTGGGTTCCTTCAGTCCCCACCATCCCCAGGCCTCAGTTTCCCCATTTGCCAGATAGGAGGTAGTGACAGGCCGAGCTCACACCTATGAGATGGCAGCTTGGTCTCTGCCCTTTTGCCTCTGTTCTTCCCTGTGTGTGTCTTTGTCTCTACCTCTCTGTCTCCCTGCGTCTCTTTTTCCCTGACACTCTTTTTTCTGAAGTCTGGCTCTCTGTATTTCTCTCTCATTTTTCTATGCTACCATGATGTATCTTGCCCTCTCTTTATGTGCTTTTTTGAATGTCTAATTTGTTTCCCCTCCATTTCTCTGTCTTTCCATGTCTGTCTCTTTGATTATCTCTCTCTGTATTTATCTCTCTTTTTTTCTCTTTCTGTTTCTCTTCTCTCTCCCTCTCTACTTATATCTCTCTGAACATCTCTACATCTCTCCCACTCTGTCTCTTTCTGCTTGTTTGTCTCTTCCTCTCTCTTTCTTTGGGCACTCTGGCCTTATTTCCATGTCTCTCTTACTATTCCCATATCCCTGACCATACCCCACTGCACACAGTCCTGGATAAGGAGCCAGGAAACCTACCCCTGCCCCTGACTTGCCCTGTGAATCTGAAGGCCTCAGTTTCCTTGTCTGTAGAGTTGAGTGACAGAGATAGAGTAGAAAGCCATCTTCAAACCTACCTTTCCATCTCTTCCCGCTCTGTCTCTCCATGATTCTTTCTGTCTGTGAGTATCTCTCTCTCTGTGTTCCTGTCTCATTCTCCTTTTCTCTCCCTGGGTCTCCCTCTCTCTCCTGTTTCTCTTACTCTTTCTTTGAGTTGCTTTCTGTTTCTCCTTTCTCTCTCTTCATGTCTCTGTCTCTTTTTCTCCCCCGCTCTCTCTGTCTCCCTGTGTGTGTCCTGCTCTTTTTGTTTCTATCACCTCTCTTCCTTTACCCCCTCATCCTTACCTCACTCCCCATAATCTCCCTCCAGCCCCACTGCACCCCCGAGCTCCTGTCCCTGCACCTCACACCTTGCTGGGTCTGGGGCTGCCCACCCCTCCCATGGCAGGGACCCAGCCCCCCCACCCCCAGTTATCACTCTCCGGACAGAGATAAAGTTTATCTCGAGGCTGGGGGATATGAAAGCTTCTTATCAGCTGCCCCACTAGAGTAAGTGCTGCCCCAACGGCGGCAAGCAGCAGGCTGGCACCCTCAACTCTCCCTCGACCCAGCCCCTCACCCCAGGTAACATCCCTATCCCAGCCCTCAAGGGAGGGTCCCTCAGGACCGATGGGAGCAGAGATCGGGTCTGGGGGCAGATGGGTCTCAGAAAGGTTTGAGGTAGAGTTTGAGGGCCAGCTAGGGGGTTGAAAAGTCAGGAAGGGGTTTGGGGTATAGCTATGGAGTTTGGGGGAAGCAGATATGGGGTTTAAGGAGCAGAGACAACCTTGAAAGGTCATATTTTGGGATCAAAAATAGGTTAGGTAAGCAGAGACAAGGTTGGGGATCAGAGATAAAGTTGAGAAGTTAAAGATGTAGTTTGGGGCTCAGAGATGGATTCTGAAGGTCGTGGCGAATTTTGGGGGTCTAAGGGTTTTGCTGGAGCAGAGATGGAGTTTAGGGGTCAAAGATGGATTTGGACAGGCAGAAATGTGTCTGATGATTAGAGATGGGTTATGAGAACACAGGAGGAGTTTGAGAACCGAGATGGAGGGGAGAAATATTTGGGGCTAGAGAAGAGATTTGGGGGACAGAGACATATTTTGGAGCTGAGATGGGGTTTAGGGAAGGCAGACATGAGGATTCATTTGGCAGAATGATATGGAGGAGTAGACTTGGCGTTTGGAGTGACAGACATTTTGGTGCACAGACAAGGAGTTGAGGGAGAGAAATGGTTTGGGGGGGTCAGAGAGAAGTCACAGGGAACAAATATGGGTTTGAGAGGCAGAGAGGGGGTAAGAGGATGGAGCTAGAGTTTGGCAGGCCAGAGACTGGTTTCGGGGGTCAGAGAGAGAATTTGGGGCAGAGATAAAGATGTGGAACAGACAAGGGCTTGGGGAGCAGACAGGTGTGAGGGAGCAAAAATGAGCTTTTGGAGAGAACTTGGAAACAGACAACTTCAGATGAGTGAGAGTCAGATTCGGGGCAAAGATAGGATTTGGGGGGATGAAGGCATGTTTAGGGGGCAGAGATGGGGTATGGGGAGCAGAGTTAAGGGATCCGGGGAACGTAGATATCTTGGAAGGAGTTGATGGGAGTCAGAGCGGAGAGAGGTGGGGTTTAGGGGGTATATTTGGGCTAGAGATGAGGGTTAGAAAGACAGAGATGGTCTGGAGGAGCTGTCAAGGAATTCAGGGGTGGTAGACACTTTGGAGACCAAAGGTGGGTTGGGGAGCTGGAGCAGGCCAGGGGAGTAGCCTTAAGATAAGGGGCAGTAGGCCCAGAGTTTGCCTTGCTGGGGGCTCTTGGGGAGCTGAGACTGACCTGGGCTGGTTGGTGCGGAGGGTTCAGCTGCTTTAGGGATGTGGCGAGCTCAGTGTGATCCCAGGGGGTGTCCTGGCTGGCCTTGGCCTTTGAGGCTCCCTTCCTCCTTCCCTCCCTCCCTCCCCTCTCCCTCCTCCCTCCTCCCCAGGGAGTGGCTGGTGCCCCAGTGGGTGGGGCGGGCTAGGGGAGGGGGCGGGCCCCCTGCTGCTGGGGCACCTCTTGGGCAGTGGGGAGCCTTTCTCCCACCCACCTGCCCACACTGTGGATTCTTGGACCCTGTTTGACTTGGGCTCCTGTGGACTTCAGTGTCCAACCAAACAAAATGGGCTGAGGCCAAGCTAAAATGAAAATAGCATATATGATTTCATGACTCCGCTGGGCTATTCAGTGAGTGCTTGTAAAGCCCCTACTGTGTGCTGGGCCAGGTGCAGGGTGCAGGCTGGGCTCTTATGTATTTGAGTCTTTCTGGCCACAGGGAGAGGAGGGATGTGACTATACCCATTTTGCAGGTGAGAAGAATGAGGCTCAAAGAAGTTCGGTGAGATTTGAACTAGAGCCCATGGGACATCTTGACGACCCAGGCTCAGCCCCAGGGCCAGGCCAGGGCTGGCGCGAAAGGCAGGGGCACAGTCACTCAGCACCCCACTGGGGCTTACGCCAGCTCCGGCCTGCCCTGGGGCAGCAGATAAGTCTTATCAGATGGAGGCCACGGTGGCTGTTGGCTCCGCGGTAACTGGCTGTCTTGGGATGGGGGGCGGGGCTGGGGGGCACCCAGGGACAGTGGCCTCAACTTCTTGCCCGCCATGCTTCTTTGGAGGCGGGAAACAGATGGGACCAGGGGTTGGTTCCTCTGTGGGTCCTTGAGGAGTGGGATAGAGTCAGGGAAGGGAAGGAGAATTGAAGGGATAGAGAAGGGAGAGAGGCAGAGAGACAGACAGAAACAGAGATAGATGGAAATGGAGAGATACAAAGAGATAAACAGAGACAGAAAGAGACACAGAGCTGGAAGGAGGCAGAGGGCACAGAAAGAAAAGAGAGACACAGTTAAAGACAGATACAGAGAGAGGCAAAGAGAATGGAGACAGACGGAGATGGACAGAAGGGGAAAGATAAAGCCTGAAAATGACAGAAGCCAAGGACAGGTGTGGAGAAACTGAGGAGGGAGACAAAGATGATGTTGTAGAGAGGGGGACAGAGACAGATATTCAGAGTCCAAGAGGAAGTCCATGAGACCCCAGGTGGGAGGTGGTGCTGGGGTGGGTGGAATGGGGGGGTTTGGATTGATGTGGACCCATGTGGCCTGTGGCTCTGCCCTCAACCTGCTGAGAGGGACCTCCAGAGAGTTGCTGGGCCTCTGCACGTCAGTCCCCACCTTCTTTCCCTGTCCTGCCTCCCCCCCATAGTGACAACAGTGACAACAACCAGTGTCTGATGCTGCCATAGACCATACCAGGCCTGTTCTGAGCACTTTCTCTGTGTGAAATCATTGGACGTACACGCACACAGTAGGTGTCCAACTTGGGATCCCATAAGGCAGGTGTAAGACTACCCAGTCTTGGCCCCAGGACTCCCTGGGATAGGGAGCTCTCCTGACCACCCATTCTACAGATGGGAAGACAGAGACCCACCAAGGGCAGAGGGCCAGGATGAGGCCCTGAGTCAGTGGAGTCTGCTCACCCACGGACCCACTCCAGAGGGAGTTTACCATCCTCCTCTTACCCTCCTTGGGCCTCAGTGTCCTTATATACAAAATGGGAGATTTGAGGAGGGAAGAGAGCAAGGCCATGACTTTGCAATTATTGAGCTCCTGCTGTGTGCCACGCCCACTGCCAAGCTCTCATCAGTAAGAACAAGGACAAAGACTTCCAACTTCAGTGGCAGTGGTTTCAGGACATCCACTCTGGAGCTAGCCCACCCTCATTTATAGACCGCCCTAACCACCCTGTGACCATGTGGCTTTGGGCAAGTTACATTCCCCTCTGGACCTCAGTTCCTCATCTGTAAAGTTGGGGTAATAATAGTGGCTACTCCATAGGGTGATTGGGGTGACTAAATGAGATTTAATCCAGTAAGTGATTTTAACTCACTTGAATCTGAAATCTCAATAAATGTTATGTATTGTTATTTATTTACTGAGTGCCTACTGTATACGAGGGCTAGTACTGGCCCTTTTTTACTAGCACTACTACTAATTCTAGTACTAATGCTTATAACATGCTGACACCAACACCAATACTAAGTCTAGGTACTAATACTAATATTAGTTCTAATATTATTAGATACTAGCACCAATACTAATTTTAATAGTGATAGTCATGCTAATAACTAATTCTAATCTAACACCAGAACTATTATTAATAGTGATACCAATTCTAAAACTAAGAATTGTTCATTGAATTCTGTCAACAACAATAATGATGACAGTGCTGATACTAATTCTGATACTGATACTTTAACCAGCACTAATATTACATTAGTAGCAACAGCAGCATTGTTTGCTGAGCCACCCCAGGCACTGTGCTAAGTGCTCTCCATGCGTGATTTTATCCCATTCTCACCAGGTCCTTGTGATGTAAGTGTGCATAATTGCCCCCATCTCCCAGGCTGGGTGTAGGCGCAGAGAAATGAAGATGTTCGTCCAAGGCCCTGGGTTCTTGTCTCAGCTCTGACACTGATTTGCTGCGTGATTCCTAGGCAAGCCACCCTCTGAACCTTGGTTTCTTTGCCTGGAAAATGGGTACAAGCACAGAACCTACATCGAATGTTGTTGAGCAGCCACTGAACACAGGGCGTGCCTGGCACACCATAAATGGTGAACTCTGTAATGGTAACCCTCCTCATTGTTATTATTAGAAACCACGGGTGCAATGTCGGAGCGAGGTAGAGAAATCTGTCCTCCTCTGCAAGGGCAGGCTGGAGGCATATCTCAGACAAGGGTTTGGCCGCTGGACTCACAGGCCATTTCTTCATAACTAGAGCAGAGAGAGGGCTCAGGAAGGGAAGTAAAGAGTGGAGGGGGAGTGGGGGCCTCAGAACCCTGCCTCCATCAAGAGCCAAAACCCTGAGGCTCTGAGGCCAGGCCTCACCCCATTCCCTCCCCCATCCCGGTGGAGGGGGCACAGGCCCAGAAGTCTGCGGCGACAGTTCAGCCAGCAGGGAGGCAGCTGGGAGTGGGCAGATAAGGGAATCGGCGGGGCCAGGCCAGGCTTTGGGGGAGACCGACGAGGGCGAGGGCGCGGGAGGGGTGGGGGTGGGGTGTCTGGGTCAGCGTCCTCTCTGTCAGGCCTCCATTTGAGACTCAGCCCCGACAGTCCTCTCTTCCGGGAAGCCTTCCCTGACTGGTTCCCTCCCTCCCAGCATCTTCTGGTGTTCCAGAGCTTGGTCCAAGCCCATGGTATTTGGACTGTTTGTGCCTGTACCAGACTATGGAGTCCACCAGGTCTGGGAAGGAGTCGGAGTTCCCTCAGTGTCAATAGCCCTGAGAGAAACGTCCACCAAACCCGGCTAAGGAGTCAAACATGTGCCTCAGAACCAAATTGTTTTGTTTTTTAAAAGAAAAGTATAAAGGATACTATGATGAGTATTCCCCTTTGTCAAAACACATATTTTGCCTTATTTACTTCAGATTCTTTTTAAAAGAAATGTAATATTACAGGTACAGTTGTAGTCCTTGCACCAATTCCATTCCCTTCTCTCTTTCCACTACCTTGAGTTTGGTGTTTATCTTTTTCATGAGTATTTTTATTTCATTGCTACATATATGTGTACCCACAAACAACACATGATACTGGGGGTTTTGGACCTGTTTTTGAATTTAATATAAATGGAATCATATAGTGTATGCCTCTTTTGTTCCACATACGGTCTGTGATATTCAACCAGGTTGTTGTGTGTTCAATAGTTCATGCTTTTTTTATTGAGATGTAATTCACATACCATAAAATTTGCCTTTTTAAAGTGTACATTTCAGTGGTTACTCTATTCACAAGGTTGTGCAACCATCACCACTATCCAATTCCAGAACATTTTCATTGCCCCAAAAAGAAGCCCTGTACCCATTAATAGTCAGTCCCCATTGCATTTCTGCCTCCCCCAAATCCCTGGCAACTGCTAATCTACTTTCTGTCTCATAGATTTCGCTATTCTGGACATTTCATATAAATGGAGTCATACAATACGTGGCCTTTTGTGACTGGCTTCTTCCACTTTACATAAAGTTTTCAAGGTTTATTCATGTTGTAGCATGGATCTAAGTACTTCATTCCTTTTTATGGCTGAATAATATTCCAGTGTATGAACATTCTACATTATGCTTGTCCATCCATTCGATTAATGAACATTTTTGGCTATCATGAATAATGCTGCTATGAACATTCATGTAAAAGTTTTTATGTGGACCTATGTTTTCAGTTCTCTTGGGTATATATTTAGAAATGGAATTGTGGGGTCATATGGTAATTCTGTGTTTAACTTTTTGAGGAACTGCAAAAGTGTTCTCCACAGCAGCTGTATAAGCCTTCCAATTTATGCACATTCTCTCCAACACTTGATGTTGTCCCTCTTTTCGATTCTAGCCATCCTAGTGGGTGTGATGTGGTGTCTCATTGTGGTTTTGATCTGCATTCCCCTAATGACTGCTAATGTTGAACATCTTTTCATGTGCTTTTGTGGCCATTTGTATATCTTCTTTAGAGAAATGTCTATTCAAATCCTTTACCCTTTTTTGATTCCCTTATTTGTGTTTTTATTGTTGTGAGGTAAGAGTTCTTCATATATTCGCTATGCTAGACTTGTATAGATATGTGATTTGCGAATTTTTTCTCCTATTTGTGAGCTGTCTCTTCATTTTCTTGAGAATGTCTTTTAAAGCGCAAAAGCTTTTAGTTTTGATGAAGTCCGATTTATCTTTTTTTTTATTTGTTTGCTTATGTTTTAGATGTCATATCTAAGAAACCATTGCCTCATCCAAGGTCATGAAGATTTCTGCCTATATTTTCTACTGAAAGTTTTATTGTTTTAGCTCTTACATTTAGGTCTTTGATTCATTTTGGGTTAACTTTTGTATATGGTATGAAGTATAGGTCCAATTTAATTCTTTTGCGTGTGTATATCCAGCTGTCTCAGCACCATTTATTGAAAAGACTGTTCTTTCCCCCATTGAATTGTCTTGGCACACTTGTCAAAAATCAACTGCCCATAATGTATGGGTTTATTTCTGGACTCTCAATTCTATTCCATTGATCTGTATATCTGTTTTTATGCCAGTACCACACAGTCTTGATTACTGTAGCTATGTTGTAAGTTTTTAAATTGAGAAGTATGAGTCCTCCAACTCTGTATTTCTTTTTCAAGATTGTTGTAACTATTCTGGGTCCCTAGAATTTCCATATGAATTTTAGGAACAGTTTGTCCATTTCTGAAAAGAAGCAAGCTAGGATTCTGATAAAGATTGCATTAAATCTGTAGATCAATGTGGAGAATATTGACATCTTGACACCATAAAGTCTTCAATCCATGAACATGTGATGTCTTTTCATTTATTTAGATCTTTAATTTCTTTGAACAATGTTTTGTAGTTTTCAGTGTACAAGTCTTGCCCATCTTTTGTTAAATTTATTACTAAGTACTTTTTTTGATGCTATTATAAGTGGAATTTTTTCTTTCATGTTTGGGTTTTTCATTGTTAGTGTATAGAAATACAGTTAGGTTTTCTATGATCTTGTATCTTGAAGCCTTGCTGAGCTTATACAAATTACTTTTTTGTGGGTTCCTTAAAGTTTTCTGTGTACAAGATCATGTCATCTGCAAATAGAGATAGTTTTACTTCTTTCTTTCCAATATGGATGCCTTTTATTTTTTTTCTTGCCTACGTACACTGGCTAGAACCTCCAGTACAATATTGAATAGAAGTGGTGAGAGGGGACATCCTTGACTTGTTCCTGATCTTTGAGAGAAAGTTTTCAGTCTTTCACCATTAAATATGATGTTAGCTGTAGATTTTTGTAGATGCCCTTTATCAGGTTGAAGAAGTTCTCTTCTATTCCTAGTTCATTGTGTGTTTTTATCAGGAAAGGCTGTTGAATTTTGTCAAATGCTTTCTCTGCATCTTTTGAGAAGGTCATGTGATTTTTGTCCTTTGTTTCATTAATATGGTATGTTACGTTGATTGATTTTTGTACGTTGAGCCAATCTTGCAATCTTAGAATAAATTCCACTTGGTCATGGCATATAATCCTTTTATATGTTGCTGAATTCTATTTACTAGTATTTCGTTGAAGATTTTTGCATCTATATTCATAAGAGATATCGGTCTGTAGTTTTCTTTTGTTGTAATGTCTTTGGTTTTGATGTCAAGCAGTGCTGGCCTCATAAATTCATTCCTTTTATTGTTGAGTAGTATTCCATGTAATGGATATACTATAGTTTGTTTAACCATTTATCTGCTGATGGACATTTGGGTTATTTCCAGTCTTTTCCCTATTATAGCAAAACTGCAATTTACAAATTCATATTCTTCTCTCTGTGCACCTACATGAAAGAGTTTCTCTGGGGGCAGGGGATATCAGTCCATCTACCTATCTATCTACCCATCCACCCATCTGTCCATCCACCCATCCACCTACCCATTCATTCATCCACCCATCTGCTGCCCTCTCTTCCTCCCTCCCTCCCTCCCTTCCTTCCTTCCTTGCTTCCTTCCTTCCTCCCTTCCTTCCTCCCTCCCTCCCTCCCTTCCTCCCTCCCTCCCTCCCTCCCTTCCTCCCTCCCTCCCTCCCTTCCTCCCTCCCTTCCTTCTTTCTGTAAATCATTTATCTCCAGGCATATAACATCTGGGCCCAAGGCAAGCTCTTTTAAAAATAAGCAGAAAACCTGCTACAGCTTTTGGCAAAGCCTTTCACATGCTGAAACTCACATCCTTACACATCCTCTATTCCCAGCATTTTGGGGGCTCCCTGGGGTTCACTCAGAGGGCATGGCTGAACTACCATCTGGAGACCGTTTAGAGACAGCGTCCGCAAGACTAGGGGCTCCATCACCTCAAAGAGACTCTCACACATGCTCCTTCATCCATCACTCATTCACTCAGGAAGCTGTACCCTTCTCTCCCTCTTTGCCTGCCTCATTTGCTGGTTCTTCCTCTTGTTTCAGAACTCTAAATGCCTATGAGCCTCTTCTCTAGTTGACACTTTCTCTCATGGTGAACTCTCTGTTTTCAAAGTCTCTCTGGAATCTAAGCACTTTTTGTCACCTCCCCTGCCAGCATCGGCTGGCCTGGACCACTGCAATAGCCTCCTCCTCACGGTCCTCCTGCTTCCACCCTCACCCCTATGGCCTATTTTCCTCCCAGCAGCCAGAGGGAACCTGTTAAATCCTATGCAGATCACAGCCCTCCTCTGTTCATGACCCTGACCCTCCCATGGCTCCCCTCTCACACAGAGTAAAAGCCAGAGCCCTCTCCATGGTCCAGGAGGCCCTACACAATGTGTCTCCACCTCCTCTCCCATCTCACCTCCTCCTGCTCCCTCTCACTCACTCTGCTCCTGCAGCACTGGCCTCCTCGCTGTTCCTCACACGCACCAGGCACATTCATGCTTCAGGGCCTTTGCGTTAGCTGTTCTCTCAGCCTGGAATGCTCTTCCTCCAGCTATCAGTGCGGCTCCCTCCCTCATCGCTTCAGATCTGTGCTCAAATGTCTCTTCCTCAGTGAGGTTTTCCCTGACCATCCCATTACACATTGGAAATCATCTCAGCAATTTTTATCTGTGTTCTCTCTTTTTCCATGTTTTCTTTTTCTCCAAAGCATATATCATCCTCTGACATACTTAATTTTTCCTTACTTAATTTTATTTATTTTGTATCTCTCCCTTTAGAATGGCAGCTCCACAAACATAAATATGCTTATCTCTTCTGTTCAACACTGTCTCTCCAATGCTTGGCACGGGGGCAAGCACACAGTGGGTGCTCAATATATGTTTATTAGTTGACTGAATGAGTGAAAGGTGTGGTGAGAGGAGAGGACAGAAACAGAGAAAATTTGTCCTTGTCCCGTCTATTCTGTCAGGAGCTGAGCCTCAGTTGAGATGAGTCTGGACCTACCAGATCCAAAGGTAGAAAGTGTCACATGCCCTGGGTGTAAGACCAGAAAAGGCACTCCAGAAGGAGGTAGTATCATCTGGGCTAATCCTTGAAGGTCCCATGTGAATCATAGAGATCTTGGGGTTCAGTGAAGCCTATGGGGTGGAGGAAACAGCAGACAGCACTTGGAAGGAGTGAGGCGAGTTCCAAAAGGATGAAAAAAGGTAGGCTCACTGACAAGGAGAAATCTGTCAAGGGCCTTGAATCCCAAGGGGATGACCCTTGATTTGGTTCTTAGAGGTATCATACTCTGGTCACTGACCCCCAAGCAGCTCTGAGACCTCACACCCTAGACCAACACTCATACATAATGCCAAGACAATAATAACGAAGCGCTCATATTGAGAGGTTATTAATTTATTGGGGCAGCTTTAATGGAGGACATTCAGACATGTAGGTTTGGTCCCAAACCCATCTCAGGTCTCCCCAGCACAATGTTTGAAGTGCCTACATCCTCAGTCCTTGGAGGTCTGTGGGCCTGGGCAAGGGTTTTCAGGAAGGAAGGGAGAGGGCAACATCACAGGGAAGAGAATGGAGGAGGGCTAGCCTCAATCAGGGAGAGATATAGTTGGACACTTCAATCAGGTTTCTGTCAGGGTCTCGGAAGTAGATGGACATAATAGGCCCTTTTGCCCCCGTTCTGGGGACTGGACCCTCCTCAATGGGGACATCACAAGCCTGAAGTGGGAGGAGAAGGCAAAAGTCACTCATCACAGTCCATGTGTGAGACCAAAATTTAATTCCTTACAGTGGCCTGGAAGACCCCTGTATCTTTCTGACCTCATCTCCTACCATTCTCCCCTCCCTTATTGTGCTCCAGCCACTTACTAACTGTATGGCCTTGGGCAGAGTACCTAACTGCTCTGTACCTCAGTTTCCTCATCTGTAAAATAGGGACAATAAAAGTACCTAGTATTATCTAGTAAGTGACAGAGTCAGAATACAAACCCAGGCAGTCTGAGCCAAAGTCCACACTCTTAACCCCTATGCTTTCCCCACTTTACTTCTAAACCAGACTTTTTCACTGATACTTTCCAAAGAAGGAGTCTAGGATATTTACACAGAATATATTCAAGACCTCGATCTGTTTTTCCAAAAGGAGACCTGATGCCCTCTTTACATGAAATCATTTTAAGTGTTACAGGGACATAAAATTAAATAAGAGTGAATCAGAAATCATTCCCTCTTCGTTCCTCTTTCAATCCTTCTGATTATACCAAGAGGAAAGTCTCTGGTGGATGCTAAGAAGTCCTTAGTACCTCCTTAACCACTTGCCAACTCTCCCTTTGGAATGTCAGGCCCAGAGAGTTCGGGGAACGGAAGTGACTAGAATCTAATGACATTGTGATGCTTTTATAGCTGTTTGTTTTTACAGTTACCTTCCCTTTGTGCCAAGATATAATGGGTTTTTCATTTACTTGGTTGAACATTTTCTTTTTATATAAGTGTATATATGTAAAAAGAATTCAGGTATAATTTTTTTATAAGGGTGATGTAAAGTTTCCTTTTTTAAAAATTTTTTTGAAGATTTTATTTTTCCTTTTTCTCCCCAAAGCACCCCAGTACATAGTTGTATATATTTTAGTTGTGAGTCCTTCTAGTTGTGGTACGTGGGACACCACCTCAGCATGGCCTGATGAGTGGTGCCATGTCCGGGCCCAGGATTAGAATTGGCGAAACCCTGGGCCACCGAAGCAGAGCGCGAGAACTTAACCGCTCGGCCACGGGGCCGGCCCTAAAGTTTCCTTTTGAAATACATTTGTTTGGGGCTGGCCCTGTGGCCAAGTGCCTAAGTTCATGCACTTTGCTGCAGCAGCCCAGGGTTTTGCCGATTGGAATCCTGGGCGCAGACCTAGCACCACACATCAGGCCATGCTGAGGCGGCGTCCCACATAGCAGAGCCAGAAGGACCTACAACTAGGATATACAACTATGTAGTGGGGGTCTTGAGGAGAAGAAGAAGAAAAAAAGAAGATTGGCAACAGATGTTAGCTCAGGTGCCAATCTTTAAAAAAACTTAAAATACATTTGTTTATGTGAAAAAAACTATGTCAATAAAAATAATAAGTAAACAATTGTATATAGGCATTATCTAGCTATGACAAAACCTGTTGTGTCTGAAGTTTGAGGAAGACCTCCCTGGCTCATGCTTCTGTTTCCACTGCGTCCGCAGCAGCTGTCTCCAAAAGACTGGAGGTCCAGCTCACCTGGAGGTGCCGGACTACTTCCTCCAAGGGTGCCTCTGTGATCAGACATATGTCTAGGGAACCAGGAACTGGGTGAGCAGCTTTGGGTTCAAATTCCTTTCCCACCTCGTGGAGGTTAAACTTCTGGTCTCCAAAACACAGTGCTTTCCGGTCTCCCTATTGACGAAGAGAAGACAACCTAGAACTCAACCTCCAAGATGACTGTGAGGCAATCCCCCCACCCCCTACTTACCTCAACAAGGTTAAGAAAAAGAACAGGGCTTTTGATGAAAAACAACAGCCTCTTGCTCCACTCCAGTCTCATTCCCTAGAGGCAACTGGTTTCAGTGTGTGTGTTTGTGTTTATTTCTTCTGGAAATTATTTCCATATCTCCAAAGAATATGTTTATACTATCTATGGCAGAGACAGCAATTTGTCTACTTAATATACATTTCTTCCTTTTTTCTTATAAACACAATCCAAATTTCAGTGGGGTCAATTGTGCACCCAGCTTTAAAAACCTACATTTCCCAGCGTTCCTTGCTGGGAGGCCAGAGAAGACAGACTGGACAATGAGATGTCAGTGGAGGTTGTGGGTGGGGCTTCTGGGAACCTCCCCGACCCACTGAGCTGGCACTTTTTGCCCATTCACTTCCTCCTTCTTCCCAGCCATTGCCCCAACCCTGACAGCCTTCCTCTGGACCGGTTGATAAATGAGAGAAAAAGAAAACTATCTTATTTAACCCACTGGTAGTTGAGTTTTCTCCTATGTGCTTCCCAACACAGTCCCTAAATGATGTGCCACTATTTCTTGATTTAGCAACTTTAGACATTTTCTCTCCTCTCTCTGCTAGGATAAATGAGAATTTAGCTTATCCACATGACTACCCCTCCCAATAGAATTCCACATCATTTTTAGTTCCTCTTTTGGTTCCTTTACAATTTTTAAATAACCCACTTGCATCTTTATGTTTCGATAGATGAACTACAGCTAGTATTTCATTGGCCCTACTCTCCTTCTCTTCATGTTGCCTCCGTCTCCTGTGCCTCTCAACTTCCGCCATTGCTTTCATCATTTTTATATTTTTTTTATATTACCATGGTTGATACCACATCCATTCTATCAGAAAACAACTTTATTTCACTTGAATGATAGTGGGGCTGAGTATAGAACTTGAGGTTGCAGGTTATTTTCCGACAGCTTTTTAAATATGTTGCTTCGTTGTCTTCCTGAATCTGGTGTTGCTGATAAGAAATCTGATGTTAATTTGTTTTTCATCCTTTTGCAGGTGATACATCCACCCTCCACTCCTGAAGCTTTTAGGACTTTTCTTGATCCTAGATGTACTGCAATTTCACTCCAATGTGTCCAGGGACAGAGAATTGAGGCATCATATGCCTCATTGTCATCATTGGCCCATGCAAGGCCCCTCTCTAGTTTTATTTGTGTATTTATTCTTTTTATCTCCATTCTCCATTCCTATCCCCTCCCTAGGCAACCATTATAACATGTATGATGTGCATCCTTTGGTTTTCGTAAGTTATCATAGAAAGTGTATTATTGTTTTGTGTACGTAAGTTGTTAACGCTACCATGCTGTAGACCTGGTCCTATTTCTTCACTTTTCACTCAGTATGATCTTTTTAAGACCTGATCGTCTTGCTGTGTATACATCCAATCTGATGTTGCATAATTCTATTGTTGTGCATAGCATTCCATATTAGTTTTTAAATTTTTACCCTGTTTGCCATTTCATGGGCCCTTTCAATTTAAGACATATTAAATGTCTCTGCATTTTCCACTTTTGAAGTTATTCCAATTCTCAAGGAAAGTATTCAATCTCTGGAAACCTCCTTTTTTCCTTGGATCTCTCTTGTTTGGGACCTTTCTTTCTCCTATTCCAAACTGGACTGATTGTTTTCTAGGTATCTTTCTAGGATCTTCCTCTTGGGATCCACTGTGTCCTAATGTCAATGTCTTCCTTATTCCTGGCTTAATCATTCATTTTGATGTAGCATACTCTTAACTTTCAAAGCAAGTGGGCAGAATTTCTGAGCCTTTTTATGTCTAAGAATGTTTTATTCTGCACTCACCTTGATTAATAGTTTGGTTGGACATAGAATTCTAGATTGAATTTTTTTCCTCAGAATCTTGAAGGTGTTCTTCTATTGTCTTCTAGTCTCTAATGTGACTCTTGGGAAATCTGATAGCTGCATATTTCTTTTCCCTTTGTAGTTGAACTACTTTTCTTTTTATCCTCTCTAAAAGACCTTAGGATCTTCATTTTCACTTTCATGTTTTATCATTTCACAAGAACATACCTAAGTATTGATGTGCTAGATACTCAGTCAACCCTTTCCATATAAAAACTAGAAAGTTCTCTTGCATTATTTCTATGGTAATTTTCTCCATTCTCTCTCTGGAAGTTCCACTATTCAGAGTTTGGAAACCCCTCCCTTAATCCTTTTAATTTTTCTCACAGGTTTCCTGTAGTTTTTTTTTTTTTTCTTTTGGAGTTAGGTTATTTTTTAAAGTATTATAATCAAATTTTATTCCACCTGCAGTTTGGCATTTGGGGAAGTGATTACCTTGAAAGTCATGACCTCCATGCCCAGGATCTTGGAATAAAACATGGTGGTATCTTTGATGCTCTTTACTGTCATCACGATGTGGTCAAGTCTATGGATAAGACATGGGGAAGGGGTCTGACTGGTGTCCCTCCATGACTAAAAAAAAAAGTTAGAAGAGATCACGTTGCCATTGGTCGCACCCATGTTTCCTGTGTTTCTTTCTCCTCACCTCTCTTCACCTTCTCAATGAGTATACTTCCTCCTCACCCCCATTTCAAAGGGGAAGTTCTGGGAGGACTCTTCAGTAGAGTCTTATTGCCCATGTGTGGATTCACAAGAGTCTGTGTATCTGCCATGACCACTCTCCACTGTTGTCTTGTTCTATTTCTCCTTCCAGAGGGATAGAGATGAAGATAAGGGAAATGGAGACCAAGACAGAACCCTCCTTTGTTCTCCCCAAGCTGGAATTCATCTCTTTTGCAAGAAATGACAAGACGCAGAGGAGTCTCAGCCCTAGGAGTACAAGCCCTCCTTTGGCCAGTTTAACCCAGTTCCCTCCTTTCCCACTCTGAAGCTATGATCACAGAGGACAGGATAAGAAGGGAGCATCTCAGATGAAATAAATGTTTCTGGGCATGTGTGTTTACAGATCCACCTTGACACCCAGTGAGAGGGCACCCCACCCATTTCCTGGCCTCAGCACACTTCCCATGAGATCTTTCTCTTGATTTGCATTCTAGGGTAATTTGTATATTTACATTACATCTGCCACAGGATTATAAGGTGCCTGTGATCTGGCACTACAGGTAGCAGAGTGGTTGAAACAACAGACTCTGGAGCCAGACTGACATTTAATTAATCTCTCTGTGCCTTGGTTTCCCCTTCTGTAAAATGGGCATGATTTTATATATATCTTATAGGACTTTTGTGAACATTTTTTAAAAAAGAGTTGTATTTTTTAAAAAAAGAGTTGTATTTTTAAGGGCTTAGAACAATACCCGACACATAGCAAGTGCTATAAGAGTTGATGATGATGATGTTGTGGTCATCCTGTTAAAATCCAGACTCCCTACCATGATCCCCAATCTCTATAGCCTCATCAATTGGTCTTGAACTCCAAGCCACATTGTCCTTTTGCCTATTCCTCATAAGGGCCATCCTTGTACCTTTAGCCTCAGGGCCTTTTGCACATGCTAATATCTGACTAGAATATAAGCTTCATGAGGACAGAGATTTCTCTCTGTTTTGTTCCCCACTATGTCCCAAACAACTAGTAGATGTTCAATAATATTTGTTCAATTAGCGGATATCTGCTACAACGATTAGGCCCTGTGCCTGGCACACAGTCTAACTTCTATCCTATTCTATTCTGTTCTATTCTATTCTATTCTATTCCATTCCATTCCATTCTATTCCATTCCATTTCACCCTATACTATTTTATTCTGTTCCATTCCTCTGTGTTCAATTCCATTCAAACCATTATATTTTGAACAATTGATTTCACTGAGCCCCAGCTAAAAAAAATCCTGTGCTGTTCTATTTTCATGAGTGGAGGAGGCATTAGCAAAGTTGCTGAGTTCTGCTGTCCTCATGGATACAGAAGATCTACAGGGACACAGAGGCAGTAGAATGAGAAAATGACTGACATTTGTGCTCCATTGAAAATATAGTTGTATGTTAAAAAAAATCTTATTAACCTTTTAGCGTCTATAGGATCTGTAATAGCACCGCCTTTTAATTCCTGGTATTGGCAATTTATATTTTTCTTCTTAGTTGCTTGAGAGGAAATTAATATTTTATTAATCTGTTCGAAGAACCAATTTTTGACATTGTCAATTTTCTCCAATGCTTTCTCTTTCACCAGTTTCTGCTCTTATCTTTGTAATTTCTTTCCTTTTACTTTCTTAGGATTCAATTTGCTGTCCCTTTTCCAGCTTCTTGATAGGGAGGCTCAGGTCATTGATTTTCAACTTTTCTTTTTTTTTTTTTTTTAAGATTTTTTTATTTTTCCTTTATCTCCCCAAAGCCCCCCAGTGCATCTTTGTGTATCTTTAGTTGTGCGTCCTTCTAGTTGTGGCATGTGGGATGCCACCTCAGCATGGCCTGATGAGTGAGTGGTGCCATGTCCGCGCCCAGGATCCGAACCGCGGAAACCCTGGGCCACCAAAGCGGAGCGCGCGAACTTAACCACTCGGCCACGGGGCTGGCCCCTCAACTTTTCTGATCTATGCATTTAGAGCTATAGATTTCCCCTAAGCACTGCTTTACTCGAACCCCCCATTTTGATAGTTTATTGGAAACCAGCTCAACCTATTCCTTCCATTTTCCAATACCCTGCTGGCTCAGATTCACTCCCCAGATCCTGTTTTGCAGATGGGGAGCTCCAGCCTTGCAAATTCAAGGGTGAACAGGGCTGGCTTTCTTAAGGAACAGGAAGAAGGCCAGTGTGCCTTAGAATTCAAGAGTGAGTGAGGCATGAGCAGGAGGGGAAGGCAAGGGCCAGATGGTACAGAGGCAAGTTAGGGAGGCTGGTTTATAAAATGATGATCAAGACATAGTAATCATATAGGGCTTACTGTGTGCCAAGCCCTGTTCTAAGCACTATATAAAATAGAATCCATTTTATTCCTCACAATAGCCCTATATATATCATGGAATACCCAGAAGATAATACCCTCCTTCCTGCCTCCTTCACAAGGAAGGCTTCTATCTTTCTACAATGTCCTCTTCAAGGTGCCAGGGAACCCTGGAATTTTTCTGGCAAACCTCAAGGTCAGTGCTGTGTTTCCTGGCCTCTCCCCACACGGCCCCATCCTGATGTCCCTGGCTGAACTGGCACCCCTGAGCCACCCTGAGGGAGCAGAGCAGCCAGCCCTCAGCCCAGGCCCACTCCTGCAGACATGTTGACGGCTGACCGTGTGTTAGCACAGGGAATTTCCGTGTCCCTCTGCTGCCCTCTGCTTGTCTATGAAAGAGGAAGAAAGAGAGAGAAGGATAGGAAAATGGATGTCAGCACCCCAGGATAACCCGCATAGAAGGGAAGCAGGTCACCAGGCCCCTGCTGGGAATCCCCAGCCTAGGTGCCAACATCCGTGCCCCAGGCCCCCAGGGGCCACCCCTTTTACCTGCTTCTCTGAAGTCCTGCCCCACATCCTGGCTGGCAGCCTGGATATCAGACGGCACAGCATGGCAGACTAAGTGTCCTTGCCCTCGAGCCTGTAGACAACCTTCTGGCTCTGTGCCTGGAGATCAAGGGGCAGGAATGGGAGGGCCATGGACTGAGGACTGCTAGTGGTGACAGAAGTAGGCGGTGCAAGTACAAGGACTCTGACATAAAGTTCAGGGCCTTGAAAGTAAAAGCTTAAGGTGTGTCTTAGCCAGCTCAGACCACCACGATAAAGTACTGTAGACACGGTGGCTTAAATAATAGAAATTTATTTTCTCACAATTCTGGAGGCCAGAAGTCCAAGATCAGGGTGCCAGCATGATCAGGTTCTAGTGGTGGCTCTCTTCCTGGCTCGCAGACGGCCACCTTCTCACGTTGTCCTTACGTGGTGGAAAGAAAGAGCAAGCTTTCTGGTCTCTTCTTATCAGGGCACTAATTCCATCATGAGGACCCCACCCTCATGACCACATTGAATCCTAATCGCCTCCCAAAGGCCCTGCCTTCCAGGTTAGGGCTTCAACATGTGGATTTGGGGAGGGGGACATAAACATTCAGTCCATAACAAGCTGTATATATGTAAAGGATTACCTTGTAAGAACACAGAAAAAACACCCATCCCGAAGTATCGGGGGGACCTTTATTCTAGGATATGAGGCCTCTGATCAACTTAGGGGTGTATCTCCAGAGTGTGAGATCTCTGATCTGTTTGGGAGTCTGTGCCCAGGGTGTGAAGTTGGGAGCTGTCTGAGTTAGGGTATAACCACTCTGACTTATTATGGGTCTGTTTCTAAGCCAAGATCCCCAGGGTTCAATCCTTCTGAATTCTTTTGGGATGTGAGCTCTGGGGTCTTCCCCATCCCCACCCATCCCTCACCCCACCCTCCCCCAACTCCGCTGAGAGTCAGGGAACATTCATCAGCCTCATTGTTGTTCACCTTACCCTGATCTGAGCCCCCTCTCTAGTGGGTTACCTGTCTGGGTCCTGGGGCTTGTGAGTTTCAGATTCTTGTTCCTAGACACACCCCAGACCCCCCACACACACACTCAAATGCTTTGTGTTATGCATATTGTTTTTAGCATGTGATTTTCCTTTATAAAGAGTTACACAAATAATACATGAATATAGGTTTGTATAAAAGGTTTCAACAGTACATCAAGTATCTGGACTACACAGGTCATCCCCACCTCCACTCTCCAAAAATGAACACTGAGGGGGCCGGCCTGGTGGCGCAGTGGTTAAGTTCGCACGTTCTGCTTCTCGGCGGCCAGGGGTTCGCCGGTTCGGATCTCGGATGCAGACATGGCACCGTTTGGCAAGCCATGCTGTGGTAGGTGTCCCACATATAAAGTGGAGGAAGATGGGCACGATGTTAGCTCAGGGCCAGTCTTCCTCAGCAAAAAGAGGAGGATTGGCAGTAATTAGCTCAGGGCTAATCTGCCTCAAAAAAAAAAATGACCACTGAGGTCACACACACACACATACACAGTCACCATAACCAGCTCCCACCTGCTTTTCCTTCTCAACAGCCATGTCCTGTGGAAGGCGCCCCCCATCCCCACAGGTACACACAGGTCCCACTCATTCTGTGTCACGTCCGGTGGGGGCTCTGTGGTATAACTTGAACCCCCACCGTTCATTTCACTCTGCAACAGTCATTGGGTATAAATGGACATTTACAAGGTTTTCCCAGTTGATTGCTCCTACCAGCCTTGTGCACACAGCTCTGTGCGTGTGTGTGAGTGTTTGAGTTAGAGGTAGAATTGCTGAGTCAGAGTTCATGCATTCAGTCAACACCTAATGGACATGTTCTGTGTACCGAACACTATTCTAGCTGCTGGGGAGACATCAGAGAAGAAAACAGACAAATGGTCTGCCCATGTGGAGCTGGCATGCTAGTGGGGGAGGAGAAGCGTGTCCAATTTCTATTGAGCTGTTTCACAAGGTCCTGGAAGGTTTTGCTCCCATCAGTGGTGCATTTCCTGGCTTCTTCTTCACCACTCTTTGCGGGGCAGGGTCCGCATCAGGAGGCTGGCTGCCTTGGCCTTCGCTCTCTACAAGATCTGCAGGGCCTTGGGCTGGGCTGGTCTATTTGGGGACATGGATGTGTATGTGTGTGTGCATGTGTGTGCGTGTGTGTGGTTGGGGAGGGGAATATGGAAGCTGAATGGTCCACTGGGGAGAGTGAGGGGAAATAGGAATAGAAGAAATCACTTACTGGAGTTGGAGGGAGTGAGGGACAAAATGATCCACTGAATTAGGCATGAACAGCCTCTCCCAGGTCATACCCAGGGTGGGCGAGAGCGGCGGCACTGAGGAATCTAGTACTGTCTCAGAACATGCCATTGTGCAGTTGCTGTGTGGACATTCCTGGGACCACACGGACTGATGTTTGGACACCCTTCGGGTCACAGAGACAGGGGTGTGAATAATCCTAGAGTCACACAGTATGGGGTGTGAACACTCCTGGGGCCACATAGACAGGGGTATACACCCATGAGGTAGCACATGCTGGGGTGTGGACAGCCTTGGATTACTCAGACGGGGGTCTGGGCATTCCAGAATTCATACCCACTGTGGAATGGACACTCTTGGAATCACACACACTCGAGACTGCACTCTTGGGGTCACACAGAGTGGGCTGTAAACACTTCTGGGGCCAGATAGACTAGCATGTTGACACTATTGTAGTCAAGCAAACTGGAGTGTGGGCAATCCGGGGGTCAGACAGATTTCTATATGGATGCTTCTGGGCTGACATACGCTAAGGAGTGGACACTCCTGACTCACCCAGACTGGCTAGTGGACATTCGTAGGGTCACATATACTGGGGTGTGGACATCCCAGGAGTCAGATAGCCTGGAATGTAGACACCCCTGAGTTCACACAGATTGGAATGTGGAACCTCTTGGCGTCACTCAGACTGGGATGTGGGCATCCTGGGCTCAGAGAGCCTAAGGTGTGGGCAACTATGAAGTCACACAGAATGGGTATGGACAGATATGGGGTCACAAAGATGGGAATTTGGACCCTCCTGGAGTCACTCAGGCTGGAGTGTGGACAGGCATGAGGTCACTCAGATAGAGGTGTGAATACTCCAAAGGTCACACTTACTGGATAGTAAACATTCCTGGGGTCACACAGAGGGAGTTTGGGACACTCTTGAAGTTAAACACAATGGGAACTGGACACTCCTGAAATCACACACATTGTGGACTGGACATTCTTTGTGTCGCGCACACCGAGGTGTGAACATCCTTGGTGTTACACAGAAGAGGGGACACTCCTGGGGTCATAATGACTGAGGTGGGAATAGTCCCATGGTCACATAGACAGTGTTGTGGACACTCCTGTGATTTCAGTGACAGGGGAATGGACATTCCTGTGGTCAAAGAAATGATGAGCTGGCACTCCGGGGATCAGAGATTGAGGTGTGGACACTCCTGTGATCACACAGAGTAGTTGATGAACACTCTTCGGTACAGATTTGGGAGTGGACGCTGCTGAGGTCACAGACTGCAGTATGGGTGGCCCTGGGCTCACACAAATGGGTGTTTGGACACTCATGGGGTCACACACATTGGGGAGTGGACACCTGTGGGATCACACACATTGGGGAATCAACACTCCCGGAGTCACTCACATGGGGGTTTGAACATTCACGACCACGTGGGCTGGGGAGTGGATCCTGCTGATGTGACACAGCTTGGGGGTGGGCACTCCTGAGGTCACACATACTGGTATTTGGATACAACCATGGTCACACAGATTGGGGTTTGGATACTCCTGGAATCACACACTGGGATGGGGACACCTCTGGCATCACACACAGCAGCATGCATGCTCATGGTGTCACACTGAATGGGGAGAGGACGCTCCTGGGGTCACACAGGTTGGGGAGGGAGTGGTGCTGGAGGTATGCATTTGGAGACCACCAATTAAGAAGGGAAAGTTCGAATACCACCTGTTAAATTAATTCAACAAGGAGGTCGTTAGACTGAGGCGGCTCTGATGCCTTGGTAGCCTACCTGAGCAAACGGAAACCTGAGCCAGAGTCAATGCACTGGTAGCTGAGAAATCGAAATTTAAGACCAACCAATCACAAACAGCCAACCAGGCTTTCCCAAATAAGCAACCTCTTCAGTTACAGCCAATCAAATATTCTCCTTGCCCTGCTTCTGCGTCTGCCCTATAAAAGCCTTGCCCCGAGTTCCTGTCCGCAGAGGGCTCCTAACCACTTCCAGTCTGGTGCTGCCCAACTCTAATTGATATTTGCTCAAATAAACTCCTGAAAATTTAAATGTGCCTCAGTTTATCTTTTAATACACCTAAGGCATGCACATGACAGACAAGCTCCAGAATGTGGGCTTCACTTTTAATCGCCATGTAAGACCCACAGACTGACTCTTTTTGTGGTTCTTGGGGATGCCTGAGGAAGAGAAATATCTACAATCTGTTGCTCGGAAGGTCTGCAGTGTCTGTGACCTTGGGCTTCTCACTTCTCTTCAGAGCTGATCTACTTCAGTTTCTTTATCTGCGAAACGGGGATTACTTGTTTCCTGCCTCCTTTGCTAGGACATTTTGAGGATGAAGTGAAGCTCTTAAGTTAAAACTGCTTTGGAAAATAAAGCACCAGGCCTAAGACTCTTCCTAAAATTCAAAGTAATGAGCTGGCTGGTCAAGGTGGAATGGGGCAAGGAGCTGGGAGAGTGGATACCTAGTTTGTAATCATGGATCCAACTGTGAGACCTCGAGTAAGTCACTTGCCTGCAGTGAGCCTCAGGTTCCTGGGGATAACGCCCATCTGACAGGGTGTCACAGTGACAGTTAGCTGTCCCCCAAAATCATGCTTTGTCTGCCCTAACGTTGAGCTATTGCAAAATGGCTGCCCAGCTGGAAATGACATTTCCCACCCTCCCTTGCACCGGAGTTGGGCCATATGACAGTCCTTCTGAATGAAACTTGAGTTAAAATGAGGTGTGTCTTAAGAAACGGTGGTGCTTTGTCCGTTTGCTCTTTGTCCATCTTTTGGAGGTCTAGAGCCCCAGCAGAGGGTGAAGCCACGGTGTACAAGAAGCCTGGGGTCCTCAGCCACCGCATGAAAATCTGCCTATCAACCAGGAACACCCACATTAGTCTGTGATGAGAGCAAGAAATGAACTTTTATTATGATGTGAAACCACTGACATTGTGGGGTTGGTTTGTTACTGCAGGAGAATTAATTCCTGAATACACAGCGTTGTGTGGATCAGATCCCGTGTGGTGATGGGCTCTGCAAGCTGAGAAGCTCATGGACAGGGGAGCCTCCTGGCTTCTAGGAGCTGCCTTGTCTTTCCTTTACAGCAGATAGAGGTCCTGCTAGGGTGAGGGGTTGAGAGGGCATCTGCACCTCCAAGCCGACACTGGCTGCACTGCAGGGTGCCCTGGACGTGGGACCCTGTTCTTCAGTCTCCCAGAGGTGAATGAGGCTCTAGTGCTCTATAGCGTGGCTTGGCTTTAATAATGGGCTTCAGGGTACATCTAGAGTTGGTAGAATTCAGCCACAGCTTTCCACTGATAGCTTAAAGATAGCTTTGATTTCGGTAAATGTCTCCAACAGTGGATTTTTTTTTTCTACTTTGAATGGAGGCGTTTTCTGTTACGTAACCGAGACCCACCGTGCTCCCTCCCTGTCCACCACTGGCCGAAACACTTCTCCCAGAACAAAGCCCAGAAGAACCAGTGGGGCAGCAGCCAGGGCTTCCCAAACCACGGCCACCTTCAGGACTATTTGATCTTCCTACAAACACAGGCCCATGCAATGTGCTGGGACGGTCCTTGTTTAGAGAGTGTATTTCTACTTTAAAGGAAATTCCTGCTTTTCCACCGGGTCCAGAGTTTGTGAGGACTAGAGGGAGGACATTTAAACCACATGGGCTCTGTAGCTCAGTTTACCTGTCCATAAAATAGGCAGGCTAGAGGGGCTGGCCCCATGGCCGAGTGGTTAAGTTCACGTGCTCCGCTGCAGGCAGCCCAGTGTTTCGTTGGTTCGAATCCTGGGCGCAGACATGGCACTGCTCATCAAGCCACGCTGAGGTAGCGTCCCACATGCCACAACTAGAAGGACCCACAACGAAGAATACACAACTATGTACCGGGGGGCTTTGGGGAGAAAAAGGAAAAAAATAAAATCTTTAAAAAAAAAATAGGCAGGCTAGAACCTAGCATGGCCATGTCAAGAGGCAGTTGAGGGATTCTGTGAAAAGGGTCTTTCTCAGTTAGGCATTCTTCCGCCTGAACCTAACAGAAAGCCCTATTAGAGTGCCTTCAAGTGGGAGGGGTTTATTTCCTCCCATTACCAGAAAGTTTGAGGTTGTCAGTCTTAGGCTCAGTGATACTGTAAGCATGGTCAAAGTTTACTTCTCTCTTTCATCTCGACCATCTTTAAGCATGCTGACTTTTGTCTTCATGCTTATTGCCTTGTGGTCCCAAGATGGCTGTTGTGCTTCTAGACATCTGTATCCAGTGCAGGAAAAAGGAGTCTGGACAAAAGCTTTCTCCCAGTGAAGCGTTGTCTTTTTACTTGGGATGAATAGCCTTCCCGATAGATTCTCTCTTACATTTCATTTGCCAAAGCTGCATCAAATGCCACCCCTGCCCCCAAGTTATCACTGTCCAAAGGAAGCAAAATTGCTCTGACTGGTTTAGACCAATCATAATCCATCCTCTTGGTCTGGGGGAGGAACTTCTCCTCCTTAAGAACAGGGGCTCTCCACCTGCGTCTGAAGAGAGTCGGGGTGGGGTAGCGGAGAGGGAGGGAATGGGTGAAGACCGTAGGGGAGGCAGTGGAAAGCACCTGCCGTAGAAGCCAGAGTGGGAGGCAAAGCGAGCCGAGTTCTAGCTTTAGTTCTGCATTGGAGTCATTGTTTGGCTTGGGTTCTGTTCTTTGCCCTTTCTGGGCCCCAGTTTCCTCTTCTGTACAAGAGGAGTTGAGCTCAGTGGTTTTAAAGGACACTCCATGTGTTAGTGGCCCTGTGGCCTTGGCCTGGATGTGAGGGCTGGGCTGTGGAATCTACCACATGGCAGAGAAAGCCCACTGAGTCTTGAATAGGGAAAGTCCGGAGGCCACTTGGCTTGTGCTCCTACCACCCTGCGGGGCTAAGGATCCCTTCTCCCTCTGTAGTCAAAGTCATTCTGGTTGTCCTTGAAGAGGTCACTCTGAGTGTTTATAAGGGACTCCTGCGGCAGAGCAGAGGCCCACATCTGGATCCGGTTTCCAGTTTCCAGCCTCAGCTCTGTTGCTGATCTCATGCTGGGTGAACTTGAACAGGTCCCTGGCCCTCTCTGTGCCTCAATTTCCCCATTTGTTCAGTGAGAAGGTTAGACAAGATGGTCTCTGCTGGACTTTATAGCCCTAAACTGCTGAGGCTGAGTGGGGTCAAGAAGGATAGAAGAGAAAGGTGAGGTCTGCATTCCTGGGACCCGGGGAGGGCCTTGGAGGCAGGTGATGGGGAAGTTAGGAAGTGCCAGTGACAGACAGAGGGCTCCTCTTTTATGAAGGGAGCTGGAGCTGCCTTCGGTGGTAACACCCCGACTGCAGCCGAAGCCTTGACGCTGATGCCGCTCAGAGCCCCTACCCCTGCCTTGGAGTCCTTGGGGCAAGGGCAGATCCTCTGGTGACCTTCCAGGTGTTTCACTGCCACCTGCAAGCAGGGCTCAGTCAATGCTGTTCTTCCAGTCTGGGGGCCATTAGGGTTTGTTCCCACACCTTTCCTCCAAGCAAACCCAGAACTTTGGTGGATGGCCCACCCCTCCCTCCTTCCCTCTCTCTCTCCCTTTCTTTCCTTTTTATTATGTAGTGAGCACCCACTGTGTGCCAGGCTTGGTGCATTGGTGCCAGGTGCTGGGGATATGACAGAGAACACGGCAGACCTGCTTCTGTTCTCCTGGAGATCAGAATCTGCTGGGTGAGTCTGCAGTTACACACACAATTAATATTCCTCATCAGGAGTGTTCTAAAAGGGGAGCACAGATGGGCACCAACCAACAGAGCCAAAGGGGGTGTATTCGTTTCCTAGGGCTGTTGTAACGAGGTACCGCAAACCAGGAGGCTTAAACATCAGAAATGCATCGTCTCACAGTTCTGGAGGCCAGAAGTCTGAGATCAAGGTGTGAGCAGGGCTGTACTCTCTCCAGAGGTTCCAGGGGAGAATCTATTTGATGGTTCTTCCAGCTTCTAGTGGCTACTGGCATTCCTTGACTTGTGGCCACATCACTCCAATCTCCGTCTCCATGGTCACACTGCCGCCTCCTCTGCGTGTGTGTCTTCTCCTCTTCTGTTCCAATCTCCCTCAGCCTCCCTCTTATAAAAACACTTGTGGTTACATTTAGGGCCCACCCAGATAATCAAGATAATCTCCCCACCTCCAGGTCATTAACTTAATCACATCTGCAAAGTCCTTTTTTGCCACGTAAGTGAACATTCACAGGTTCCGGAGATCAGGAAGTGGATAACTTTTGGACGACCATTATTCAGCCTACCACAGTGGGGCATGCCATGAAGGAGTCCTGGGGGAGGTGACATCTCAGGTGAAATCTGAAAGATAAGGAGTTAACTGAGTGGAAGAAAGGGAGACAGAATATGCCAGCAGAAGGCACAGCATGTGTAAAGCTCCTAGGGATGAGAATGGACAGTGGCAGTGTGGGGAAACCAAGCAGTTGAGGATAGCAGACTGGGGGTGATAGGCAGGTTGCTGAGGATGCTGAACCAAGGTCTGCGGGGTGCTGGGCTTCTCCTCTCAGCCCTTCTCTAGACCCTGGGCCTGGTGAAGTTCCAGCTGGAGTCTGCCCACTCCTCAGCACCACCCTGGCTCCCAGAGACCCAGACTAGCCCAGCCAGGCTGAGGGAAGATAAGGAAAAAGGCAACCTGGCAATGTGCCAGAGCGGTTCCATAGTCATGCATGATGGAGAGGCTGAGCACTGGCCTGTGCCTAAGGGACACAGCCTCTCACCAGGCCTGGAGACCTGGGTGGCCAGCCCCCACTCAGGAAGGAAGGAAGGCAAACCTCTGGGCCAGAGTGCCCCCATCAGCACAGGTCAAGGAGGCGGGGCGTGGTTAAGAGCCTGGTTTCTGGAACTGAGTGGCCTGGGCTGGTATTGCAGTCCTGCCACTTGCTGGCAGGATGGCCTTGGGCAGGTTACTCAGCCTCTCTGGAGCGCCTCCCCTCTTTTCCTCCACTTGAGGTAGTAGGTGTTTTGCAGTCAGTTATTACGAGCACCAAGAAGTCCTGCCAGCCTCGGGATGTTGCAGAGGAGAGAGCTGGGAGGAATCTGGGGCTTCTGGGACAGTGCTGAGCCAGCCTGAAGTCCACCTCCTCTTTTGTGAGTTCCTCTCTTCTCTGACTGGTCAAGCTGGTTCAAGTTGGTTTCTGTTACTTGCAGACAAGCAACTTATCTGATAAAGGTTTTTCACAATGCTCTTTTTTGACTTAGAGAATTATTGAAAATTTAAATGTAGAAGATGTTGTGATGAAAAATTTAGCTGAGGTTCAGCAGGTTTTTACATTTTGCATCTGTGGCAGGCAGAGTAATGCCCCCACAAAGATGTCCACATCCTGATCCCCAGAGCCTGTGAATATGGTATATTCCATGGCAAAAGAGAACTAAGGGTGCAGATGGAATTGAGGCTGCTAATCAGCTGACCTTACGATAGGGAGATTATCCTGGATTATCTGGTGGACTCAGTGTCATCACAAGAGTCCTTAAACTTGGAAGAGGGAGGCAGAAGTGACACAATGTGAGAACTTAACTGAAGTTGCTACCCTTGAAAATGGAGGAAGGGGCCAGCTCCGTAGCCGAGTGGTTAAGTTGGCACATTCTGCTTGGGCAGCCCAGGGTTCGGATCCTGGGCGCGGACATGGCACCGCTCGTCAGGCCACTTTGAGACGGCGTCCCACATCCCACAACTAGAAGGACCTGCAACTAAGATATACAACTATGTACAGGGGGTTTTGGGGAGATAAAGCAGAAAAAAAAAAAAAGAAAATGGAGGAAGAAGACCCTGAGCCAAGGAATATAGGGGCCTTTCGAAGCTGGCAAAGGCAAGAAAACAGTCTCCCCCGCTGACAGCTCGATTGGAGCCCAGTAAGACCCGTGTCAGACTTCTGACCTCCAGAACCATAAGATAATGAATGTTTGTTGTTACCAGCCACTAGATTTGTGGTAATTTGTTACAGCAGCAATAGGAGACTAATACATCTCCCATTTATTTTTCTACTGTTAATCAGTTGAAGAAAAACTTAACATCTTTTACTTAAACTAATATGTATAGTACAAGCCTATTTGTAGAAATTGCTTTTGTTTCTTTCCCACTCTCTGACTTTCCACCCACCAATCTCACCTACTATCTGTGTATAGGTGGAGAAAGAACAGTAGGATCTAGAGTGATTTTTTTTAAAAGTTTTCATCCACGGGGCCAGCCCAGTTGCGTAGTGGTTAAGTCGCACACTCTGCTTCAACGGTCCAGGGTTCACGGGTTCAGATCCTGAGCACGAACCTACACACCACTCATCAAACCATGCTTTGGTGGTGTCCCGTATACAAAATAGAGGAAGATTGGCATGGATGTTAGCTCAGGGACAATGTTGCTCACCAAAAAAAAAAATAAAGCTTTCATCTTTGTGCTTTTCTGCACTTTTTTTTGCATTTATTTATAATGATCATTACAAAATTAATCATTATTTCTTTTACCAAAACAATAAGGTCATGATTATGTATTTTCATTGACAAAGCCTGTACTGATGCCCATGGCCACCATCAAGGAATGTCCATCCCAGGTGAGGTGTCCCCAAAGCTAACCAGCATAGCCCAGAGCCAGCCTGCTTCCTCCTCCTCTTCCCCCATTTTAGACAAACAGATAAATCTCCGTTATGTACCTCTGTATCTCCGGCTGTTACGGGCTGAGTTGCGTCTCCCCCAAATCCATATGTTGAAGCCCGAATCCCCAGCACCTCAGGATGTGACCGTCCATGGAGATAGGGTCCTTAAAAAGATGATTAAGTTAAAATGAAGCTATTAGGGCAGGCTCTAATTCAATATGGATGATGTCCTTGTAAGAAGAGGAGGTTAGGGAGGGACTGGCCCTGTGGCGCAGCAGTTAAGTGCCCACATTCCGCTTTGGCGGCCCAGGGTTCACCAGTTCGGATCCTGGGTGCGGACATGGCACTGCCTGGCAAGCCATGCTGTGGTAGGCGTGCCGTGTATAAAGTAGAGGAAGATGGGCACGGATGTTAGCTCAGGGCCAGTCTTCCTCAGCAAAAAGAGGAGGATTGGTAGCAGTTAGCTCAGGGCTAATCTTCCCCCCCCCCCCCAAAAAAAGAAGAGGAGGTTAGGACACAGACAACACAGACAGAGGGACAACCATGTGAGGATGCAGTGAGAAGGTGGCCATCTGTAAGCTAAGGAGAGAGGCCTCAGGAGAAACCAACCCTCTGACACTTTGATCCTGGACTTCCAGCCTCTGGAACCGTGAGAAAACAAATTTCTGATGTTTAAGCCACTGAGTCTGGGGTATTCTGTTATGGCAGTGGACTAATACACTGATATTGCTTACTACTTTGCCCCAAAGAAACAACTTCTGTGTGATAGTAATTTTAAAATGTGGCGTGTTTTGAGAGCGCTGATTTAATTCCTCAAAGATACTTCATTTTCACTGTCTTGCATCCTCTCGACAAACCTGTGAGCCTGTGACAGGTCAGAAGGGTGTTTTTGGCTCCTCATTTGACAGAGGGAAAGACTGAGGCCCACGGAGGACAAAGGACTCGGCCAAAGTCACCTCGCCAGAATGCGGAGATCCAGACTCCAGCTGTGAACAAGGCATGAAAGCATGGAGACCAGGAAGATGCGGGAAGGGGGCCGAGAATTCCATCTTCCCTTCTAGGACATAGTCCAACAGGTCACAGTTTTCTTCCAGAAGAATCACATTTTATTTCGGCCTTGGTCTCTGAGATGTTCCCATCCTATTGTTCAGAGAGCCTTTTATAAGTAAAGACATTTATTTAAAAGTTGCTAATATTAGTTTTATGGATACAAAACTAAACTGAACCCTTCCTGGCTCTCCCCACTGACTCAGGTTTATGAAGTTTTAATGGATTTTTTTAAAGACATTCCGATTAATGAAAATATAGTTCAGTTTTTAAATGAGGGTCTAAGTCGCCTGTATTCCCATTAGGACATTTATTTAAGATGAGAAACTATTCAATCACGCCTGGGCTGTACGGCCAGGTCTCTTTGTGCGATGGTGAGGTTGGGGGCATGTAGGGCCCTGGGGCATCAAGGGAGGCGTGGGTGGCTGGGGTGGGAGCAGGCCACGTGGACAAAGGCTCCAGGACCTGCCCGAGAGCCACTGCTCCATGTTGGGCATGAAGAACGTGGGAGCTAGTGCCAACCACCTAGCTGGCATTTGGGAAACGCTTGCCTACATTTCTTCCTGAATTCCCTAGGTTTGCAGAGAGCCCAGTTGGAGTCAGGGATGGCAGCCCCAGCATGTCCCTAACTCAAAAGCCTGCAGGGCCCCACCCTTTCATAAATGAAGCTGGCCTGGCCGTGGCCACAGTGGGCATTGGGGGCTCCATGCCCTATCTAGAAGGCAGCCACGACCCAGCTCCCCCCCATTGCTGCGGTACAAGTGGTCAGATCTTCCAACAGCTCAACGGAAGCCAGATACTGTGATTTAGTAGAGAATCTTTTACTTTTTAAAGGTTGGTCGCTAGTTAAATTTTTTAAAATATCCTTTGTAGCCGGTAGACAGATGGGCAAAAGATGTGAACTGGCACATTACAGAAGAGGATACTCAAACATCCAGTAAACATGTGAATGACACTCAACTTCACTACTTATCAGGAAAAAGAAAATTAAAACCACAAAGAGGAACATCACATAATATCAGACTGGTAAGAAATTTTTTTAATGTAATTCTTTATGCACTGTTAGTGAAAGTGTAAAATGATGCAACCATTATGGAAAACCATTTGGAATTATTTAGGAACGTTTAAATGTCTCTGTGACCCAGAAATTACACATCTTGATGCACACTAAGAGAAAGCTCGGGAAAGGGTGCGCTTGAGGGCGTCTGTGGTCCTCGCCGTGCTCTCCGTCAGGGGCCAGCAAACCACGACCTGTGAGCCAAATCTAGCCTGTCGCCTGTTTCCGTACAGCCGTGAACTAAGACAGTAAAAGCTTTTTACCTTTTGAAAAGAGAATAAAAAAATATTTTTTGATGTGAAAATTATATGAAATTCAAAATTCAGTGTCCGTGAATAAAGTTTTAGTGGAACACAGTTATCTTCATTCGTTGATGTCTTGTCTATGACTACTTTCACGACAATGACAGAGTTGACTAGTTATAACAGAGACCACGTGGTGTCTCCCAAAGCCTAAAATATTTACCCTCTGGCCCTTTATAGAAAAAGTTTGCTGACATCTCCCTGCTCTATTTCTTGACCTGGCAGGCGGTTTTGTTGGCATTCACTTTATACTGTAGTGCACTTCTACGAAACACGTTTTCTTGCGTGTGTGGTGTCTGGGCCAAGGTAGGGTTGCCAGGCATTCTGTATGTACAGGGCATGCCCTGTACTGAATTATTTTGTGCTATGTCTGGCATTGTCTTTGTCAGGATGCCCCCAAATCCTGTATTTAGCTTTTTTCAATGACTTATAAAAATTAGACAGTTGAAGCTATTTTTCTGCCACAGTAATTGACTCTTAAATCACTAAGACAGCAGTACTACGGAAAAACATACCCCCTCAAATAAAGATCTCGACAATTTCTAATGGTCTCTCCTGCAGGTTTGTCTGAGGGAAGACCAAAGTGGGGACTGAGAATTAAAAATATATATTGAAGAAAGTAAAGACTATTTTGTGACCGAAGTCCCAAGCTGTGAACAAGTAATCACTATTTAGCGATAACACCGGATCTGTACACGTGCTCTGAAAATTAGCCAATCAGCGATAGCCTCACTCCGGTGACTATGCTTCTGTGAGTTAGCAAATCAGTGACGGGCCTAAGTTTCTGAAAGTCCACAGACAGGTGGGCAGAAGATTTGAACAGGGAAGGAGGATGTTTATAGAAGAGGATGCCCAAATGTCCAGTAAACGTGAAAGATGTTCAACCTTATTATTGGGGAAGAGCGAATTAAAACCACAATAAGAAACATTACATAATATCAGATTGGCAAAAAAATATTTAAAGGTAATTCTTTATGCATTGCTCGTGGGAGTGTAAAATGATTCAAACACCTTGGAAAATCTTTTGGAATTATTTAAGGAAGTTTAAAGATACACATCTCCTATGATCTAAAAATTTCACTTCCCCAGCACACTAAAACAATGGATAAACAAATTGTGGCATGCACCCAATTATCACTGGGTGATAAATGCCCAGTCCTGAAAGTCAGCCAATCAGTGAGAACCCCACGCTTCGAGACAACAGCCAATCAGCAAACATTCCTTCCAGCCGCCTGTTCTGAAAGTCGCGGGTGGACAGCAGCCTTCCTCCAGTGAGGGCTGGAACACACCAGAAGCCTGTTAGTGCCTCCACTCTCCCGCTTCTCTTCACCTCTACGCAAATACCTACCATCTCTGTTGCTCTTCCTTCATTCCTGAAATTCCAAGTTTCTCTCTGGTATCATTTTTCTTTATCATTTCTTGTAAAACAGGTCTGCTGTTGACAAATTCTCTTAATTTTTCTTCATCTGAGAATGTATTTTATAGTCTTCATTTCTGAAGGTCATTTTCGATGATTGGAATTCTGGGTTGACAGTTTGTTACTTTCAGTGCTTTAAAGATGCCCCACTGTCTGCTGGCCACTATATTTCTGATGAGAAATCTGTGGAATTTGTATCATTGTTCCCCTATGGGTAATGTGTTGTTTTTCTCTGTCTGCTTTCAAGATATTTTTCTTCATCTTTTGTTTTCAGCAATGTGTTTATATTTCTCGGCATGGTTTTCTTTGAGTTTACACTGTTTTGGGATCACTGCACTTCTTGAGTCTTAATTTATGACTTTCACCCAAGTTTGGGAAGGTTTAGGCCATTATTCATTTTTTTTTGACACCAATACCATTCTCTCTTTGTGAGACTCCACTGGCATGAATATTAGACCTTTTGATATCGTCCCATGGGTCCCTGAAGTTCTGCTCACAGTTTTCAATATTTTTGTCTTTGTTCTTCAAATTGGATAATTTCTATTGATCTATCTTCAAGTTCACTGATTCTTTTCCCTGTCAGATCCATTCTGCTATGGAGCCCATCCAGATAATTTTTTATTTCAAATGTTATATTTTTTGGTTCTAAAATTTCCAATTGGTTCTTTTGTATAGTTTCTCTATAGTTTTTTATACCCTATAGAGTATTAAAAACGCTACAGTTTTTTATATATTTCTCTGCTAAGAACTTCTATCTTACCATTCATTTCAAGTGTGTTTACCTTTGCTCCATGGAATATAGTTGGCATTGCTTTTTTATAGTCTTTTAAAGTCTTTGAGAATTCTACCATCTGAGTCCTTTCATGTTGCTATCTGTTATCTTTTTTCTTAAGAATGGGTTGCATTTTCCTGGTTCTTTGTATGTACAATAACTTTAGGTTATATTTTGGACATTTTGAATATTGTGTTGCTTAGACTCTAGGTCTTGTTAAGTACCTGGAAATAATGCTTTATTTCTTTTATCAGGTAACCAACTTGTTTAGGTTCAAACCACACGTTTTGTCTTGCCTTCTGTGGACAGTAGTTCTCATGTCAGTTCTGTTTTCAAAGAGTTTGCTATCCTGTTTTGGGTCTCCTCATGCACGTACAGCCCAGGAGCGAGCCTGAGACACGTGTCAGTTCATGCACAGAATTCGGGGATTCCTTTCTCCAGCTCTCTCCTCTATGGAATTCTCCTCCACGTTTTCCAACCTTCAGGGGCCTGTTTTCCTGGTCCTCTGGCCAGAATGATGTCAATTCTCTTGGAGATTTAGCTGCCTAGACTGCTGCCATACAGTTCTGAGCTGGGGCTGCCACTGGGGCAAGGCCGGGAGAGAAAAAAGAAGGAAAGGCCCCAGAGATTCCTCCCACCCCTCCCCACACTCTTCAAACTATAGCTAGGTGTTGTGGTTCTGGGTGGGAGATCCTTATACCGTTTCAAGACCTTTCCCCAGAATATGTGGTCTCTCAGCTCTTTCAGGGGTTTTAAAAAATCCGAATTAGGATTTATTTTAACTATTTGGCTACCTGTGACAAGGAGTTTGAGAACTCTGAACTATGTGTGTGTGTCTGTCCTGTGGGTGAAGTTTCTGGGAACCTTTGGTTTCTGTGTCCCATGACATGAGGTCCCTAGCTTGTTTGGGGTCTATTTCCAGGTGTGATGTCTCTGTTTCTTTCGGGGGTATCAGTCCCAGGGCGTGATTTTTTGACTTATTAAGGTACTATTTCCAGTGACTGAAGTCTCTGAGCCATTTACGAGCCACTCTCCTGAGGAATGAGATCTCTAAGGTGTCTGTAGTTTGTGCACTGGAATGTGAGGTCTCTGAGCTGTTTTGGTATCTGGATCTTAGGATGTAAATTCTCAGAACTCTTTTGGCATCTGTTTTGCATAGTGTGAGGTTCGTGAACCATTGGAGTATGTTTTTAGGTGTGATGTCTCTGTCTTTTTTGGAAAAGTCTCCGTTTCAGGGCTGATGTCTCTGATTAATTAGGGGCTGTATAATTAAGTATACAGGTTATCTGAACTGTTTATCAGTCTGTGTCACAGGATTTAAGGTCTCTGGACTATTTAGGGTCTGTTTATCAGGGTGTAAGATCTCTGGGATATATGTGGCTCTGTGTCCCACACTGTGAGGTTTCTAAGCTCTTTGGGGATCTCTTTCTGGAGTGTGAAGTGTCTGAACTGTGGAGGTCTGTGCCCAGAGTGTGAAGTCTCTGAGAAGCTTTGTGGTTTCTATCCCAGTGAATTAGATCACTGAAGTGTTTAGGGTCTGTTTCCCAGGGTTGGAATCCCTGACATTTCAGAGGTTGCATGCACCAGGCTGCGAGGCTACAGAGCATTTACCAGCTCTGTGCTTCATGGTATGTGTGAGATCTTTTGCAATGTTTGTCCGGAGTATGAGATCTCTGAAATTTTTTGTGTTTTTTTCCTCAAGAATTTGAGATATTTGAACTGTGTGCAGGATTTTGTCCCAGGGCGTGAGGTTTTGGATCTGTGTCCAGAGTGTGAGGTCTTTAAGGTGTTTGCGTGTGTGTGTGGTGGGAGTGTCTCTGTCCCCAGGTGTGAGGTCTCTGAGCTGTTTGAATTACTGTGTCCCCGGGTGTATTCCACAGTGTGATGTCTCTGAGGTGGTTCTGTGTCTGTGTCCTAATGTAAGAGATTTCTGAGTTTCTCTAGGTTATGTTTGTTCCTTGCATGATGGATGATTCTGAATTATTTTTTAGTCTGGGTCCAGGGAGTTGAGATCTCTTAGCTGTTGTGGGATCTGAGCTGTCCGAAGGGTATGAGGTGTTTAAGTTCTTTTGGGTCTGTGTTGCATGCCATGAAATCCCTGCGTCATTTGAGATATATTCCAAGGTGTGAAGTTTCTCATATTTTTAGTGATTTCTGTACAAGGGTGTGATACTTCTGACCTATTAGTGGTCTATTCCTAGGGTATGCGGTCTCCAAATTTGATAGGGTTTGTGAAGTTTCTTTGCTAATTGATTTCTATGAAGTTTGTGAGCTATTTAGGAGCCTGTTCAAAATCTATCCAGATGGATTTCTGAACAGTTTTGTGGTCTGTATCCAAGGTTTGAGGTGTCTGAACTCTTATGGAGACTGGTGACTGTGCCCAGCGTTGACCTTAAACAAACAGCCAGCCAGTTATTTCTCCAGCAAAAGCGGGTGTATTCGGGATTAGCAAAGAATTGCAATTTGGGGCCTGCAACCATGGTGAGCCACCTGCGGAGCAGCAAGGGGAGGAGAAACTCTTCTATAGAGAAAGGGGGAGAGGAAGTCGGTAGGGAAATTGTAAACAAAGAATCCATCAGAGGAGACGAGGAGTTTGAAGCGTAGTGGTTTTTTATTGGCTGAGTTGTGACAGTCTCTCATTGGCTGAGCTGTTGCTGGGCAAGAAGAGACAGTCTTCTCTTCTTCGTGCTGGATTCTGCAATGGTGTAGGGAGTGAGAGCTCCCCCTTTTGGCCTCCCTACACCATTTTAATGAAGTTTCTGTTTATGAATTTCCACACAAGGCTGCAAGGACTCTTTTTGGGTTCTGTACCCCATAGTACGATATCTCTGGGTTTTTCTGGATCTGAGTCCAAGCACATGAGGCCTATGAGCTCACTGATGTCTGTGTTCATGGCATGAGTTCTCTGAGCTGTTTTGGGGTCTGGGTCCCAGGATATGAGCTTTCTGAGATTTGAAGATCTATGTCCCGGGTGTGAAGTCTCTGTGCTGTTTTGGGCTCTGCGTCACATGATGGGAATTCTGAGCCATTTGGGATATGTTTCCAGGTGTGAGGTCTCTGCTCCTTTTGACAGTCACTGTCAGGGATGTGATGTCTCTGACCTCTGTTCTGTTTCCAAGGGGTGGGAGTCTCTGAGCTACTTAGCTGGCTGTGTGACTGTGTGAGATCACCGTCTCTTTATGGATTTGAGTTCCAGAGTATGAGATCTCTGAGCTGTTTGGGGTTTTGTGTCCAGAGTGTCATGTCTTCTGAGCTGTTTTGGTTGGCTGAATCTCAAGAGATGAGATCACTGAGGTACTTACTGTCTGTGCCCCAGGGTGGATTGTTTGAGCCATTTTGGGGTGTGGGTCCTAGGGTGAGAGTTGTCAGAGCTGGTTGGAGTATGTGTCCAGGTCTGAAGGTCTCTGAGATGTTAGGAATCTGTGTGACAGGATGTGAGATCTCTGGGTTTTTGAGTTTCTCTGTCCTCATGAGGTCTATGATGTTGGGTGGAGTGGGGTGGGGGAGGGAGCAGTCCGTATCCAAAGCTTAAGGCTTCCGAATTGTTTTGTGCTGTTAGAATGCGAGATCTCTGAGCTCTTTGAGACACTGTGCCTCAGAGTGTGAGGTCTTTGCAGCGTTTCTGGGTCACTGTCTCAGTCTATGAGGTCTCGGAGCTCCTTGGGAATCTGTGTCCAGTGTACAAGGCCTTGGAATTGTTTTATGTTCTGTATCCAAGGCTGTCAGGTCTTCATGGTCTTGGAGTCTGGTACCACAGAATGAGATTGCTGAGGTGTCTGTATTTCTCTTTGGCTCAGTGTAAGTTTTCTGAGCTGTTAGGGTGTCTTTTTCCCAGCATGGGAATTTTTGAGCTCTTTTGGTTTTAAGGTTTCTGAACTTTGTGGGAGTCTCTGTCAAGGGTGTGAGACCTCATAGGTCTTGTAGATCTAAATCCCATCACATGAAATCTTTGAGCCATTTGGTAGATGTTTCCACGTGTGAGGTCTCTGACGTTTATGTGGGTCTCAGTTACAAGAATGAGGTCTTTTATTTATTTCTGGGTATACTTCCAGAGTCAAGGGTCTCCGAGGTATTTTTATGAGTGTATATGCCATGGTGTAACGTCTTTAAGGCGTTTCAGGGTCTGTGTCCTGACCTGTGAGGTCTCTGAGCTGCTTGGGGCCTGTGTTCAGGGTGTGAGTCCCCAGAGCTCTCTCAGACTTTGTGTTCCAGGATGTGCGGTGTCTGAGCTCTTTGGAGTCTGAGTTCCATGAGATGATATCCTTGAACCATTTGGGATGTGAAATCTCTCTTCCTTTCAGAGATGTCAGCCCCAGGGTGTGGTATCTCTGTCTTGTTAGAGATTATGTTCTTGATTGTGATGTCCCTGCCTTATTTGGGGTCAGTTTCCAGAATTATTTACAGGGATGGTCACAAGGTATGACATCTCTGTTCTCTTGGCAGGTCTGTATCCCGGAGTGTGTGAGCTCTGAAATGTTTTAGAGGTCTGTGTCTAGTGTATAAAGTCTATGAGGTGTTGGGTCTCTGTCCGGAGCTCTGGGAGTGGTTTTAGTGTGCAAGTTGTCTGAGCTCACGTGGATCCTGAGTTCCATGATGTGAGGTTTTTAGATGATTTGGCTTTTGTCTCCAGCCATGAGGTGTCTGATCTTGGTGGTCTCAGTTTCAGAGAGTCACGGGTCTGATCTATTAGGGTCTGCTTCCAGGCAGCGAGGTCACTAAGCTGTATTTGCGTCCTTTCCAAGGTGTGAGGTGTCTGTGTTTTCGAGTGTCTGTGTTCTTGAGTATGAAGTCTCATAGACTATTTGGGGTTTGTTTCTAGGGCCCGAAATTTCTGATCTATTTATTTATTTAACTTGTGTGCTAAGTTGTGAGGTCTCTAAAATGTTTCCAGGTCTGCATCCATGGTATGAGGTCTTATGTTGTTGTGAACTGTGTCCCAGGTTTTGGGGTGTCTGAGATGTTTGGGGCCTTTGTTCCAGGGTATTATGTCTCTGAGATGTTTTAGAACCTTTCTTCCAGGGTGTGGGGTCTCTGAGTGTTGGAATGTGTGTTCCTGAGCATAAAGTCTCATAGGCTGGTTAGAGATGTTTCCAGAGTCGGAGGTCCCCGTACTATTTTTGGTTCTGTGCCTTGTCCCAGTGTCACACTTGTCAGTGTGAGGTCGCTGAGTTGTTTGGAAACTTATGTGCAGGATGTCACCTTTCTGAGCTGTTTGGGATCAATATCCCAGAGGATATCACTGAAATGATTATGTTTGGGATCACAAGATTTGTGTCACAGCTGTCTGAGCCTTTTGTGTGTGAGGTCTCAGAACACTTTGTAGGGCTGGTGCTCATGTTATGCGGTGTTTGAGTATTTTTCCCCTACTTACTTTTCCCTCATTAACAGCGTGTCCTTTAAGTACTCCCACCAGCTGGGACAGGTGTGTCACTCTCATTCTGTTTGCGTCCAAGCCTCTGAATTGCTTTGTGGTCTATGACAAGATTGTGAGGTCTTTGCCTAGATTTTATGTATATCCCAGGTGGTGAGGTCTCTGTGTCCATAGTATGAGGTATGTGAGTTGTTTGGGGTTTGTGTCCCAGTGTGGAAGTTCCCTGTGGTGTTTTGGTGTCCCAGGGTGTGAGGTCTCTGAGATGTTTGTAGGAGTCTGTGACCAGAGGATGAGATCTATGAAATAACCAGCTATCTATGTCTCATTATGCAAGTTCTCTGAGCTTTTTGCCAGCCTTTGGCCAGAGTGTGAAGTCTCTAGGCTGTTCTGTGGTCTGTGTCCACAGTGTGAAATCCCTGAACTGTTTTGGATTCTGTGTTCCATGATGTGAGGTCTCTAAGCGCTTTTGTGCTCTGTGTTCAACAATGTCAAGTCCCTGAGCCATCTGCTGTATGTTTCCAGTGGTGAGGTCTCATTCTGTTTCACGCCCAGCTGGTACTCCATGGTATAATAAATTACCTTTATTTATTTACCCTCTTCCCTCTAGGTGTTTGCTCCTCTCACACAGACCTGTGCACGTGTGAGTGTTTCCTTAGAACACTAATTTAGAGGCAGGAATTGTCAGGCCAAAGGAGTCATTTATTCAACAAACTCACTGTGTGCAGAGCTCAGTTTTAGGCACTGCAGAGACACAGGGAAACTAGAAATCCACATACACACTGGTGGCACTGACATTCTAGTGGGGAGAGGTGTCAATTTTTTATTTTGATCAATGCTGCCACACAAATTCACACTTCCATCAGTGGCATCAGGGTAATGAATGTCTTTTTACGGGTCAGGGCTCTGCAGCAAGGGGTTGGGCGCCCTGGCCTCGCTCTCAACAAGATCATCAGGATATGGGGCTGAGACTGGGGGGCATGGGAGGGAGAGACGGGGACGGAACGTGGGCAGGAGGAGGAAGACATGAGTTTATTTAGTGGTGTTGTCGTGAACCGAAGATTGAACGGTTCCTGGGACGTTGACAAGAAACACCCCTTCCTAGGTCGCACACACACGGACAGCGTGAGAGGTGAGAATGAAGAGTTAATAATAAGACAATGCAGCTCCGGGACATACCATTGCGCGATGCGGAGAGGGAACAGTTCGCTCCGGGAAGTACCACGGCGGGGGCGCGGAGGATCACGTATTCTGGAAGAAACCACTCTATGTGTGGGGACACGAAAGGGCTCATCCCGCGCGTGGATCAGCCCCCACCCCAGATAGAGGAGAGAATGGCGCTGCCCTAACCGACCTCGGCGCCGTGGTGGTGGGGGAACCCCGCCCTTGGCCTAAAGCCTCCATCTATCAGGAAGCCGCCATCGCGGTGGTCTTACGTTTGGTCCCGCCTGGGTTGGCTCTACAGATTCCAATCAACAGCAGAAGTCGGGTAGGGTGGAAGGCCGCGGAGCGGTGATTGGCTCCGGGGTGAGTAAGGCGGGATCAAGTCCCATCCTGAGCTCTGATTGGTCACCGCGAGCCGGCCTGCCCCAAGCTCTTTCAGGGTACCGAGGTTTTCCGGAATTACTTACAGGCTGCGAGCCGGGTCCTCCGGCTCTGTGCTGCCATTGGCTGCTGGTTTGACGCAGGCGCTGTGCCTCCTGGGTTGGCGTTCGGGGTTGCAGAGGCAGGGCTTTGGCTACTGGAGAATGGAAGTTCGAATCCCGTCTAGGAACTTCAGTTTACGCACCTGTAAAAGCAGCTGGCATTATTGGCTGGCACAGAATGTGTCGGGTAATCTTTTCTCTTCTCTTCTACCTATTCTTTTTCTTTTTAAAACAATGCTTATTGCGTCCCATTATATTGCTTTCAGGACCCACTCACACTTCGCAACAGCACTGAGGAAAATTCTGCTCCAGGGTTCCTGACATCTGTATTTCAGGCCTCCAGTAGGTCTGAGTCCTGCAGAGAAGGTTCAAGGCGATCTCATGATCCTCCTCCAAGGCATCACCTCCTCCCTCCGGAGAGGATGACTTAGAGGCTTCCTGCCACCTCTGGACCAGGCCTGACTAGGGGTGTGTGGAGGTGTATGTGTGTGGAGGAGTAGGGCCAGGCGGTCGGCCATAAATGACCAAAGAGAGATGCATGATTTCATGCTCTGGGATGGAGGGGTGTGTGGCAATTAAAAGGAGAATTTTGAAGGCGGACAAGACAACTCAAAAGAGTAAACTTTTTAATGATGGGATTTTAAGCATCAGGCAGGGGAGGTGTTTGGCTGAGTGCAGGTAAATAGGAGGAAAGTGGTTCTCACCTCAGTCAACTCCATCATAAGGTAGTCATTACACGCCGTGCGCGGTTTGTAAGACTGTCCAGGATGGGAAGTCTCGGACTTGTTTTGGAATGTCAGTTCAGAGTATGACATCTGTGAACAGACTGTGATGCCTCTTGGCTGTTTTGGGGTCCGTGTCACAGGGGTTCAGGTCTGCCACATGTTTCTGGGTCACTGTTCCAGGGTGTGAAGTCTCTAAGCTGTTTGGGGGTCTTTGTCTCTAGATGTGCAGGGTTTTTTTTTTTTTCTTAAAATTGAATTTTATTTTGTTTTATTGGCATTTCTTTGACTACTAGAGGAGCTTAATACTGTTTTTGGAGCTTGTTGGCAAGATATATTTAAGCTTTATAAATTTCCTTTTATGTCCTTTGACCTTTTCTCTTTTTTTTAAAAAAAGGTTTTTTAAAAATCATTTTAGATTTAGAGAAAAACTGCAAAAATAGTGCAGAGAGTTCTTGTATGCCCTTTGCCCAGCTTCCCCTAATGTAGAGAACTTACGTAACCATAGTACAATTTTAAAACCAGGAAGTCAGCGATACTGTTGTTCATGAGCTGTTGTTCACCTGTTTGGTGTCTGCATCCAAGGTGTGAAACATCTGAGCTCTTTGGACCCGAGCTCTCTCAGGTTCTGTGTCCCATGCCGTGATGTCTTTGAGCATTAGTGTATGTTTCTAGATGCTAGGTCTTTGATCTTATTGGTGGTCTTTGTCACAGAGAATGATATTTTTGTCCTATTAGGGGTCTCTTCAGAGCATGTCTTCTCTGAGCTGTTTGGGCTTCTGTGTTCAGGGTGTGAGGTCTCTGAGCGCTTTGAGGGTCTGTGTCCAAAGCTGTGTGTACTTTCAGTTTTTATTGGTCTCTAGCAGAGATTCGAAGGTCAGTAAGTACTTTGGGGTTCTGTGTCTAGGACAGGGTTTGCCAACCTCAGCACTATTGACATTTTGGACCAGAAAATTCTTTGTTACGGAGGGCGTCTTAGGATGTTGTATTCGTTTGTTAGGGCTGCTGTAAAAAAAAAAAAAAGTACTACCAACTAGGAAGCTCAAACAACAGAAATTTATTGTCTCACAGTTCTGGAGGCTACAAGTCCGAGATCAAGGTGTGAGCAGGGTTAGTTCCTTCTGAGGGCTGAGAAGGAGAATCGGTTGCAGGCCTCTCGCCCAGCTTCTGGTGGTTTGCTGGCAGTCTGACGCTCCTTGGCTTCTGCGGCCTCACCCTGATCTCTGCCTTCATCTTCACGTGGCGTTCTCTTTGTGCACGTGTGTCTGTATGCGAATTTCCCTTTTTATAAAGACACCAGTCATATGGGATTAGGGACCCACCCAGCTTCAGTGTGACCTTATCTTCCATCTGCAATGATCCTGTTTCCAAATAAGGTCACATCCTGAGGTTTTAGGGTTTGGGACTTCACCATATGAATTTGGGGGCGGACGCAATTCAACCCATAACAGATGTTTCACTTGAGAAAGACAGGAAAGGAGGGAGAAGGAGAGGGAGAGAGGGAAGGAGCAGCCGCCAACGTCCAGAAGCTGTCCTGGCACTCACAGCCCGGCTGTGTTATTCTCTTATTAGACATAAACGATCTCACAGAATACTAATGTCAGACACGGTTACTCTGAGACCGTGCTAAAATGAGACAAAGCAGAACTGCTTTATAACGTTGTCTAAGCACAGACAAAAACAAGGTCACTGTGCCACCCACAAGACGCCAGACATCCCCCTCTCTTGGTTAAAATGACGGACTGCTACTTCTTTACCAATTGCAGCTTTATCCTAACTCTAGTCTGCCCTCTCTAAAGATAAGGTTTATCGAGATACCTGATCATAAAATTGCCCTCACTTTCTGACAGCATCCAATCCAGACTGAGCTGAGCCCCCACTTTCTTAGACCCCCCCCCAAACCACTCAGCTGAAGCCCAGATCCTATAATGGGTTCTTTCTAACACCCTCCTGCCAAGATGTCCCACGGTTCCCCGGGATGTGCTTTCTCCCTCACTGCGGTCAATCATAAGCCCAGCCTGTTCAACTTGAGGTATGTTCCTGGGGGATCTTTGGCTAAAGGGCGCTGACAGGCAGTATCTTTGATCTCTACTCACTAGATGCCAGTAGCACCTCCCCCCTCCCAGCTGTGACAACCCAAACTGTCCCTAGGTAGTGCCAATGTTCCCTGGGAGCTAGAGTACGGAGTGTTTGAGGAGTCTGGGGGTCTTTGTCTGAGGTTTGTGTTCTCTGAGAGGTGTTTGGGTCTGTGTCTCAGGACGTGAAGTCTGGTCTATCTCAGGGTCTCTACCATACTGTTGGAAAGCTCTGAGCTCTTTGGGGTGCTGTATCAGGAATAAGTGACCTCGTTATGTACCAAAATCCAGACATGAAATATTTGTGGCACCCTCGCCCCGACCCTGGCCATATGCCAGTTCAGAAAGGCAGTGAGAAGAAGGAGTCACGTGATTGGTCGTGAACTCCTCCACACACAGTCACAGCAACCCCAGCTTCCTTGTCTAGACCATGAAGTATATATAGGTGGCCCACTTCCTTCAGAACATCTATCTTGCCCTTTGTTCTAGAGCTCACAGAGTCACCCTTGACACCGTTTGTGGAGAGCGAGTTGTAGGGAGGTGTTTGTTGTGTCTCCTCACACCAGAGCCCTGGAGTGGGAACCCTTGTCTCTTGGGATGGACGTTGCTTAGATGGACGTTGGAGTCCATCTCCCCCTCAGGCCTCGTTCACACCCAGTACTACCAGCTCACACCCAGTACATGTGGGTTTTGGAGCCTGGTGGACCCTATTTCAGAGCATGGAACCCCCAAGTCCTGGGAGAGTCTAGCTTTGTGCATTGTATTTCTAAACCTAAACTTGACTTGCTGAGGTTTTACAAGACTGCTCTGAGTCAGTAGGACAATGTGCGATCCATACACCTCTACTCCGTTAATTTCAGCCCTCCCTCGCGCCCCCAGTCACACTTCACTTCTGAAAGCAGAATTCAGGGCTGGGAGAAGGGATGCAATCCAGGTAAATGCCTGGCCTGGCCAGGGGCCAGTGTGGGTCTGAGACTGTCTCAGTTCGAACATAGGAGTAACATGCACATATCGTTTAATATAAATATGTGTTGGGTTCAAGAAGGAATAAACATTTTCCAGAATTGTGTCTCCATCTCTAGTAAACCTACAATTTTACTTCAGCTGTTCTCTCAAGAACATGCATCACAGGCTGTGCATCAGGAAGCAAGGATGCACAGTGAGAAGAAATATTGTTCCTCTTGTGAAAACTGCAAATAAGAGAGACAGGTTTGTACATTTATGCAAGAGGCAGGATCTGAGCTCTGGAGAAAGGCTTGGGGGGAGGGTGCAGGGTCTCAGTGAGTCAAAGAAGCCTTAAGAGAAATTAAAAATTAGTTTGAACTAAATGAAAATGAAAATAAAACTTAGCAAATTTGTGAGATGCAGCAAAGCAGTGCTTACTTTGAGGGAAATTTAAAAGGCATTTTGGCTTCTGCCTTGCTCTTTCTTGGATCCCTTGCTCTAGGGGAAGCCAGGCACCATGTCATGAGGACACCCAAGCAGCCCCATGGAAAGATTAATGTACCACAGAACTGCACCCCAGCCAAAAGCCAGCACCATCTTGCCAGCCCTGTGAGTGATCCAAATTGGAAAAGGAGCTTCCAGCCCCAGTCAAGCCTTCAGATGACTGTGGCCTGAGAGACCCAAAGCCAGAACCACACAGCTAAGCTGCTCCTAAATTCCTGACTCCTCCAAACTATGTGAGATAATTAATGTTTACTGTTGTTTTAAGCTGCTAAATTTTATGGTAATTTGTGGTGTTTCTGAACTCTTTGAGAGTCTCTGTCCAGGGTTCGAGATTTCTGAACTTTATACATCCTAGGGTGTTTTGGGCATTCTATTTCACATTTTTAGGCCTCTGATCTCTTTGGGTTCTTTCTGTAGGTTTTTAGCTCTCTGCATTATTTGGGGATCTATCTCCCGAAGTGTGGCTATTTTTCTGCTCATGTCCAGAATGTGATCATAACTCTTTGGGATCCTTAATCCTGGGGTATGATGTCTCTAAGATACTTTGTACTGTACTTGGGTTCAGGATTTGAAGCCTCTGAGCTCTCTGGCAGTCTTTGTTCTGGGTGTGAGGTCACTGAGGTGTCTGGGAGGCTGTGTCTCAGGTTTCCCGACCATGACCTCTTTGGAGGACTGCGCACAGGTTTTGTTTGTTCTTTGAAGTGTATGCATTTTTAAATGCCGGGAAGAGACATCACCAAGATGACTGAAATCTGCATCCGTGGCGATAGGTGTCGGAGCAGTTTGGGCCACTGAGTCCCTAGATTTGAAGTCTCTGCAGTGTTTGGGAGTCTATGTCCAGATATTGACATTTCTGATTTTGAGGGCAGAGTGAATTTGTGTCCCAGGGTGTCAGCTTTCTGAATTGTTTATGGGTGTATGTCCCAGGAGGTAAGGTTCCTGAACTGTTTGTGGGTGTATGTCCCAAATGTGTGAGGTCCCTGATATGCTTGTGGCTACATGTTGCAGTATATGAGGTCTCAGCTCATGGGTGTATGTACCAGGATGTGAGTTATCTGAGCTCTTTGAGTATGCGTGTCTGAGATTATGAAGTCTCTGATGTGTTTGGATGTATGTTTCCCAGGATGAGAGACTTCTGATTTGCTTGTGGGTATATATTCCAGGATGTTACTTACCTGATCTATTTGGGTGTGTATGGTGTAAGGTTTCTGATCTGCTTGTGAGTGTATGTCCCGGGGTATGAGGTCTCTGATCTGTTTTTGGCTCTATGTCCCTGGATGTTAGATCTCTGATCTCTTTGTGAGTGTATGTGCAAATGTGTGAGCTCTCTGATCTCTTTGTGGGTATATGTGCCAAGGTATAAGGTCTCTGAGCTCTTTGTGGGTATATTTCCTTGGTTGTTAGATTCCTGAGCTTTTTTGATTGTGTTTTCTGCAGCATTAGTACTCTGATCCATTTGTTGAGACTGTGTTTTTGTAATATATGAGGACTATTCTGTCTGAGGGTGTATGTCCCAGAGTGTGAGGTCTCTGCCGTGTTTGTGGGTGTATGTGTCTGGGTGTGAGATTTCTAAAACGTTTGTGGGCGTAGTTCCCAGGATGTAAGTTCCCTGGACCATTTGTGGGTATATATTCCCAGAATGTGAGATCTCAGATCTATCACTGTATATGTCCCAGTATGTGAGGTCGCTCTTCATGAGTGTACGTCAAGGGTATGAGCTCTCTGATACTTTTTTGTTTTTATGTCTCAGGAAATGAGGTCTCCGATTTGTTTAGGGAGAGGATTTCACATAATGTGAATTCTCAAGTATGCTTGTGGCTCTATGACCTAGGATGTAGGTCTCCGATCTCTTTGGGTGTGTATGTCCCATGGTATGAAGTCTCTGAGCTCTTTGTTGGTATTTATCCCAAGGTGTGAGGTCTCTGATCTGTTGGGTGGTATATTTCCCAGGATGTGAGCTCTCTGATCCATTTGTTGCTGTATACCAGTATGTGAGTCTGTCTTCATTGGTGTATGTCAAGGTCTGTTTGTAGGTGTATTTCCCAGGGTATGAGGTCTCTGGTCTGTTTCTGAGTGTACATTCCAGAGTAAGGAGTCTCTGATCTGTTTGTCCACATAAGTCTCTGGATGTGTAAGGTCTCTGATCTTTTCAGAGCTGTATCAAGAGGTCTTTCATCTCTTTATGGTTATAACTCCCAGATGTGATGTCTGTGTTGTATCTGTGGCTGCATGTCTTAGCGTTTTAGGTATCTGGGTTGTTTCTGCAAGTGTGCCCCAGGGTGTGATCTCTGTGTGCGTGAGTGTCCCAGATGTGAGGTCTCTGATCTGTTTGTGGGTATATTCACCAGAATGGGAGACCTCTGATACGTTTATGAGTGTATGTCCCAGGGCATGAGACTGCTGATCTGTTTGTGCACGTAAACCCCACAATTTGAGGTCTCTGATCTGCTTGTCACTATGATTACCTGTGCGTGAGGTGTCTTTCATGGGTGTATGCCAAGAATGTAAGTTGTCTAATATGTTTGTGGTTGTATGAACCTGGGTGTGAGGTCTCTTGTTTATGGGTGTGTGTTTCAGTGTGTGAGGTTCGTGAGGTCTTTTTGGGTTTGTGTCCCATGGTGTGAGGTCTCTGATCTATTTGGGGCTATTTACCAGGATATGAAGGTTACGACCTTTTTGTTGTTATATATTCCATGATGTGAGGTCTGTAACGGTAATTGTATATCGTAATATGTGAGGTCTCGTACATGGGTGTATGTAAAAAGTGTAAGGTCTTTAATCTGTTTGTTTTATATATCCCTGGGTGTGAGGTGTCTCATCAGTTAATGGATTTAATTCCTAGAGTTGGACATCGCTGATCTGTTTGCAAGTGTGTCTCCCATGATGTGATGTCTCTGATCTTTTCGATGGTGCGTGTTCCACAATGTGCGGTATCTCATCTATTCCTCAGTGTATTTCCAAGTGTGAGGTCTCTCACTCTGTGAGGGTATATGTCCTATGATGGGAGGCCTCATGTATTTGTAGGTATATTCCCAGGATATGAGCTCTCTCCTCTCTTTTGAGCAGTATGTCCCAATTTGAGAGGACTCTGCTTCGTTTCTGAGTGTATTTCCCAGTATGTGAGGTCTCTGAGCTGTTTGTGCTGTACACTGCAGGATTTGAGTTCTCCAGTCTATCATGTGTGCATGTCTCAGGTTGTGAGGTTGCTAATCTCTTTGTGAGTGTATATCACAGAATGAGAGTCTCTGATCTGTTTGTTGTGTTTGTCAAGGGTATAAGGTCTGATCTCGTTGTGCATATATGTCCCAGGATGTATGGACCCTAGCTGTTTGCGGGTGTTTGTCCCAGGTTGTGAGAGCTGTTGGTGAGTGTATGTCCCAGGATGTGAAGTCTCTGATCTGCTTGGGTGTATTTGTTCAGGGGTGAGATTTCTAATCTGTTCTGGGGTACATATCCCAGGAGGTAAGGTCTCTGATCGCATGGTGTGTCTAATTCCAAGAATTTAAGTAAGGTCTCTGATCATCTGTGGGTGTATGTCCCGGACTGTGTGTTTCTCTGCTTTCTGTGGGTGTACATACCAGGTTGTGAGTTCTCTGATCTGCTAAGAGGGTTATTTTCCAAGATTTGAGGTTTCTGATTTGTTTGTGGGTGTATATCGTAGAGTGTGAAGTCTTGGGTCTCGTAGGGTGTGTATGTCCAGAGTGTAAGGTTTGGACCTCTCTGTGGTTGTGTCTCATGGTGTGAGGGCTCTTCTCTGTTCATTCCTGTATGTTTCAGTGTGTGACGTCTGTTCGGAATTTTGTTAAGGATGTAAGTTCTCTGATATGTTTGTTGTATGTTGCGGGACGTGAAGTCTCTGTTCTGCTTGGTGGTGAATGTCCCAGTGTGTGAGGTCCCTGAGTTCTTTCTGTGTGTATGTCCTGGGGAGTGACAGGTTTGTGGATGTATATCCCAGGTTGTGAGCTTTCTGATCTGTTTAGAAGTGAATTCCACCAAGTGACATATCTGAACTCTTTATGAGTGGAGGTACCATGCTTTGAGGGTGCTCACACATTTGTCAGTGTATGTGCTGAGTGTGAGGACTCTAATCTGTTTCTGGGTGTGCTACCCAGAATGGGAGGTCTCTGAACTGTTTGTTTGTGTTGCAGGACTTGAAGTCTCTGATTTCTGTACGGCTGTATTCCCAGGTTGTTAGGTCCCTGATTTGTCTGTGGGTCTATATATGTGGTAGGAGCTCCCTGATTGGTTTGTGGGTGGATATCCCAGAATGTCCTGTCTGTACTGGCCTATGTTTGTATATCTCTGTTCAGCTGAATACTGGCCCCCAGTGATATCCGTGTTCCAATCCCTGGAACTTGGCGACCATGTTAACTTTCTGGCAAAAGGGACTTTACAGATGTGGTTAAGTTAAGCACCTTGAGATTGAGAGTCTATCCTGGACTATCCAGGTGGGCCCAGTGTAATCGCTAAGGTCCTTACATGTGGGAGGCAGGATGGTAAGAGTCATAAATGATGATGTGACGATACAAGCTGTCAGAGAAGGTGATGTAATGATGGAAGCAGAGTCAGAAAAGCAGATATGACAACTGAAACAGGAAGAAGAGAGACCAGAGAGAGATTTGAAGATGGAGAAAGGGGCCATGAGCCAAGGAATGCAGGCAGCCTCTAAAACTGGAAAACACGAAGAAATGGATTCTCTCTTGGAGCCTCCAGGAGGAAGGCAGCTCTGCCAACAGCTTCATTTTATCTCTGTAAGACTCATTTTCAGGCTTCTGACCTGTAGAAATGTAAGATAATAAATTTGTGTTGTTTTACAATGCTCTGATTGTAGTGATTTGTTACAGCAGCGATAGTAAATGAATGCAGTGTCCCGGGTTATGATGTCTCTCTCTGGCTGCCAGTGCACATCCCAGGAGGTGAACTCCATGATCTGTTTGTGAGTGTGTGTCTGATGATGAGAGGTCTCTGATCTGTGTGTGGGTATATGAACCAGGGTGTGAGGTCTCTGACCTATTTGAGGGTGTGTGTCCCAAAATTGGTGGTCTCTGAGCTGTTTGTTGGTGTATGTCTCAGAACATGAGGTCTCTGATCTGTTTGTGTGGGCATGTCCTAGGATGTGAGGTCTCTGAGCTGACTTGGGGTGTGCGTCCAGTATGTGAGGTCTTTAAGATTTTTGTGGGTTGCATTTCAGGTTGTTAGGTCTCTGATGCATTTCAAAGGTATTTCTGATGCTAATGAGCTTTCTGCTTTCTTTGGTGCTATATATACCAGGATGTCAGGTCTCTAATCTGTTTAGTTATGAATGTCCAGGGGGTGTGAGATTTCAAAGAGCTTGTTGTGAGTATACGTCCCTTGGCCCAAATTCTCTGATCTCTTGTGAGTACGTGTCCCTGGATATGAGCTCTCTGATCTCTTTGTGGGTATATGTCACAAGATATTAGGTCTGTCATCTATTTCTGGCTCTTTTCCTTAGCTTGTCTGGTCTCTAACATGCTTGTGAGTGTATGTTATAAGATTTGAGATCTCGGATCTATTTCTGGGTGTCTCCTGTTGTATACGGTCTCTGGTGTGTTTTGGAGTGTATCCTATGATGTGAGCCCCTCGATCTGTTTGTCAGTATATTCCTCAGAAGGTAAGGTCTCCAATCTCTTTGTGGGTATATATTGCAAGGTTTGAGGTCTGTGGTCTCTTCGTGGTTACATGTCCAGGTTATGAGGTCTCGAATCTGTTTGTTGATGTGAACACAGGATGTGTTCTCTGATCTTTTGTGTATGTGTGTATCTGGGGGGGTGGGTTATGTCTAATGATGTGAAGATTCTCATCTGTTTTCTGGTAAATGGACCAGGTTAAAAGGACTGACATGTTGGAGGGTGTTTTCCCAGGATTCTCTGATCTGTTTCTGAATACATGTCCTAGGATGTGAGGTCTCAGAGCTATTCATGGCTGTACATCCCAGGCATGAGCTCCCTGAGCTGTAAGTGTATATATCCAGAGTATGAGGGTTCTGAGCCCTTTGTGAGTGTGCGTCTCAGAGTTGAGGCCCGTTTGCAGGTGGACGCCCCAGTACCTGAGCTCTCTCATCTCCTTGTGGGCGTATGGCCCGAGAGGTCAAGTATTTTTAGTTATTCTGGGTGTATTTCGCAGGATGGGAAGTCTCTGACATCATGGGTTCCTGCTGTAAGGTTTGAGGTCTCGGGTTCATTTGTGGTGATGCATTTCTCGGGTGAGGTCTCTTATCCATTTGTGTGTGTGTGTCACAGTATGTGAGGGTATTTTTGGAGGGGGAGTCTCTTTTGCTTGTTTGTCTTGGGTATGAGGCCTGTTCTTTTTTGTGGGTATGTGTCACAATTTGTGAGGTCCTGGACTTGTTTGTGGGATGTATGACTCCGGTGAGGCATGTGAGCTGTTTGTGGTGTATGTCCTAGGATTTTTATGTCTCTGAGCTTCTTGGAGGTGTGTGTTTTGTGATGTGAGGTCTCTAATTGTTTGTGTGTGCGTGTCTCTGCTCTGCCACCTTAAGGCCCCCTAAAGATGCTCATGTTCTAATCCTTGGAAACTGTGCGAAGATGCGACCTTACGTGTTAAAAAGTACTTTGTAGATGTGATTAAATTAAGCCTCTGGAAATGAGGAGATTTTCTAGGTGGGTTCAATGTAATCATAAGGGTGCTGAAATGCAGGGGACGGGATGGTTATTGTCACTGAATGCAAAAGAATGACACAAGCCAAGTCAGCTGTGGCGATCTGGTGGTGGAGATGTTTGTGGGTGTGTGTCCCAGAGTGCGAAGTCTCTGAGCTGTTCATGGGGGTGCGTCCTGAGATGTGACGTTTCTGATTGTTTGTGCATCTATGTCTGTAGTCGGCCAAATAATAGGCCCCCAAAGATGTCCAGTGAAGGATGTGTGACCAAGGAGCCCTGACTGAAGAGATGCGATGATGCAAGCCGAGTCAGAGAAGGAGATGTGACAACAGAGACAGAGATCAGAGAGGTTTGAAGATGAAGCATTGATGTCTTTGCAGGTGGAGGAAGGAGCCGGGGCCAAGAATACAGGCAGCTCTGGGAAGTGGAAAAGGCAAGGAAATGGACTCTCCCCTGGAGTCTCCAAAAGGAAGATGACTGTTCACGCCTGACTTTTGAGGGTATTTCCGACAGTTTGAGGTTTCTGGTTTCTTTGATCCTATATATATACTGGGATGTTAGAGCTGTGATTTCTTAGCTTTGTATGTCCAGAGTAGGTAGGGTTTCTGAGCTCTGTGTGGGTATATGCCCCTTGACTTGATCTGTTTGCTGGCAAACGTTCCAGCACATGAGCCCTCGGATCTGTTCGTGGATCTGTGTTGCAAGATGTCAGGTCTGCGACCTGTTTCTGGTCTTTTCCTAGCCTGTGAGGTCTCCGACTTGATGGTAGCTGTGTTTGGCAGGATTGGAGGTCTCTGATCCGTTTGTGAGTCTGCGTCTCCGGTGCGTGTGGTCTCTGCATTGTTTGTGGAATAGATCCCAGGAGGGGAACTTTCTGATCTGTTTGTTATGGATGACTCGGGACTTGAAGTTTCTGATCTGTTTGTGGGTACATGTTGCAGAGTTGAAGTCTGTGGTTTTTTCATCGTCACAGGTTGTGAGGTGGTGCATATCCCAGGATTTCAGCTCCCTGAGGTGTTTAATGGTATATGTCCCATGGTGGGAGGGCTCTGAACTATTTGTGGCGTTTGAAGCCTCTGATCTGTTTGTGGCCACCTGTCCAGGCTGTGAGGTGAGGTGTGTAATCTCTGTTGGTATATGTTCCCGGATGTGAATTCCCTGATCTGTTTGTGGGTAGCGTCTGATGGTATGAAATGGCTGATGTGTTCACTGGTCAGTGAACCAGAGTGTGAAATCTCTGACCTGTTTGGGGGTGTTCTCCCAGGATCTCATTTCTCTGATCTGTTTGCTTTCAGCATGCCCTTGGAAATGTTTGCTCTCTGAACTCTTTATGGATGTCCATCCCAGGATAAGAGTTCTCTGAGCTGTTGGGGCGTGCATGCTCCAGGTTGTCAGACCTCTGAGGTTTGGGGAGTAACTTTCCAAGCATATGAGATTCCTGGTTTGTTTGCTGATATATATGTGTGTCTATGTCTATATACATTTAGCTGATCTGATAAATCAGTACGTCTAGGCTGTGAGGTTACTGAGGTCATTTCCCTTGGTTTGAAAGCTCCGACCTGTTTGGGAATATGTCCCAGAATACAAGCTCTCTGATCTTCTCCTGGGTGTGTGTTGCAAGATCTCAGGTCTTTGATTGGTTTCTGGCTATTTTTCCTGGCACGTGAGGTCTCTGACCTGACTGTGGGTATGTTGCAGAATTTGAGATCTCTGATTTGTTTGTGGCTCTCTCTCTGTCCCAGGTCGTGAGGGCTCTGATCTGCTTGTGGATGTATGTCTCAAGATGTCACGTCTCTGTGCTTATTCTCGGTGTATTTGCTGCATGGGAGCTCTTCAACCTTTTTGTAGCTTCATGTCGCAGCATTTGAGGGCTGTGATTCCTTTTGGGTTGTATTTCTCACATGAGGTCTCTGATCTGTTTGTGAATGTATAGCATGGTATGTGAGTGCCTGATCTGTTTGTGTGGGTTTATCAAGGGTGTGAGGTCTATTCAGTTTGCTGTTACGTGTCCGAGTTTGTGAAGTGTGACCTGTTTGGGGGTTTATGTCTAAGAATATGTTTCTCTCTGCAGTTTGTGTGTGTGTCCTGGACAGAGTCCTCTTCTGTGTTTGCGAGTTTAATTCCAAGTGATCGAGAACTGTGAGCATTCTTAGGTGTTTGTCCCAGAATGTGTGTGTCTCTGTTCTTTTTGGATGTCTGTTAGAGGGTAGGAGTTGGCTCATCTATTTGGAAGCACATGACTCAGAATGTGAGGTCTGTGAACTGTCCGTATAGGTGTGTCTCTGGTGGCTGAGTAACAGCACCCCAAAGATGTCCAGTTCCTAATGCCTGGAACCTATGATTATGTTAATTTACATGGAAAAAAGGACTTTGTGGATATGATTAAGTTAAGCATCCTGAGCCAAGGAGATTATCCTAGATTATCTGAGTTGCTTAATGCAATCACAAGTGTCCTTATATGAGGGAGGCATGAAGGCAAGAGTCAGAGAACACGATGTAGTGACGGAAGCAGAGGCAGAAAAGGTGACAGGGTGACATAAGTAGAGATCAAAGAGAGACGGAGGTAGAGATGGGGGCTACAGAAAGAGAGAGAGGTTGGAAGATGAAACCCTGCTGACTTTGAAGACTGGAGGAAGGGGCTATGAACTCAGGAATGCGGGAACTCCAGAGAGAAGTCCACTCTACTTACACCTTGGCTTTTACCCTGTGAGACTCCTCGTCAGTCTTCTGATCCGCAGAAATGTGAAATAACAAATTTGTGGTGTTTTATGGCAATAAGACTGTGGTGATTTGTTACAGCAGCAAGTCCAGAGCCCTGAGGAGATCAAAGGCCTGCACCTTCAAGAAATGGAATAAATGTGGCTTTCTTTTCTAAGAGAGAAAAGAAAAGAAAAGAAAAGAAAAAAAGAAACAGTGTCCCAGGTTGTGATGTCTCTATCCAGTTGTCAGTGCACATCCCAGGACGTGAGCTTCACGTCTGTTTGTGAGTGTCTGTCTGATGGTGGGAGGTCTCTGGTCTGTGTGTGGGTGTAGAACCAGGTTATTGTGTCTCTAATCTCTTTGATAGTGTGTGTTCCAGAATTTGTGGGCCCCGCTGTTTTGGGGTGTATGTCCTAGGAGAGAAGGCCTCTGATCTGACTTTGTGTACAGGTCCCAGGATGTGAGTTCTCTGAACTGTTGAGGTATGTATGTTCAGGATGTAAGGATTCTGAGCTCCGTGGCCATATTTCCCTTTGCTTGAAACTCCTGATCGAAACAGATGTTTCTGTTTCTGTTTCTGTTCAAGGATGTGAGACTTCCTGGTCTGTTTGTTTGTCTCTGTCTTGTGGTGTGAAGCTTCTGGTATGTTTGCTAGTGAGTGAAGCAGGGAGTGACGCAGGGTGTATATCCCATGATGGGAATTCCGTCATCTGTGGGTACTCGTCTGACAGTGTGAAGTGTCTGATCTTTTCAGTGGTGAATGAACAAGAGTGTGAGGTCTCTGACATGTTTGAGGACGTTTTCCCAGGAGGTGAGTTCTCTGATCCGTTTCTCAATGCATGTCCTAGGATGTAAGGTCTCTGATGTTTTGTGAATGTACATCTCAGAGTGTGAGGTCTCTGAGCTGTTTGTGGGTGTATGTTCCAGGTTGTCAGATGTCTGATGTCTTATGGGGAAATGTGCAAGCATTTTTGATTTGTTTGCTGACATATGCCATGAAGTGATATTCTTGTCTGTTAAGGTGTACATATCTGGGATGTGGGATTTCTGAGCTCGTTCTGGGTGTATGTTTCAGGATGTGAGGCCTCTGACCTGTTTATGGGTGCATGTCCCATGTTGACAGCTCTCTGCTGTGTTTCTGGGTGCATTTCTTTGCATGTGAGGACTCACTTGTTTCTGGGAGGATCTCTGTGAGTGTGTATCCCAGGATCTGAGTTCTCTGATCTTCTTGAGTCTGTAGGCCCCAAGATTTCAGGTGTCTGTTTTTATCTGGGTGCGTTTACCAGCATGTCAGGTCTGTAACCTGTTTGTTGGTTTATGTTGCAGGATTGGAGGAGTCTGGTATGGTTTGAGTTGTATTTCTTAGATCAGGTCTTTGAACTGTTTGTGCGTGTATGTCACATATGTGAGTGTGTCATCTCCTTGGGTGTTTTTGTATAGGGTATGAGGTCTGTTCTATTTGTAGTTGTATGTCCCACTTTGTCAGGTCCCTGATCTGTTTGTGTGTGTGTGTCAGAGAATGTGGGCTTTTTTCTGCTCTTCGTGTGTGTATATCCCAGAGTCAGAGATCTAGTCTGTTTGCGGGTCCTGGAGTGTGGATCCTTGATCTCCTTGTGGGTGTATATCCCGCCATGTCAAGTCCCTGTTCTCTTTGGATGCGTATGTCCCAGAGAGTGAGTTCTCTTATGTCTTTGTGGGTTTAATTCCCAGAGCGTGAAGACTCTAAGCGTTACTTGATGCATGTCCCAGAATGTGTGGCTCTCCTGTCGTTTGCATGTATGTTTCGGGGTAGAAGGTCTCGATCGCTTTGGAGGTGTATGACTCCAGCTGTGAAGTCTGCGAGCACTTCCTGGGTGTATGTCCCAGGATGTCAGGTTTCTTTTTGTTTGTGCATGTATGTTCTCTTTGGTCAAATAATGGGTCACCAAATACGTCCTCACCCCATTCCTGGGACTTGTTAATATGTTGTCTTACCTGGAAAAAAGGACTTTGCAGATATGTATTTGGAAAGCATCCTGAGATGGGGCAGTTATCCCGGATTATCTAGGAGGGCCCACAGTAATCATGAGGGTCTTTGTATGAGGGAGGAAGAACCTTTAGGATCAGAGAAAACTAAGTGACTGTGTACGTCGAGACAGGGAGGGCTATGTGATATAGAGTCACAAAAGGTGAGGTGATGGCTGAAGCAGAGGTCAGAGAGAGAGAGAGAGATGCTAAAATTCAAGCTCGAATGCTTGAATCCTCTGATTTTTTTGTGGGCTATGCCGCAAGATGTCATGTCTACCATCTGGTGTATTTTCTGGGCATATTTTTCAGCACGTGGAATATCTGACTTGATCGTGTTGCAAGATTTGAAGTCTCTGATCTGTTTGTTTTCTGTGCTCCAGAAGGTGAGGTCTCTGAGCTGTTTGTCCATGTATGTTGCTGGATCTGTTTGTGGGTGTATGTCCAGGATGTGAGGGCCCTGATCTGTTTGGGTGTGTATGTCCCATGATTTGAGGTCTCTGAATTATTTGATGTCCTGCATCCAGCATTTTAATTCTCCAAATTATATTTTGGGGTCTATACCCTAAGTCTCAGAAGGATTTCTGAACCTTGGACTCAAGGGTCCTGAGCTTTTTCTGGTCTACATTCCAGGGGTGAGTTCAATGAGCTGTTTGGGTGACTGTGTTCTAGAATACGTGGTCCCTGAGCTCTTTTGGTTTGAGAGTTCCTTGACCTGTTTGGGACATATTTTCAGATGTGAAGTCTCTTTCTTTTGAGAGGTCTCAGTCCCAGGATGTGAGGTATCTGACTCATTAGGGTTCTGTTCCAGGGTCATGATCACTGAGTTTTTAATGGGGGGGGGGGGCAGTTAGTGAATTTTCTGAGCTGTTTGGAGGTCTTTGTTTAGTGTGTGAAATCTCTCAACTCTATGGTGGCCTCTGTGCAGAGTACGGGGTCTCTGAACTACTTAGAAATCTCTCCTTTCAGGGATGAGGTGGCTGAGCTATTTGGGGTCTGCGACCCTCACATGAGGACTCTGATGTGTTTGAGTGTCTGTGGTCAGGATGTCAGCCCCATGTCCCAGAGAATGAGTTCTCTATGATGTTGTGGGTTTTGTCCTCGGGGGCCATCTTTTGGAGCAGTTTCAGGATCTCTTTCCAGAGTTTGAGGTCTTTCTACCGTTGCAGGCCTCTGAGGTGCTCCCCTTCTGTGTCCCGGAGTGTGAGATCTCTGATCTCTGTATCCCTTGGTGTGAGGTCCCTAACTGTTGGGGTGTGTCTCCAAGGGCGAGGCAGCTCCAGGGTGTGAGGTCTCTGAGTGCTTTGGGGTTCTATTACCAGTTTATGATGTCTCTCGGGTGTTTGAGGGCTATCTCCAGGTTCTTAGGTCTCTGAGCTGTGTGGGGGTCTGTGTCCTAGGGTTTAAGTTTTGTTAACTCTGAGCATTTTGGCACTGTACGTCTCATGTGTGAGGTCTCAGGCCTATCCGTGGGTCTGTTCTCCAGATTGTGAGGTTAATGAACTCTTTGAGAGTTTCTGTCCCATCATGTGAGGTGCTTGAACCGTGTGGGCATATGTAGCCAGGATGTGCTGTCTCTGAGCTGTTTTTGTGTCTGTCTCCCAGGTTCGAAGTTCTCTGAGCTATTTGAGAACTTGCGTCCACGATGTGAGGTCCCTAAGCTGCTGTGAGTCTGTGTCCCAGTTGTGAGGTCTCTCCGCTGTTTGTGGCAGACTTTGAACAGAATGTGAGGTTTCTAGGCTGTATGGTGATCTGTGTCCATGAGTGTCAGGTGCCTGAAATCTTTCCGGATATGAGTACAAAGTGTGAGTTCCATGAATGGTTTTGGGGTCTGAGTCCAGGGTGTGAGGTTTCTGAATCATTGGGAGGTTTGTGTTTAGAGTGTGAAGATTCTGAGCTGTTTAGTGTTGGGAGCCTAGGATATGAGGTTTCTGGGCTCTTTAGGGTCTGTGTCCAGGATGTGTGATCTCAACTTATTTGGGGTCTCTATCACAGGGTGTGAAGTCTCTAAGCTATGTAGAGGATTTGTGTCCGGATTTTCGGGATTCTGAGTTCTTCTGTGAACCAGAGTGGGAGGCCTCTGAGCTGTTTGGGGATCTGTCTCAGTGTACGAAGGCTCTGAGCTATTTTTGTGAAATCTGTGTCTGGTACGTGACATCTCTGAACAGGAACCTGTGTTGAGGGTGTGAGATCTCTGAGCTGTCTGGTGGTCTGAGAAGAAGGTGTGAAGTCTCTGAACTGTTTGTCCTTCTTTATTGCAGTTTGTGAGTTCTCTGAGAAATTGGTGGGTCTTTATCCCCAATTGTGAAGTCTCTGAGCTTTGTGGGGGGTCTGTAATCATATTTTCAGGTCTCTGAGCTCTTTGGATGCATGAGTTACAAAGCGTGAGGTCTCTGAGGTGTTGGGTGGTCTTTCCTAGGGTGTCCTGACGCTGAGCTGGTTAGGGGTCCGTGTCAGGAGATGTGAGGTCTCTGAGCTGTATATAGATGTTTCCAGAGTTGGAATTCTCTGCACCGAGTCTGTTTCCGTGCTGGGTGATCTCTAAGCCTTTGGGGTCTGCGTCTGAGGCTTGACTCGAGTTGTTTGTGGCACTATGTTCTAGGGAGTGAGGTCCCTGAGATGTTTCGTGCTCTATTATCCAGGGCGTCTCTGAGCAATTTGGGGGTCTGTGTCCCAGATATGAGGTTTCAGAATCATTTGGGGATCTGCAGAGTGTGAGGCCTCTCGGTGTTGGGCAGTCTGTATCAGGGTGGCACAGCTCAGCTGTTCGGGGGTCTGTCCCAGGATGTGAGGTCTCTGAGCAGTTTGGAAATTGATGATCAGGGTGTGAAGGCTCCGAATAGCTTGGGTGGCAGTAACCCAGGTTGTGAGGCCTTTGAGATGTTTGTGCATCTCTCTCTAGAAAGTCCTCTGGTGTGTTTGGGGTCTGAATCCCAGCATATGAGGCAGCATGAGGTCTCAGAGGGCTTTGGGAGTGTGTTCTAGTCTCAGTGCGGCCTGTGTGTTATTTGGGGCCTGTGTCCGGGTATGAGATCTCTGAGCTCTATGGAGACGTGTACTCCAGGGTGTGAAGTCTCTGCAGTCTGGGGTCAATATCCAGGGCATAAGGTCTACAAGCTGTTTAGAGGCCTGTGTCCTAAGTCTCCTGTGTGTGTCTCCGAGCTGTTTAGGATTCTGTCACCTGTGTGTGAGGTCTTTGAAATATTTGGGTATCTGTGTCAGTGTGTAACATCTCTGAGCAAAAACAAACGGCACTGGCTCATACTCAGGTTGAGGGATGATGGAAACAAGTACATTTGAAACATCATCTCTTTGTTCTCTGCTTTATACCCTGGCACATATAGGTGCTCAATGAATATTTGTAGAAAAAGCTTCCCCCAGCACGCACAGACTTTCCTCTTTGAATGCACTAGGCAGGCTTTGGGTTCAAAGCCTCTATGAGCAGAGAGGGTCCAGCTAGAATTTTATCATATTTCTGTATTTCTACTATCTTTATTTCTCTGGTTACTTATTTTTGTTTCTTTCTAGTAAGTGAGAATGGTTTGTCCATTTATTTATTTTATTTTATTTTGGCAGGGGAAGATTTGCCCTAAGCTAACATCTATTGCCAATCTTCCTCCTTTTTTTCCCTCCCCCCCCCCCCCCCCCACCAAGCCCCAGTACATAGTTGTGTATAGTTCTTTTGGTTCTTCTATGTGAGCCACTGCCATAGCATGGCTACTGACAGACAAGCAGTGTGGTTTCACACCTGGGAACCAAACCTGGGCTGCCGAGGCAGAGCACACTGAACTTTAACGGCTAGGCCATCAGGGCTGGCTCTGGTTTGTCCATTTAGACAGCAATGGATTTCGTTTGCTTTTTCAGTGCATGTGAAAATTAAAGTATAAAGCAAGCTTATTGTAGGTCAAGACATTATATAGATGATGGTGCAAGTGGTATAGTGTGCAGAGTATTATAGTCAAATGGCTGAGGTTTGAGGAACATGTCCCTGAGCACCCCAGCTCCCAGCCTTTCATCCCCCCAATCCCTACCTACACAGGTCTTCAATCCCCACACCTTGATTTGTTCAGTCATTGATTCTTTTTATTGATGCTCACCCCGGGCTGGGTAGGGCCAAGGGATATACAAGAGGAGAATCAGATTCGGTCCATGCCTGAAGGTCAGTCTGGGGGCGGGGAGCACAGACACACAGACGGACACACAGACAGACACACAGATCTAGCATCTGGTGGCAGGGCACACAGTCTCACGTAGGGGCACTCTGGGCAAAGGTAGTCAGGGAAGGCTTCCTAGAGAAGACCTCATGGGGGAAGCGAGGGGCGAGGCAGCCATCAGAGCTGTCGCCTTTTGTACATTTGTGGGCAGGTAACGAGACCAGGGGACCCAAGGTGAGCGCAAAGGGCTGGGGCTGGGGCTGGCGGGCGGCAGAGGCTTCCCTCTCACCTCACCATAATCTCATGGGTAAGCCATCCCCATTCCCCCATTCTCGGCCTGTACTTTGCCCTCTGCCACATGGGCCCTTTCCTGGGGCCCACCTCCATAGTTTTCAAGGCTTCCCTGAGACAATCCACGAGGACCAGGTGCTCTGCCCAGTGCCTGGCACCTCATCAGCACCCCATCAATGCACATTTTTCTCCTAAGTGCTATCTACAGCCTAGCTAGGCCTTGGTTCCAGCTCTGAGTAGTCACAGCAGTCATCATATCCCAGCTCAGGGCTCCCAGCACCAAGAGCCCGGGTGCCTTCTCTGCACTCCCAAAGGCAGAGCTCAGTCCCAGCCCCTCTTAAGGGCTGGGAAGGTCTGGACTGCCTTCCTCTCACTGGTCAGCGAGCCACGGGCATCCATTCCCCTTCCAGTGGCATGTGGATGTCTACTTCCCAGATGTGCGGCCCCGGAAGAGACCGTACGGCTCTTAGGCCAACACTAGCCAGCATGTGGGCATGAGCAGAAACCAGGCTCAGCCCCCAGCCCTGGAGCCCTCCTTTCTTTCACTAGCAGAGCTTCTGTGGGAGGGAACCACGCGGGCGGGGAACTCTAGGCTCTGATGCCAGCCCGCCCTGGGGCTGCTTCCCCACACCCTTGGGGCAGTAGGGAGAGGGTCTGCAACAGACCCCTCAAGCTCCAGGCAGAAGCAGGTACAAAAACAAACATCTTTCTATTCTGGGGCTGGGCTGGGGCTCACCCCTTGGACTTCCTTGATAAGCCATGAATCCCAACTGCAGAAAGTCCCGGTGCTGAACCATTACTTCTGAAGGTGGGCAGGGGTTTGTAAGTGCAACCCACAGATGGGGCTGGGACAGGGAGGGGGAACTCCTGGAGTCAGTCCTCACGGCAGCCCCGCAGCCCTGAGCGTGGGGCAGGTGGAGGCGGGCAGGAGGCCCTGGCAGTCATTCCTCGACAAAAGGGCAGCGATGGGTGGGTTGGGCGGGCAGCTTCAGGCCCCCAAGGTCAGTCTGGCCTCAGACTTCAAAGGGCTAGAAGAGGTATTTGCGGCAGGATTCAGTCCCACACTTGCATTCAATACGGACCCGCTTCTTGGGGGAGCCAGGGAGCCCAGCCAGGCCAAAGTTGGAGTCCATGCGGGTGCTCTCCATGTCCACGGGGTCCACTGTGGAGTCACAGCCAGGGAGGGCAGGAGGGGGAGAGGACTTGTTAGAAGGCCTAGATGAGGTGGCCCGCTGCCCTTTTTACCATGAGACCCGTGGATCTTGGGGGCTGGGAGCAGGTCTGGGGTTTGGGTCAGGAGGAAGCTGGGGGTCGGTGCTTTGGAGCTGGGGCCAGGGCTCACAGTACTAGAGGGGTGTTCAAGTGTTAGGAAGATGGCCAGGGGTTGGGGGTTGTTGGGGAGGCAAGAGGCTGTCAGGGGGAACCAGGAGGGTCATGTCAGGCAGGGGTCAGGAATGGAGGGTCACCTGGCCGTCCAGAGGGGCATCTGAACTCTGCTGCCAAAGATTCCCCCCTCAAGTGTCTCAGAGGTGGCTAGTTTGTCAAGAAGGGGACTGGCTGGAGGCCACAAGGGTGTCCAGAGGCTTGGAATAAGGAAGGCCAAAGTGGGTTAGGAGCAGGGAGGGTTGGGGGACTGGGGAAACTCAGACAAGATTGGAGTCAGGAGGAGTGTCTTAACTCTCCTGCCAAATGTCCTCCCCCAGGAGTCTTGGGAGAAGTTGGTACGAGTGTCTCAGAATTGGGGTCCAGGGGTTGGGAATAAAGGGACCACCAAGGGGTGGGCAGGGGTCCAAGAGTCCAGATGGGAGACTGGGAGTCAGGAAGAACATCTTAAAGCTCCTTCGGTAGGGGTCCTTGTGTCCCACATCACTGTGTGCCCCTGCCCCCGGTCCCCTGCCACCCCCACCTTGCATGTTGTAATCAAAGGTGAGCTCCTCGCCTGCCCGGATGGTTCTTGTGGCAAAGAAAGCGATGCGGGGCAGTCGCTCATCAAGGTTGTCTATGAAGACGTTGTACACCTGGAGGTTGGGGTCACACTGGGCAAAAAAGAACAGTGGGAGGGTGAGGAAGCGCCCCAGCCTGCTCCTCCCGACTCCCCACCCGCCTGTGGGGTACCCACACTGTGGTTGACAAAGTGGGAGATGTTGCCATAATAGGCGGCATCCACGGTGTACACGTCCTCCACGTAGTCCAGGTCGAAGAGGTAGGTGGCACCCTGGCGGTCGTAGATCTGGCCCCGCCGCTCCGCCTCCTCTGAGGTAATGATCTGGGGAGAGGGCCATGGGGGAAGGGAGATTGGCCAACAAGGCTCAGGAAAGCCAGTGTAACTCCTGACCTCCAACCTGGCCCCCCAAGGGGAGAAGAACAAGTGAGCAGGGAGGCACCCCAACCCACTGTGGGTGGCTCAGGGGGCCGGCAGGCACGGACACACAGGAGGCAGTGATACGGAGGGGCTGTCAGCCCTTCTCAGGGGGCTGGGCCTCAGCTGCCCGCCACTCATCCCTCCTCAGGCCTCTGGATGGCACGAGGAGTCTCTCAATGCTGGGTGGAGGCTGGCCACAAGGTGCAGTAGTGAGAGACAGACACACACAGACCCCCGATATAAGAGACCCACAGTGAGACACAGTGAGGCGAGCCAGATCAAGGGCAAGGAAGAAAAAGGCCCAGGGCTCAACAGAGAGGGGCAGGCAGAGTCGGGGGGGAAAAGAGACGCTGACTGATCTGGGGCAAGAGAGCCTGAGGCATTGCGGGAACCAGCACAAGAGAAGTGAGCCAGTGCAGGCCGTGCAGACAGTAGGAAGGACATGGAGGATGAGAAGAAAGAGGGCCCTGGGAAGGTGGGGAGAGAGAGACTGAATGAATGGGAAGGAGACTCAGACAAGAAAGCCAAGAGCAGAGTTAGAAACACAAACAGAATCTTAATACGCAAGACTCAGGTCCAGAGAGAAGAGCAAGACCCCCAAGAGTCTGAGATCGCAAGAAAGGGGCTAAGGCCAAAAACAGAGAGATGGAAGATGAAGATGAAAGAGATGAAGAAGAGGAGCTGAGCACCAGTGAGAAGCCCTCCCTCAGCCCTGCCGCTGTGCAGCGCCAACTGGTATTTAAGATGGCAGGAGGCATCTCCTCCTCCCCCGCTGGGTCCCTGGCTGTCCTAGTAAACAGGAAGCTGCGCCACCATCCTAGCCCCAACCTGTCCTTGCCTCCCAACTGCTGGTGATGGATTCTCCACCCGACCCCTTCCCCGACAGATCTCTCCCCTCTGTCCCTCATGCCCCTTCTTCCCCCTGGGGCCAACCACAGCCTTCTGGTAATCCCCAAGTGTAGCCAACCACACCCATCTCTGTGAGGGTCCCACAGGGCCCAGGACTGCCCGTTCCTCAGCCTAGGGTCCCTCCAGACCAGGGCAGGTCTCGTTCTCCACTCTTGGTTTTCTGCCCACCCCTCAGAGACAGGTGCCCGCACTGTGCACAGCACACACACCATAAATGCCCTTTATTTTTATTCTGCTTTCCAACCCAGAGCCCTGTCCTCTGTCCCGCAGGCAACTCAAATGCTCTCCTCCCCTCACACCCCTTCTTCCTTCCCTCTCCCTTTGTCAGACAGCACTGCCCACCACACCCCCTGATGACGCTGGACGCAAACCCAAGACCCACCCTGGCCTCCTTCCTTGCTCACCCTCATGCCAACTAGTGACCATGCTCTTCCCACTTCTGGTCCTGACCCACATTTTCTCTAGCCAGGATGGCCACACTAGTGTCCTGTCTCCTCCCTGCCTCTTGCACCATCACCTCCAGCCTCTGCCCTGTGCCAAATGCTGATCGACTATGCCTTTAGAAGACCAAGATCTACCCCTCGGGCAACACTGCTCACTGCCCCATACTCCACTCCATTCCTTGAGGAACGTGGCTCCCCCACACCCCCAATTTTGGTTTGTTTGTCCACTCATGCATTCAGTGGATTTTTATGAGGCTACCCTGTGCCTGGTCCCAGGGCTCAGGAGTCACAGTCTGCTGGGGGAGACAAATGGACCAAGCTGGGTCCCCGCTGTTAGGGGTCACAGTCTGGTGACAGAGATGGACTCAGACACCCACAGTGCAAGATGCTGATCAGGAAACACAGTGCTTAGGGTTCAAGGGGCAATGGAAAAGAGAGACACCATCTAAAGCAAGGTGCAGATCATAAAAGGGCTTTGACACCAGGGTGAAGAGGAGGGGCTCTCTTCTGAGGGACAAAACAGGAGCCACAGAAGCGTTTTGAGGAGTACGTCAAGGTCAGTCTCCCTCCACCTCCCGGAGAACACTGACTCTTCCTCGTGGCATCAACTCCCAACGGATGTTACTTCTCTGTACAGCCTTCCTGAACCTTCCAATCCCCACCCACTGCAGAAGCTGCTGCCTCTATGAAGCCTTGGGATCAAAGGGCAGCCCCTGCTGGGCTCAGGAGCACACTGGGTGGTGTCTGGGCCAGCTTCTTCCTTTTAGCCCCTCCCCAACCTGGAGGAAATGCCCCACATCCTTCCCAGGCTCCATCTGCGCGCCTGCTCTGCCCCTACCTGCTCCCCGAGCCTCACCACGAGTGAGTCACACTGCAAGCCCTTCAGGGCACAAACGGTTCCTTCTCTCTCTTCTTTTCAGTCCCACTCTGTACGGGTTGGTCCACCCTGAAAACTCGGAAGCAAATCAGTCCATGTCCCTGCTCCCCAGCAGCCCCCCACAATGGCTGGGGACACAGATGGGCTCTGAGCTGGCAGCCTGGAAAAGGTGTTGACGGGAACGGGAACAAGAAGACCGGAGTCCGGCTGCTGCTCTGCCCCTTCCTGGTTACGGAATCCTGAACGTTCTCTGCCTGCGCCTGTTTCCTCAGCCAAAAAACCCTCTACCAGGTCTGGCAGTGCACCAGCTTTAGACACTTGGGCCGTTTTTATCCACTTTACTAGCTTGGTGACTCTGAGCATGTTACTACACCCCCTGGGCCTCGGTTTTCTCATCTGTAGAATGCAGATGACAATGACAATAATCCCAACCTGAGAGGGGCTGTTGTAAAGATCCTGCGAGATCAGGGCTGTGAAAGGTGTTTCTGGTTTTGTTTTCGTTGGGACACGGAGCAATGTTAGGAGCTGGGAGGAGTACCATAGCTTGTTGAAATCTAAGATGCTCCCTTATTTTATGTGCCCTTTCCCAAGAAAGGAAACATTGCTAACTAAATGATGACATGCCGCCATTGAATTAAATTAACTGAGACTCACTTTCATTTCAGGGTTGCTGAAATATGAAGACAGGGCATGTTTTAGGGATGAAACAGGCTCTCCTTCTCTCCGGGGCGACGGGGGCGTGTTCTGCTGGACGTGGAGCGGTGCAAAGGAGAGGAAGGGCAGCTCACGTGGAGCAGCAGCAGCGCGGAGGCGGCGAGCGTGGAGGGCGCGTGTGTGTCCAGCCTGAAGACGGACAGCGCGGCCAACAGGCGTGGGGTGTAGGCCCTCGATTACGTGACGCCAGCCAGGGTCTGGGACAGCACCACACAGTCAAGTACAATGAACACTTCTGCAGTACGGTTTACAAATATTACACCAAGGGAGAGAACAGACTAAAGAGGCCCCTATCAGGTCTGGTTGGGTTTTGTAGCCAGATTGGTTACAAAAAAGTCGGTTTTCGGAGCATCCTGGATTTTCTGCATTTTGGACTGTAGGGGCTAACATTATTGAAGTCTTACTGTGTAGTGAACACTGTTCAAGTGCTTCACACAGAAGAACTCATTTAGTTCTCACACCAACTGTATGAGGTGGGTGCTATTATCATCCCCATTCTACAGATCAGGAAACTGAGACACAAAGAGGTTGAGTGACTGCTGATGAGTGGTGGAGCTGGGACTCAAGCTCGGGCAGGCAGGCTCCAGGGTCCACCCTGCTGACCCTCTGCCACGCTGCCTCCTCACAGGGGTATGCCGGGAGATGAGTTTGGCTCTGGCAGTGTTTGGGGGCCCCACAGGTCTGAGGGTGTTGGAGCGGGACCTGGAAGTCACTGAATGTGACAGGAGGGAAGCCAAGATATAGCCTGAAGAGGACATGTGGAGAGTGGGAAGAGTGAGGACAGGGAGTGAGGGAGTCCCTGGAAACCCGGATGTTTACAGCGTGGAGGAGTGAGGACGCCGAGCAAGAGCAGCCAGAAAAGTAGCCCGCCCAGGAGACTCCGCAGAGCCTGTGGGCCGCACACTCTGCCCCCTCGCCTGTCAGGGTCCTCTGGGTTGCAGACAGCTTTCCCTCAAGATCGGCAGTACAGTGAGGCTAGACAGTGCCTGCTCCAGACTTCCTCTCAGTTTGTTGGGCTCCTGTGGGGTCTGGACACCTCCTCCTCCAGACCATCAGGGGCTCTGGAATGTGCACACGTTCTCCTCCAGACTGGGGACATCCCCTGGGATGTTAGCATCTCCTACACACTGTTAGCATCTCTCTGAGGTCTGGACACCTCCTCCAGAGTGTCAGGACATTGCGGGTGGGGACACTTTCTACAGGCTGTCAGAGTCCCCTTGGGTGTAGACCTGATCTCCTTCAGACTTTCACAATCCCTCTGGGGTGAGGACACTTTTTTCCTGACTGTTGGGACAGTGGGGTGTGGACACTTCCTAAGTCAGACCGCCAGGGTGCCCTGGAGTGTGGAGAGCTCGCTCTCTTCCTCCAGGGCACTCTGGGACATGGACACCTCTTCCTGCAGATTGTCAGGACCCCCCGCCTCTTAGATTGTCAGGTCCTCTGACATGTGGACGTTTCCTCTACCAGACTGTCAGGGTCCTCTGGGGTATGGATGTCTCCTCGTCCAGACTGTCAGGTCCTCTAACGTGTGGGCTTCTCTGCCCCTGGGGCTATGACCCTCTCTACTTTATAGTTCGTCAGAGCAGGAGTTTTTCCTCTTCATCAGTGTTGTTATTACAGCGTGGACATGCTCAGGTGTGTGTCTCTTAGGCCAATCTCTGTCACTTCCCAACCATATCAACCCCTAAGAGACCTATAGAAATATGGTCTTTGAGGTGTTACCATGACAGGGCGCATTCATGGATTAAAATGGTCAAGGTCCAGGGAAGGTAAATGTCCCCCAACGCATGAGCTGGTCCTATGCCACAAAGAACTGCCCCACCCCGAATGCCCACTGTGTCCCACCCTAGAATGGGACATGTGCTGTTGCAGACACTTGTTATTAATATATGCAAACCCCTTTTGTTCTCCACCTGGGCACACGGCTAAATCACACTTCCCAGCCTCCCTTGCACTGAGGTAAAACTAGTGACTCAGTTCCAGCCAGTGGGGGTGGGCAGAAGTGATGGGCATCGCATCCAGGCCTGGCTCATTAGAAACGCCCCCCTTCTACCCGACTCTCGGCCCGCCTGCCAGGCAATGCTGTGGATCAGAGGCTGCTCCAAGGCTCTGAGCATGGCACAGGCACAAGAGGGAAAGAGCCTAGGTGGCCACGCTGCCGTGGGGGAGGATACCACCCAGACACCCATGCTGGACCGCGACAGGAGCACACAGACTTCTAATGTGTGAAGCCACTAAGACTTGGGGATGTTCAGTACGGCGGCTAGCCTGCCTAATACAGCCAGCCCTTCCCCAGTGCCCTGCCAGTCCAGAGGAGGAGGTAGGCAACCTCCACAAGGTAGGTCTGCGTCCTCCCCCAGACTGTTCATGTTCCTTTGGTGCAGACTAGTAAAAGGTGCTCCTTCTGGGCAGCCACTGCTTGGCGATAAGCTGGACCCTTGTGAAATGAGAAGAGGAAGTGCCCTTTCAGGTGATGCAACCCTGTGCAGACCACACGGCCTGTTAAAAGGAACGCTGCCTGGATTTCAGTTCCCACTTTCCACTTTGCTAGGTACCCTTATGGAGTCAACCCAGTCTGGAAGTATTGCAATGTGCTTTTAACTACCAGCTTGGAATACTCACCCCTGCCAGGAGGTCCCTATCACACTCGGGTTAACCCCCCCGACCTTTCCCACAGGGAAAGCAGGGAAGCTGCAGACACACAGTGGGCACACAAAGTGGGAAGAGCCGCACACACATGCCCGGTCCCATCTCCCTACCTCTCCCACGTACTCCATGACGAAGCTGTTCTTGCGGATCTTCTCCAGCGTGCGGACACCCCAGCCGCGTCCATCGTCCGTGCGGAAGATGCAGAGGTCATAGCGGATGCCCTTCTGGACCACGCGATTGGGGCAGTCATAGCCGCAGCGGCAGCGGGAGTTGCACTCGTAGATGGGCAGCCCGGCCCGCAGCCGCACCTGGCCCTGGTCATTGTAGGCAAACTTGTGCAGGGACGCCCCGGGGCAGCAGCCTCCAGCGGGTGCCCACAGACAGTCCTGGCACTCGCAGCCCACGGCCACCTGGTTGAGGGTGATGCCCTCACCAACACGGTACTCATTGATGTACACGAAGGCCCGCGGGGGGCCGTCCAGGTCCACCTCGTTCTCCACGGTGATGCGTCCCAGATGGCTGCGCTTGGCATTGAGCTCCTGCTCCCAGCGCCGGAGCGCCCGCCTCTGCTTGGCCTTCTGCACCAGGTAGTTGGCCAAGCTTGGGTCCAGGTGCCGGGGCGGCTTTGACCGGTGGTGCCTCCGGAGCAGCTCCCTTTCTAAGTCCTTGTGGAACTGCTTGAGGATGCGCACACACTTGAGGTTCTGCCGTGGCTCCCAGGTGCTCTCTGAGTCTGGGTAGCCACGCCATTTTACCAGGTAATACTCCTGTTCCTGTTGGGGGGCCAGGGGGATGGGGGCACCATAAGTGGCGAGACCCTTGGGCCAGTCCTGTGGGACTTCCATCCCAAAGCCGATGGATAAGACCCAGACCACTCCCCCACCCTTTTCTGGAATGACTCCATGCAGGGGTCAAAAAGCACGGGCTCTAAAGTGAGAATCACTCAGTTCAAATCCCACTCTCCCCCTTACTATATCTGTCTAAATTTCAACTTTTAATTTAGTCTCCCAAACCCGCTCCCTCCTCTGTCTTCCCCATCATCAGCTCCCTCCTTCTGGCTATTCAGGCCCCAACTCTTGGAGTCATCCTTGACTTCTTTTTCTCACACTCCCCACATCCACCCTCAGCAAATCCTGTCAGCCCCACCTTCAGACTACATCCAGAATCCGACCACTTCAAACCATCACCACTGCCACCACTGTCACTGCTCACCCGGGCTGTGGCAGTAGCCTCCTCGCTGGTCCCCCTGCTTCCGCCCTTGTCCCTACAGTCTATTCCCCACACAGCAGCCAGAGGGATCTTTTCTTGCTGAGAGGCAGCTACAGGTTAAAGTTTAACTACACAGGTTCTAGTTAGACACCTTGGGTTCGAATCCAGAATCTGCCACTCCCTAGCTGTGTGGCCTTAGGCAAGTTATTTAACTTCGATGGGTTTCAGTTTCCTCATCTTTAAATAAGTAAAAAAGCTACCATTCTCTAGCATTCATTATGTACAGGTACTGTTCTAAGCAACTTACATGTATTATTAACTAATTTAATCCTCCCAACTCTATATGAGGTGGATCCTACTAATCAGCCCCATTTTACAGATGAGGAAAATGAAGTCAGAGAATTTGGGTAAGTATCCTGGGGTCACGCGGCAGGATCTGAACCCAAGCATGCTGGCTCCAGTCTGTTCTCTTAACCATCCTGCCATTACCTCCTCTGGCAATAGTAAGAGTTTCCATTTCACAGTGTTCACAGGGGGATTAGATGAGTGTGTGAGAGGAAGTGCCTGGGATACCAAAAGTGCTCGAACCCCTTAGCTCTCATCATCTCCACTCCTGGGCCCAGCATCTCAATCTTTGCAATTGGTTTGTATTCCCAGGGAGGTGGGAAGAGAGACTCATTTGGGGATTCATTCTGGCTCCTGCCTCCCTCAGAAAGCCACTTTAGTTTCCCCACCTCTAAAATGGGGATAATAAGAGGGCCTCCTAATCCTTTTTTTTTTTTAAGATCAGAGGAGAAAATCCCCTTTGGAAACAGGTGCAGGCAGTGCGGGGCAAGGGGGCAGGAAGCCAGCTTCCTTGACACACCCCGGCCATGGTCACCCCAGACTCACGCGGATCTTCTTATAATCGCACAGGTACTCGACTTCAAAGTCATAGAGGTTCCTCTTGGAGATGCCAAGGGCAGGGCAGGAGAGCTTGGCCAGGCGGCACAGGTCCTGTAGCTGATTCCAAGAAGACTTGCAACACACACTACAGCCTAGAACAAGGAGGCCGGAAAGAACGCTTACTGGGCATCCTGGAGAGGCCAGGAGTCAAAGGGGACCCCAAATCCTCCCTGGGATTTTCAAAAGACTGCCTCAGAGGGAGTGAGATTGAATCCACAGGCCCTCCCAGTGCTGAGACCCTTCTACAACAAAGCTGTGCCACTTCCTTCAACCCCAGTGCTCATTGTCCAAGGCTACCCCTGGAGCGGCAGACCTCAAAATGGGATATGCTGCATGGATTTCCTAAAGGAATCTAGTCTCAGAGCTTCCGACTCCCTCTGTACTATTCCTCAAAGTGCCTGCCAACTTGCCTTGGGTTCAGGACCTGGTCATCCTTCTCCCCTGGTCACCCTCCCCATCGCAGTAGGGTGCACTGCCCCAAGCAGTGGATGGGGATGGGATTAAAACCTCCAGGGTACCAAACAAAGGTGTAACTGGAAAGACTGGTTGGCAATCCCTTATCTGAAACTCCTGGAGCCAGATGTGTTTAGGAATTCAAATTTTTTTTTTTGATTTCATGAGTGTAGTTCTAGGTATATCCCATACATTCCTAACACCCCTACTGTGGTCAGGGGCGTCAAGCCATAATCAAACACATGAATATTTCTGCAGCAGAAGTCTGAATTTTCACAGGAAATAGGAGATGTAAGATAGCGGCACTGAATAGTCCCACTTTATAGTTTAGCTTTGCCACTGAATGGTGCCCAACGTAAGTTTTCAGGGATTTTTAGATTTTGGAATTATGAATAAGAGGTTGTGGAGTGGTATTAGATTACAGAAAGCGTCCTTGAATGATTAGTCTGGGTGCCTTAAACCCACAAGGTATATTTCTGCAACCCGCATTGTGACTTTCTCTGTCTCACCCTCTTTTCTGTGAAAGGTAAAGCTCACCCTAAGGGGTAATGCTCTGAATTCAGGAACAGGCAAAACAATATAGGTTAGTGACAACAATTATTTTAAATATACCTGGAATGTTTCTGGAGCTACCAAAATTTTTCAAGACACATTTTTTTTTTAAAGGCTTCTTTCTGATTCAAGGCCCATTCTTAAGATGCTTTAGAGGCCATTTTATCAAATCATTTCACAAAGCACTTAATCCAAATGTAGTCAGTCAGTCCTCACCCTATCTCATCTTTTTTAAATGTTTAATATTTTCTGCCTCCCACTGCAAAACATCAAACGTTTAAACTCAAAATACTGCAGATGTCAACCTAAAAATGTACAAGAGCTTTGCAGAATGATTTCGTGTGCACTTCCCCCTCCACTTAGGCAGGCCCAGGGGAGCCTCGGCCAGTGCCCGTGCTTTCCTCCCCTTTCAAACCCCTTCACTCGCCTTTGAAACCCCACTAAAGTGGTGCCAACTCACACCTCCAGCTGCTGCCTCCGCACTGACCACAGGTGGACTCTCCTACCCTCAGATGTCCCCCTCGCACTTATGGAACCCGTCCTCCTCGCAGCTTTCCTCACCCAGAGGAGCCACCCCACATGCTGAGAGTCACCCCTCTCTCCCTGCACATGGGGGAGTCCGGCTCTCCTACTCAGGAAGCCCCTTCCCTTCTTCCTGGAGGAGTCCCCTCTGCTGCAAACCTTCCCCCATGACGCCGAGAGGAGATACCCTCCCCGTGAAGAGTCCCCCGTCCCCCCACTCTGTAAAGGAGGTCCATCCCCTTCCCTTCCCTCCCCTTCCGGCGTCTCGCGTGGACACCAAACGGGTAACGGTCACCAGCGGCCGATTTTCCCGCGCGCGGGCACGGCCTCCCCGACGAGTCCCCGCGCGTGCGCGCGCCGCCCTGTCGCGATCTGAGGCGCGCGCCCCCCTCCCGCGGCCCCACTTAGCCCCGCGCCCGCCGCGTTCCGAGGCACGCGCCCCCTCCCCTCCGCCCCGCCCAGCCCCGCGCGCCAGGCCCGCGCTCCCCGAGCCCCTTCCTTTCGGCGCCGGGCTTCCGGCTCCCGGCCCCGTGGCCTCGGACGCCGGGGCCCCGAGCCTGCGACGCCACCCCTCCAGCCCACCCGGCCCGGCCAGCGGGCCCGCGCCGCTGCCACCACTGCTTCACCTTTTAAATTTTCCGCCATCTTTCCCCACGGCTAACGACATTCGGGCCTAACCAGCCTCGCGAGAAGAGAGCTCGCGCGGGCGTGGCCGAGAACGCGCAGCCTATTGGCCGCACCGCGCCGCGAGCAGCGCCCGCGCGGACCAACCGGCGAGCCGTGACCGGAATCCTCCCCGCCTCCGCGCTCGGTCCCGAAGGCGGGTGCTCGCCGGCGCTTTCCCAGAGTGCGTCTGGGCGGCGGCGGCGGCTGAGGTTGCCGGTGGCCCTGTCGGGATGCCGGTCTGTCTGTCACGCTGTCAGCCAATCATGTTGTCAGCTGGCCTGACGGGGGGTCAGACCCCCAATTACCACCGTCAGTCAGTCCGTCACCATATTTTAACCCCAAGCAGCCCGTGACTCCCAAGGTGGACTGTCGCCACATACAGCTGCTCAGTCACTCGATTCAAATCAGACAATGGATCAGTCACCACGACGACTGTCTAGTCAGACCCCCGCCCCCCATTCACACTGCCTGTCAGTCAATGGCAGCATCCATTCGTGCCCTCGGGCCAGCTGCGAGTCCCTCCAGGCAGACAAGTGGCGCTTACTAACAGCTACACTGCTGGTCAGCCAGCCTGTCATTCCCTTCGACGGTCCCTCCTTCACGCTGTCAGTCAGTCAAGCAGCCGGTCTGTCTGTCTACCTTACCCTGGGACCAGCTCTGAATCCCCCTGGGGGAATCATCAGTATCCAGCCATGCCCTCAGGCAGGCTGTCATTGTCAGCATCTAATGTAGCCCTGTCAAGGCAGTCACTATCCACTGTCAGTTGGTTACTCTGTAATTCGCCCAGGTTACTCGGTTCGCACCATGATCAGACAGTTATTCCCTCAGAGCAAATAGATACAGTAATTAAAGGTATGATCCAGCCTCCACGCCACCTGTCACTGGGTCAGGAGTCTGTCACTTCTCAGGCGAGGCATGCCCACCATTGGTCAGTCAATCAATAGCCTCTGACCCTCTCGGCCCCATCAGGTGGCTGTGATTATAACCACACACAGCCATGGAGTCAGGCAGCTACACTGATCTTTCAATTGGTCAGCTGGCCCGTGACTCCTTCAGTCTGCCCCTCATTATATTGTCAGTCGGTCAGGTAGCCATTCTTAGCATCTGCGTGACCACACACTCTGTTGAGCATGCAGTGATTCGGTCAGGGCGGACAGTCAGTCACCAGATACAGTTCCTTATCAGGCAGCCACAGATCTGTCCGTCAGTCAGCCCGAAATGCCCTCGGAATAGCCCTCCTGTACACATCGGCGGGCAGTGTAACATCCACACACTCCCTCGGGCCAGGTGTGATTCCTAGCAATAGTCAGCCATTCACAACATCCCGCCACTCAGGCAGGCAGCAACACCATGCGTCATCAGTCAGCCAGCCTTGTCAGTCCCTCAGGAGGCTGCCTGTCTCCTTCACTGTCGAACCACCAGCCCCAGCCAGTCCTGAGCGGGCTGTAATTCAGTTAGACGTTGAGTACCTCACAGCATCAGGAAACTGCACTGTCAGTTCCTCAAACTGCCCCTCTCCCTGTCAGTCCTTGAATTATGTAGTCAACCAAACGGGTATACAGTTAATCAAACAGTTGTTCTGTCTGTCTGCCAGTCCAGCTGTGAGCTGGTCGGGGAAATGGCTGGTCAGTCGAAGGTTCCAATAGCCCCTGCTTGCCATGAGTGGAACAGTCAACATTGTAAGTCGCACCATGGATTCCCTTTCCTCCCTTATTCCTTCTAGAACAGAGTCAGATGCTGGTCCTCACGTGCTCCCAGTCTCCTCGGGCAAGCAGGACACTCCTGCTCCCAAGGAGTTCAGGAGGCCTCTCCAACCCACAAGAATGGTTTAAGGCATCACCTCTTCCTGCCTGAGTCTGGAGGAGCGATGTAGGGGTCTGTGGGGGTTGGGGAGCATCCTTTGGCCCTCTCCAAACAGTATAGAGTAGTGGGCAAAGGCATGGATTCTGGAGCCCCACTACCTGGGTTCAAGTCCCAGCTCCAGCATTCACTAAATTGTGTGACCTTAGGCAGTGTCTTCATCTGTAAAACCTCAGATGAGTGACCTTGGGTGGGCATCTCTCACTCATCTGGAAAATGAATCTTTCTGGACTAGCACCTTTTCAGGAGACCTCAAAAGTGACAAGCTACCCCGTTATTATCGTGTTCCACTCCCAGCCTTGTGTCTGTTCATTCAGCATTAATTTAGTGTCAACTGTATATACTGCCTTGCCCAGTGCTGGGGCCAATACAAGGTTTTATCCATTCCAAGCCACACAAGTTTGACCTGCTTTTAATGTAAAAACTCGCATTGGAATGTACCACACATACAGAAGAGTCCACAGACCATGGGTGACCAGTATACTGAGTTTTCACCAGTGAACATACATGCGGACCAGAACGCAGGTTAAGGAAAACATTGCCAGCCAGGGCTCCAGAAGCATTTAATATTTTGACATCTCTGCAGTCTAGCTGCCTCTCACAGCCTGGTGGGTCATAATTTAACTGGCCATACTTTTGTGTCTTTCTTAGTGATACATAAAATAATGGTGCATTTTATAATCGATGGTGATTCCAGACCAGTAACATCTAGTAATAGCAATAATAACAGCAGCAGCGGCAGCTAACATTTGTAGATACCTACAAGGAGCCAGGAACTTTGCAGACATCATCTACTTTAATTCTCACCATTGCCCAGTGAAGTAAAAGCGTTTTTATCTTCTCATCTTAAAGACTGAGGAAACTGAGGCCCAGGGAGGTCAAGCAACTTGCCCATAGTCAGTTCTTTTACCCCAGGTCTGTGCCTGCTCCAGCTAGTACTCCTGGGGATTCAGAGGTTGTGTGATGCAAGGTCTTTTCCAGGACAAATCCTGCTGAAGGGATCAGGGAACACTGGATTTCTAGGGTTTTCTTGGGGTGGCGGTGGGGAGGTGATATGACAGGCCCTTCCTTGACTTAGTGCTCGCTCTGGGACCTGGCCAGGGTCGGGTGGGGAGCAGAGTGAGAGGTGAAGGATAATGAAAGAATCGAAGGGAACCTGAGATCCTCTCCTTCTCCGGCTTCCACGGCTGCGGGGGGAATTCTTAAAGGGCAAAGCCAGCTCCTACTCCCCACACCTCCAGCGTCGTTCATTTCCTCCTGTCCCTAAGCCCCCACACTACACCTCTGATGATTGGGAAATTCTTCCACTGGTCTTGCAGACGGAAGAAACCTGCCCTCTCTGGATCACCCCTTGCCTTTATCTTCCTCCCCTCTCCTCCTCCTCTAAAGGCAGGACACCTGAGATCTTGAATCCACCAGGTTGCAGAAATGGGAAGGGGTAGGCACCTCTATTCCAGGCTTTGAAGTGCCAGAGTTTCTAATTACTCCCTTGGATACAGCTTTAAACACCAGGGACAGTTTTAAGTTGCTCCTTTTTTTCTGGAGAGCAAGTCCTACAGGAGGAGGGGTGACCCAGTGGGATCCTAGTTGGAAATAAGTTACATATTGCTACCCACTGTATAGATGAGGAAACCGAGGCTCAGAGGGAGGCACCTTGCCCAGGTTCTAGAGTAGATCCAGCTGATTATTAAGTCTTTGCCTCTTCCGTTGTCATTGGCCAGGACTTGGTTTGTACTGGAAACTGGGCAGAACCAAATTTTAAAATTGAGAGGGGGGTACCAGCCCAGTGGAGAAAGATTGGCATAGATGTTAGCTTAGGGACAATCTTCCTCCAGCAAAAAGAGGAAGATTGGCAACAGATGTTGGCTCAGAGCCAATCTTACTCACCTCCCCCCAAAATTAAATTAAATAAATAAATAAAATAAAATTGAGAAGGGGATCTGCCCATTGGTGTCCTGGTGTGTGAGCTGTTGTGTGCATGGAGAGTGGGGAACTCTCATGGTCTGGTATTCTGTTGCTTGAACGGTTTAAAAAATAATTAAATAAGTGAATGAATAAATAACTCTCCCACTCATTCACCACACCCAGCCTTACACAAAGCTTTTCCCCACCTCAGGGCCTTTGCACTGGCTAGTCCTTCTGCCTGGAATGCCCTTCCCCCAAATATTCACCTGGCTGACTCCTTTCTCTTTAGGTCCAGTATAGCTGTCACCTCCTCCAAGTGGCTTTCCTTGAATGATCCATCTGAATGGCATCTCCCCTCAGCACATCATAGCATTTATTGTGATCTAGAAGTATCTTTTGTTTCTATTTGATTCCTTGTTTCTCGTCTGTCTCCGCACCTAGAATGTCAGCCTCACAAGAGCAAGAAGTGCTGTCGGGTTTTTTCCACTGCTTTATCCCCAGCTCCTAAAGTAGCGCCTGGCAATAAGTGTTTGTGGAAAGAAAGAATGGCAGAAGGAAACAAAGAAATAGAGGCTAAATGACCTAGGGCACAAATGAATGAATGACCGTATCCATGTAAGGCTAAATAAATGAAATGGGATAGATGAATATGAGGGATTTGGGGGAAAAACACCCCAAATTCCCAACTTTGAAAAATAATGAACTGCATTTAGAGAAACAAAAAGACAGTTATTTTATTTTTGTTTAAAAATTCTTGAGTGAGGAGAACTGAGAAATTTTGTATAAAAAGGGCCCCAGCTATTGCTAGGGCATGTGTCGGGGCCAGTCAGAGATAACAGCACTGAAGGGGGTGGTGGGGAAGAAACGGGATTTGGGGGCCTGGAAGCCGAGAGTGGAGGGCAGCGAGCAGCGGCTGCCACAGGAGTGGGCACAGAACAGGTGTAGGGGGAAGCGACTCAGTCGTCCCATTCATCGTCCTCATCTTCATCGCCAGCCTGGTCCTCCCCTTCGTCTGGAGGGAGAGAGAGAGAGTGGAATTCAGGTTCAAAAGCCCTGGTACGGAGGTTTACTAGGGCCCGAGAAATCGGGACTCAGGACCCTGGGGGGCTGAGGTCTCCTGCTAGGAAATCAGACCTGGGGCCTGTGCGTTGGGTGAGGAAGGGGTCCCCTTACAAGACAGGGATTATAGCTGGGGTTTGAGTTCTAGCTGGAGTTGAAGTTAAGATTATTGTTAAAAATGTGCCGTTAGTTGGGATATGACTGTCACACAAAGGGTTAATGTTAACAGGTTTGTCACTTAATGGGGTAAATTTAAATATTATTAGCAAAGGTGGAGTAAATTACAATATTATTGTTTCATAGAGGGTTAATGTAAATATTGTTGACACATAATGGGGTTAATGATAATATCATTGTCAAAAGATGAGGTTCATTATAATATCGTCATATAACAGATTCATGTTAACCTTGTGGAGACACTCAGGGCTTAATGTTAATATTATTGTCAAAGTTGGAGTTAATTATATTATTGTCACATAATAGGTTGAGGTTAATATTATCCTCATGTAATTGTCCTATAATGACGATATTGTTGACACAAGGGATTCATGTCAACATTATTGTAAAAAGATTGGGTTAGTTATAACGTTATCACATAATGATATGTTACTATCATTATTAATAAATGAATAATGTTAATATTATGATGAATGTTAATGAATGTTAATCTGATGACACATGGAGTTAGGGTTAATATTATTGCCAAAGATAGAGCTGATTACACTATTGTTACATAATGACAATGTTAACATTGTCAAAAAGGAGACTGATACAAGATTCACGTTACTACTATCAACAACAGATGGGGCTAATGTTACTATTGATCGTGACTGTTGGGGTCATTTGTAGGCCAACACTAGCGCTGGCAACCAAGGTCACTGTCCTGGCAGGATGAGCTCGGAGAGGGCAGCTCACAGCCTCGAGGGGGAGGGTGGGCTCTTACCGGAGGAGTGGATGGCTCTGCTTCTCTTCTGCATCACATGCATCAGGGCCCCCACCAGCCCTTCCGAGCTCTGAGGTGGCGGCTGCAGCGCTGAGCTCTCTGGAGCCCCAGGGGTCTGCAGCAAGCAGGGTCCAGGACAGAGGGCTCAGGGCTTGTGAGAGGAGCACTTCTCCCCACCACCTTTGACATTATTCCTCCTCCCACACACTTCACTCTCCTTCAAGGCTCCAGGCCCACCTCTCCCCACCAACCTCCCAACTCTTTCACTGAACCCCAAAAGCCTAGGAATGCCATCAGTCTCAGCCCGGCTCCAGCCCCGGCCCCGGCGCCAGCCCCATAATATCCTGACTCGCACAGCACACACCAGAGTTCCAGACCCCCAGTCCTCCATCCTGCCCCTCCTTACCTTGTTCAGCTGAATTCCCTGCCGGATTTGATCCAAAAGTGCCCCTCGACCCCCACCAGTGGCCGGGCCCCCGGAAGGCCCCAGAGTAGGAAGGGGTGGAGGAGGAACTGGCCCGTCCCCAGAGCTGGGTGGTGGTGGTGGTGGTGGTGGTGGTGGCGGCACGGGTGGTCCCCCAGCTCCAGGGGGTGGAGGGGGTGGTGGTCCAGAACGTCCAGTGGCTGGTGGGGGTGGGGGTGGAGGGCCCCCTCGTCCCGGGGGTGGAGGTCCCCGGGGAGTTGGTGGGGGTGGAGCACCTCCCAAAGGTACAGAGGGCAGTGGACCAGAACGACCCTTGTTACTCCCCACAGTAGGGGGCCGGGAGGGCTGGTTCCCTCCTCCTCGGGATGGTGGTGGGGGCGGTGGAAGTGGCTCTGAGGGGGAAGAATAACACATAGCTATTATTATAGTTTTCTTTAGAGCCTCAGTTTTGCTCATCTGTTAAGTGGGTACCCCAGCTGACCACCTCCTGATTCAAGCAATATAAGGGTTCCCATAAGGACTGACTGGCTGCAGTGTATCTCTTAGAAATCAGCTACCAGGGCTGGAGAAGAAGGGGGTGTCTAGAAGCGGGGACTCACCGTGGCGCCTCATCTCCTGCCGCACAGCCTCCAGCCCGCCTTGGTCCTCAATGAAGTCATAGATAAGTTTGGAGGTCTCGGCATCGGTGAGCTGGGCCTCGCTGATGCCTGCCCTGGAGAACAGGCTCCGCAGATCCGGGTCCAGGTTGTTCACCTGCCCGGGAGGAAAAAGGCCAGGGTAGGGGTGGGGGAGTAAGGTGGGGAGGGAAGGGGCACACATCATCATTGCGTCCACCCCAGAGAGGGATCTGAGAGGGGTGTGGGAAGGGTGGGGTCTGGGGGTAGGTCTGAGCAGTGGACTATTGAAGGCTGGGTGGGAGTTGAGCGGGGTCCAGGGGATTTTGGAGTTACTCACGTCAAATCCATTCTGGGGGTCCCACCCCACGTGGCTGACATGTCTGGGGGAGGTGAGGAGACCCCAGTGAAGCTCCATCGTCCTTCCTTCCCTCCCTTCCTAGTGAAGCCCTCTTGCCCGCCCCTGCCCCGAGGGACTCTGAGGGGCCAGAATTAATGAATAAGTCATAAGTGAATAAAGGAGCAAATGAGTGAGAGCAGGAGTTATGGCATTAGAAGGGGTCCACCGATTGTGGCACCCATCTGTCTACCCATCCCTTTATCCACCATCCATCCACCCATCCATTCGTCCACCTAGCCATTCACATTCACCTGTCAGACCACTGAGCCATCATACTTTTGTCTCTTGACTCATCTGCCCACACATAGCTGTTTACCCATTTGTCCACCAATCAATCTATCCTCACACACACTTGTCCATCCACCCACCCATCTACTCACATGCCCACCTTTCCATCCATCCACTCATTTGTCTACCCTCTCAACCACACGTTTATGTCCATTTGTCCTTTGAACAGTCCATTCATCCACATATCTGGCCACCTATCCATCCCCATCCACCTTGTCTGTGAACCAATCAATCTATATATCCATCTGTCCACACACCCACCCACTCACCCATGCATGTACCACCCACTTCCCATTTACCCATCTACCCATCCATCCAACCACCTATCCATTCAATCTCCAACCTTCCCATTCATTCACCCATCCATCTATCCTTCTACCCACCCATCCACTCATCCACCAGCCCACTCAGGGTGGGACTAGGGTGAGGCAAGTGAGGTGCCTAGGGTGCAAAATTTAAGGAGGCACTCACTCTCAGAGTTGTGAATTGCAGCTGTAGGAACCTGAGAGCGACTGCCTCCATAAATTCTGCAACCTTGGTGCCTCATTTGCTTCTCCCTAGTCCCAGCCCTACGCCCACCCATCCATCTGCCCATCCTTCCAATCAGCTCTCCTCCTGTCCACGTGTTCATCTACTTCCCCCTCCCAGGGATCTGTGGGCTCACTGGGGAGAGGTTCTCACTTGAATCCACTGGGTGCACCAATATCAGCCTTGCTGATCTTCTTCTTTCCTGAGCGTTTCTTATCAGCTGGGCCAGGCCCAGGTGCTGGGAGCCCACGGTATCGTGAACTTGTGATGTCTGGGTTCTGGATGTCCACTGTCACCAGTCCCAGGGACAGTGAGCCAGCTGGTGGGCCTGTGGGGAAAATAGAGTGACGGGACCATTGACCCACTTACCTATCAACCAAAGCATATGGACAAGAGTCAAGAAGACTGTTGGGCGAATCTGTGTGTTTGATGGTCATGGAGGAAGTGGATGAGGGGTCCAAGTAAGGTTTATGGAAAAGGGAGTGGGTCCCGCAAACCATTCATACATTCATTGATTCATTTATTTATTCATTCACTCATGCTTATCACTTAAGTATTGACTCATTCATTCACTCATTGAGTAATTTGTTATTCATTCACTCATTCATTTAATCATTGCTTTTTCACTAACTGAAATTTTATGTCACTTACTCATTTATGCATTGTTCAATTCATTCAATCACTCACTCATTCATTAATTTACTCAATCATCCATCCATTCATCCATTTATCCACGCACCCATTCATCTATACATCTATATACCCACTTATACATCTATCTATATTTTCATCCTCCCATCAAGTCATCCCCCCATTCGACCACCTATCCACCACCAACCGATCTATATTTTTATCGTCCCATCAATTCATCCCCCCATTCAATCATTGATCCACCCGCACATTCATGCACCCATTCATCCATCCATCCTCCATCCAGGTACACATCCATGCACCTGCTCATCCATCCACACAGCCATCCATCTACCCATCCATCCACCCACTCACATATCCACTCAACCATTCACCCACTTATCTCTGCGCCCACCCAACTACTCATCCATCTACCCACTCCTCATCTATCCATCCATCCACTGCCTTAACCACCCATCCACCAAGAGACACAGGGGAGAATCAGCACTCACCACCTTGGTCTCCACCTGGGTATGAGGGAGGCAGGGATGGGAGCCCTCCTCTTCTCTCTGGGAATATGGAATGGGTAGAGAGCTATCACAACTCTGTCACAGGTTCCTGGGCTAGCCCCTTATTACTCCTACTTGCACTAGAGGACTCACCTTCATTGGCTGGTGCTGGTGGTGGGGGTAGCTGGCGTCTGTCTGTGGAGAGACAGGTGGACTGGGAACCAGAACCATGAGAAGGGCTTTTCCAGCTCCCCACTCTTACACTCACCTCTGCTCACTTCCTTTCCTCCCCCAAGGCCTCCTCACCTCCACTTTGCCTCTGATTCCTTTTTTGTATCTTCTCCTGCACCAGAGCCCGGAAGGCCTGGGCCTCGCCCTCGTCTGCAAAGTTCAGCCCTGCTTGGCAGTCCTGCACATGCCTTGGGGTCAGCAGCCTTCCAGGCCCCCCCCACCTTTCCCATCTCCTCCCCACACCCCAACTCTGGCCCAGGGGTTGGGTGGTCACTTACATCTCCAGCAAAGGTGTGGAAGAAAGGGGTGGGAGTGGAGTAGACTATCTGTGAGTACAGCTCCTGTTCCCAGAGCAGCCGGCCAGCCTGGAGAGGTGCAGGGTAGAGAACACAGCGGCACTGAGGCGTGCCCTGGGTGGCAGGCCTCAGTTATCTAGGCACGGAGCATACTGTCCAGATTTGGGGCCCCAGGATCTGATTTGGAGATTTCCAACTCAGCATCAGAGAGTTGGGGGTCTAGGTGTCAGATGTGGGGGGTTGGGGTACAATACGGGAGTCAGACACGGCAGTGAGAGATCTGTATTCAGAGTTCAGGGCCCTAGATGTGGGACTCGGGGGCTTGAATTTGAGAATTTCGGACTCCAGTCCTGGGAAACTGAGCCCGTCTGTAGACTCCCTTCATTTGGACAAGTAGGGCTCCAGTATTGGCAGTTGGGGTTGAGATTTGAGGTTCAGACATATAGATTTGGGAGCTTGAGGGGCAGGGTTCAGCCAAGGTAGGCACAATTTGAGGTTTGTGGAGCAGAGTTACGGCTTAGGAGTTTGGTCAATATTTGATGGCCCTGGGATCTTGATGTGGTTATGCTGGGTCCATCTTCATGGGTTTAGAAGGATGAATTTGGGGTTTATGCCTGGAGAGTTCAGGTTGCGGGTTTGTGGAACCGATTTTCGGCTTAGGAGCTACTTCAGTATTTGAATGTTCAGGAGTTTTAATATGGGAATTCTAGGGTCCATGCTGTGGACTTAAAAGGACAGATTTGGAGTTCAAGACTCAATAGCATATTCCAGTTTGGGGTTTGTGGAACAGATTTATGACTTAGGAGCTAGGCAAACATCTAGGGGTCAGGAGTTTTGATGGAGGACTTCTGGGACCCAAAATGTTGAGTTTAGAACAGATTTGAGGTTCGGGTAAAAATACAGTGCTCATGTTTTTGGAGTTTGTGGAACAGGTTAGATTTAGGAAGTATACTAATATCTAGGGGGTTATAGATCTTGACATGGAGACTCTGGGGTCATCACAGACTTAGAAAGGCAAACAGAGTTTGACATCTGGATGAAGTTTTTGGTTTTGGGGCTCAGGGGTTCACTGGTCTGAGGGCTCAGGGCTATGGACACTGATCTGGATTTGGGGGTTCAAAATTCGTTTGCATGTCCAATGGAGAGCAGGGGTCACCTGAAGGCCATAAAGGCGGATGAAGTAGGACTTCTGGGGGTTATCTTTCACGAAGCACACAGCCCCACAATGCTCCTTGGTCCAGTGCTTGGCTCCAGGGGGTAGCGCCAGGTACAGCTGAACAACCGCAGTGGCCAGTGTCTGGAAGAGGAGAGCAGGGCTCAGAGGAGTCTGGTCAGGGGCAGCCAGAGGGTCTGGGAGCTGGAGCTGGTTCTTCCTTGCCTGTGGCTGTCATGGCCCTGGAGGAAGAGCCACAGCCAGAGGGAAAGTGAATAGACATTGAGATCTTCCTGGGATTGGTCAATGGGGGTAAGTGGATTCTAGGAGAGGAGATGATGGAGAGGGAGAGGAAGAAAGGAAAAAGATGGGAAAGATGAGGAGAGAGGAAGGGGAGGAAAGGAGGAGAGAGAGAGGATGGGGAAGATGAGGAGGCGGAAGAGGAGGAGAGGAAGAGGAGCAAAGGGAGGGAGACAGGGAGGGCCAGGAGATCCCCAGCTCACCCAGCATTTCCGTCCAAGCATCTCGAAGAGTCGCTGGTTCTCGTGGTCCTGGAGGAGGGTGGAAGGTTTGTTCTGCTGAATCCCAGCTCCTCCACGGCCCCCAGGCCTGCCTCCCGCAGGGCCCCCACTCATGGTGCCTCCTGCCCTTGTCCTCTCCGGCTAGCCTCTGGGTGCAGGGTAAGAAGAGGAACTTCCGCAGTGAGCAGGGGAACAGGAAGTGCAAAAAACCACAAGGGAAACAAGTCCTTCAGGGGCCCCTCGGTGGGCCTGGCCTCCCTCCTCCTCCCTAGGACAGGCTCGGACCCTCCTCCCTCAGACTGGAGCCCTCCTCCATTTGACTGGTTAGACCCATCTTTTGGACCAGCTCATGTCCTCCTCCTTCTTTCTTACTCTCTGGGGCCCATCTCCCTCTGACTGGCTCAGACTCTCCTCCCTCTGATTGGCTGGCAGCAAGAGCTAGGCCACTGAAGCACTTCTGCACAGGAGCAGGCACGGAACTGGGTGGCCTCGTTCTTCCCCAAAGCATCCAGTTAGTCTGGGCCCAAGGTCCAAGGTCCCCAGTGCTGAAAGGTTACCGCGTTAACACTTCTCCTTTACTGACACAGTGAGCACCCCGGATCCCACCCCACTACTGAGACCCGTACAACTTGCAAGCTCTCAGCTCACTTCCCATCCCTTACCTCTGCCTCCCCGCAGCTCCCAAATTACTTTCTAATTATCATCCCCTTTTTTGGAGAAAGGAATAGCATATATGAATGCCTAAACAACATTTTGTTTACTTTTCATGGCTTTTGAAATTTTAAAAGTATGTAATCTTCAGAGACTTGCTTCTTCCCCACTCAACATTCTATTTTTATCTAACAAACATTCATGTACCACTGAATGTGTCGGGCAGGCACCGTTCTGACCTCTTTGTAAATACTGACTCATTTCAATCCTCGCAACAGCCTGTGGTGTGCACACTATTGCCGGGTCCATTTGACAGAGGCACAGAGTAGTTAAATAATTTCCCAGTAGCTCCCAGAAAGCAAGTGGTAGAGCCTGGATTGCACATCAGGCAGCCTGGGTCCAAGGTGCACACTTTTCATGACTATGCTCCACTCCTTCTCTCTATTACTAAGATACATATTTGCTTATAGCATTAGCTGTTCATTTTCACTGCTATATAGTATTCTATTGTGTGGCTGTACAATTTTTATTCATATTCTCCTGTTGACAGATATCTGAGCTGTTTCTGGCTTTTGCTGTTGGGAGCAACAGCACTGTGTTGGCTCCCGTACACATCTCCTGGGCCGCAGAGGCATGCATACTCTCCGGAGGGGACTAGGGAGTCGTGGACTTTGCATATCTCCAACTTTACCAGTTAACGCCAGACTGTTTTCCCCAAGTGAAGGCTAGCTCAGTCCTCACTCCTCCCTGGGCCTCAGTTTCCTGTTTGGGGACACGAAGCTCTCAGGCACACATACAGGCACAAAAACAGGTCTGGAGTATGACTGACATTCCCAGGTACCTGACAAGAAACAGCACATTTCAGGGTGGGACCCACAGTCCTGCCTGGAAACCTGTGCAGCTCCTACACCCGCAGGCTCAAAGCTTCCCTCCTAAGCCTGGGCTCAAAGCCCCTTCTGATGTGGCCGTTCCAGCCTCCCTCCCCGCATCCTCCCTCACAGCTTAGCTGATGGCGCCCCAGCTCACCAGGCGATTTCATACCTCCAAGCCTTCCAGCCTGGTCGTTAGGGCAAGCCCTGGCTTTTCCTTAAAAGGCCATTGCCTCCTTCATGCTAACACTGCTCACTGCGCTCTCGCTGTGGGCCAAGCGCATCTCCAGTATCTGACACAAACTACAGGCTCAATAAACATTTATTGAAGGAATGAATGAGGGATTCATGTCTAATTTGATTTAGTGTTTTCTGAGCTTTTTCTAAGTGCCTTACATCTATGAACTCATTTTACAATCACAGACGACCCCATGAGATAGGCACTCCTGTTATCCCCATTTTACTAATAGGGAAGGCAAGGCCCAGAGAGGCTTAACTGACTCGCGGGAGATCACACAGCTTGCGAGTGGTGGAACTGAGGCCAGTTCCGTGAGAATCTGTTCCTAAACTGTTAAGTGCCTCATGGGGCCAAGATACAATTCTTCTGCCCCCCTCTATGTCTTTTGTCCTCCACCTTCCTACTCCTTCTCTCTCTGCCCCTAGATCTGTCCCCCTTGAAGTCTACATCAGAGACCTTAAAACTCTGCTACATTGGCTGTTTTTATTTAACATGTATTTTTTTATTAAGATTATGATAGTTTACAACCTTGTGAGATTTCAGTTGTACATTATTGTTAGTCATGTTGTGGGTACACCACTTCACCCTTTGTGCCCTCCCCCCACCCCCCCTTCCTCTGGTAACCACCAATCAGTTCTCTTTGTCTATATGCTAACTTCCACCTATGAGTGGAGTCATACAGAGTTCGTCTTTCTCTGTCTGGCTTATTTCACTTAACATAATACCCTCAAGGTCCATCCATGTTGTTGTGAATGGGACAATTTTGTCCTTTTTTATGGCTGAGTAGTATTCCATTGTTTATATATATATATATATATTTTTTTTTTTTTTTTTTTTTTTTTTTTTTTCTTTATCCAATCGTCAGTTGATGGGCACTTAGGTTGGTTCTATGTCTTGGCTATTGTAAATAATGCTGCGATGAACATAGGGGTGCATGGGACTCTTGGGATTGCTGATTTCAGGTTCTTAGGATAGATACCCAGTAGTGGGATGGCTGGGTCATAAGGTATTTCTATTTTTAACTTTTTGAGAAATCTCCATACTGTTTTCCATAGTGGCTGCACCAGTTTGCATTCCCACCGACAGTGTATGAGGGTTCCTTTTTCTCCACAACCTCTCCAACAGTTGTCACTTTTTGTTTTGGATACTTTTGCCATTCTAACAGGTGTAAGCTGATATCTTAGTGTAGTTTTGGTTTGCATTTCCCTGATGATTAGTGACGATGAGCATCTTTTCATGTGTCTATTGGCCATCCTTATACCTTCTTTGGAGAAATGTCTGTTCATGTCCCCTGCCCATTTTTTGATCGGGTTGTTTGATTTTTTGTTGTTAAGCTGTGTGAGTTCTTTATATATTATGGAGATTAACCCTTTGTCGGATAAATAACTTGTAAACATTTTTTCCCAATTAGCAGGCTGTTTTTTTGTTTCAATCCTGTTTTCCCTTGCCTTGAAGAAGCTCTTTAGTCTGATGAAGTCCCATTTGTTTACTCTTTCTATTGTTCCCCTCATCTGAGGAGTTACGGTGTCCGAAAAGATTCTCTTGAAACTGATGTCAAAGAATGTACTGCCTATATTCTCTTCTAGAAGACTTATTGTTTCAGGCCTAATCTTTAGGTCTTTGATCCATTTGGAGTCTATTTTTGTGAATGGTGAAAAAGAATGGTTAATTTTCATTCTTTTACATGTGGCTGTCCAGTTTTCCCAGCACCATTTGTTGAACAGACTTTCTTTTCTCCACTGTAGGCCCTCAGCTCCTTTGTCGAAGATTAGCTGTCCATATACATTGGCTGTTTTTTAAACTAACATTTAAAAGTTGCATATTTTCTGTTCTTACTTCTGAGTAGCAGACAGGTTTAAAATTTCTGTTTTTCTCTAAAAAAAGAACCTAAAGTAGATTTTTGTGATTTTAGTCCCTAAGAGAATGAGTTTCCTCACTGTGGAATATAGTGATTTATTAATCACTTTAATATCAAGTTGCATATTATTCAGATTACTGAATCACTCTGTGGACCTGCATTAATAATTTGCTGCTCATTTCCTTTACTTTCATGTGGTCCCATCAACTCTTGCTCTTCTGCACTGGATGACAGTATTTGGTGAGGCGATGACCTCAAAGGTAATTTGCTCTCCTGGGCCTTCAAGTAGCTTTAAAAACAAGATCAAAAACCTTAATCCAGCTTTTGTGATTGTCCTCAGCAGGAGAGTGTGTCGAATACAATCAGTGAACCACAGCTGGGAGCCGGAGTTCTAACTTACTTCTTAGTAATCCAGTGAATACCGCAGAACCCCCAGGAACCAGGAACCAGGACACACCCAATAACTTACACCCACCTCATGCTCCCCCATCACCTCCCCCTGCCACCTCCCCAGGGGTCACCAGATGGAGAACCATTTCCTGTTTCTATCTTGTGCTTATCTGCTTTATCTTGAGAGGATATTGCCTACAAATCCCAGTCACCTGAGGAGGTAATAAGACGTCAGGGTGTCTTCCACATTCCCGTCACCACCACCAGATTGAGTCCATGGAGGAGACACAGGCATGGGGTACTTCTGTCCTCTAAGACCAAACCGAGGCCAAGACAATGGGGCATTCCCATTGCCATGCCATCCTTCTCCTCTCCTTACTTTCCTGCCCCTCATAGTCTTCTATACCCCTGACTGAGGGGAGCTTCCTGGGGATAGGCCCGACCTAAGGAAACAGCAGTTCCTGCCCCTCTGACCCAGTGCTCCCTTTTAATAAGAAACATTTAGGGAGGCCTCCTTTCACCATCCTGGAATGACATTTGTGGACTGTAGGAGTCTTGGTAGTGTGGGGCTGTCCCCCAGCATTCCGGGCCCCTGCCCCTTCAATGCCAAAGTACCCCCGTCATTGTGACAACCAGTCTGCCTACCAGCAATTCCCAAAACACACCCCCAGGGCGGGCAGGAACAGGACCTTTGTCTGTCTTGTACATTGCCATATCCCCACCACCCGACCAGGACCCTGCAGGCAGAAAATCAATATTTGCTGAATAATCCTTGTACAGTTAGATATCTCTGCCGTGATTCACTGTCCTCTTCCCGGAGGGCTCCCCCGTCCTCTCTGCTTGGGGAAAGGGGGAGAAGAACAACGCAGAGTGTGCAGGGGCCAGCCGCGCCATGGAGGTGTCCGCACTGTTCACCCATGCTCCCGGCAAATGGGTGCTTCAGGGCCCTCGGGAGAGGGGCCAATTTCTAGTCCTGGCGAGGTGGAGTGAGGACAGGGTGCGTGCGCACAGAAAAGCAGAGACACCTCTAGAGGGAAGAATGGCTCAGCGCTTAGAACCACAGGTTCTCAAGCTCTACCGCCTGGCTCTGGTTCTGGCTCTGGCACTCACCAGCTGTTTAAAGTCTGGGAACCTCTCAGTGCCCAGTTCTCTCACCCATAAAGATAATAATAGCAGTTAAGGTTGTTGTGAAGACTAAATGAGATAATTCATGTAAAGTGATCAGGACAGAGCTGAACACATTAGAATCATGCATTATTGTTGTTATTGTCTTTATGAAACAGCTGAGTAACTTGGACAAATGAACTATCATCCCTTCAGCCTAGCATTCTCCCTACCCCCACCCCAACCCTCTCCTCAGCCTCCTCCATCAGACTCTCAGGTCCCACCACCACTGGTGGATGGTCAGAGACCCAGAACACATTATCACCTTCCCACAGCCCTTTCTCTACCTTCTCCTGCTGCAAAGCCCACCTCAGAGATCCATTCTCTGGGCCCAGCCAGACTGTTCCAGGGTCGTGACATGTTCCTGGAGCCCTCCCTGCCAACCTCGGAGGTCCCACCCTCCTCCGTTTCCCGCTCTACTCCCCCTACCTGCACAGGAAAACCCTGTGCCAGTCAGCCCTCTCTCCTCCGAGGTTTCTGGCTCCTAACCTCGGACCAGCCGGGGAGCTAAAGGTCCCTTCCTACTCCCTACACTGCCCACGCCCTCAAAGTCACCAACAACTCTCCCTAGATGGCTGCTCCCTACCTCCCTGCACTGCAATCTATGTGATCCCAAGCGTCCATTCCCTAGTCTGTGACACCAGAAGTGTCCACACCCAAATATGTGTGACCCTAGGGGCGTCCACTCCCCAATGTGTGTGAGCCCATGAGTGTCCAAACCCGTGTGACACTAGGAGCATCCACTTTCCGGTCTGTCTGTCCCAAGCGCAGCCCACCCCCTTGACTGTGTGAGCCCAGGCGTGTTGACGCCACAGCCTGGAACGGACCACAGCGGCCGTGGGGAGGAACACAAAATGGAACAGTCCGCCCAGGATGGTACCACTGCGGAGGGGGCGGCCACCTTGCAACATACCACTTTATTTGTGGGGGAGGAATATGACGGCTGCCTCATCCCCTACTGGAGAGGAGAATGTCGCAATCCTGCCTGTCCCAAGATCCCAGTCCCGTCCTCCCGGCTCCCACCGCCTCGGGCGGACCTCACTCTCTGCCCGCGCGCCTGGCCTCTCTCACAGCCGCCATCTTAGCCACTCTCCCCCTCGATTCCTTAATTTCAAAGCAGCTCGCAGGGCGCCGCAGCCGGCGCGGGCTCGGGACCGCCGCGGGCTCGGATTGGTCGATGCCGAGTTCTCGTCCTCGCTATTCTTTGACGCCACCCGGGCCTCGGAGAATAACGTAGCCCCGCCTCCGCTCCCGCGCGCCGGGCCCCCATTGGTCACGGGTTCAGGGCATGCGCAGTGGACGCCAGACCAGTGAGTCCCGGCCGCTCAAGCAGGGCTGTGGGGACTTCGGGTGGTGGGTTCGAGTACCGCCTCAGAGGGTCCGGTTGTTCCCTGGTGGAAGGGGCCGGAGGTGGTGCTTACTGCCGGGGTTAGTGAGACCACACACCTGGGTGGGGTGCCTGGTGCGCTGGGCGATCCAAACGTAAACTGTAACAAACCCAGGGGGGTTTTCGTGCCTGCGCCCAGTGGTGTGTTTAAGAGACGACTTTCCCCAGTTTTTGACGCGCAAAGAGATGGTGTTGGAGCATTAGGCCTGGTCAGACGCGACAGCATTGCTGCGATTGACATGTGTTGTTTACTATACATCGTAGGTGACATAGCCAGTTACCTACTTTAAAGTTTGCAATTTTTACATTATATATATGTAAATTAAAAGTATATCCTACATACATTATAAGATATATATAAATATCTGTAAACAAATACATGATTCATAGGAATATGGATATTGATGATGGGGGGAGCTTTGGAGCCACAGTTCACTGCCCTGGGTCAGTCACTTGCTGAAAGGGAGGGGACTATTAATAACTTAACGTGGTGCCCCCAGTTTGGGGAAGCCCGAGCCCTGAGCCTGCTGCTTTCACCAGGTGGGGCAAATTGCCCTAAATTCGTTTGGAAACGCCAAGTCCATGCCCAGCACTGCCTCCACCGCTGGAAACACAAGGTGGCCTTTGTATCAGTCTGATCCTACAAAGATCGTCATTTTAACTGTGTGTATGGGCGTTTGGGGTACTGGGTAGAGCAAACCAAAGGTTCAGTTAAAGTGTGGGCACTTTGTCGTCCCTCAATGTTTCTGATGGTGGCTGGGTTTGTAACGTATGTACTTCAGTTTACTGTCTCCCCTCAGGGGCCGTCGTTGGTGAGGGGTGCCTTGTTTCTGTTTGGGCTCTTGCCCTGATGGTTATAGTATGGTATAACCAACGTGCAATAAGCTATTTCTCTTTTACAGAAATACACCCCAAACAAAAGAAAATCTTTAACTTATGAATAAAAGAATGAGCCTATTTGAATAAAGTAAGATGCTTTAAAAAAGCCTCTAATAAATATAGCTTGCATTGTATGTCCGTAGTCCTTTAAATTAGACAGATTTCATTTAGACCTTGATTACAGGCAACTTGAAGAGAAAAAGAGTCGTCTTTTTCCCTCCCCCACCATTGGCTAAGTTTGGCGACTATAAGAAAGCACAAAGAGTGTTTTATATAATCTTAAGATCAATGGAGTTTTCAGAAAATTGAGTGATAAATATGTGCATATGCATAGTGCTAGTATAGCTTGCGTGAGTGCCATAAGTTGGTCAGGAAGCCTTAAAAATTTACTTGTTGCCAATGATGGTCTTTTAAAATCGAAGCAAAATCTTTTAAAGACTTTTTTCACTTTTTGATTTCCTTTGATTTCTGACTAAAAGCTATTTTGCCATTGTTTAAAATTATTCAGGTGACTGGGTATGGGGCAAGCAACACAGTGGGGCAAGGCAGGGTGGCCAGGCCTGGGAAATGACAAGGCGCGGGGATTTAAAACAATTCATCCTTTCAAAGGGTTTTTTTCTGATTAATTAGTAATCGTCTTGTCAAAGATAGATGACATCCTTATGTAAAATGTGAATTATAGAAGAATTATAGCGGGGCAGGGTATTTGGCAATGAGTGAGGCCAGGTACCAAACAGAATCTCTACTCCCTCCATAAGGCTCCGCGGATCTGCTCGCGATACCCCGAGCGCCCTACTGGTTTGGGTTTCACAAAGAGTAAAAATAGATGCCAGGCTGCAGTGCAGTTAGTGGCCAGACAGCTTCTGGGCCTCATCCCATAGATTTATTTTCCCAGAAGAAATTAACCATGTACGGAAATCAAACAAGTAAATGGAGTAAAATATCTTGTAAGGGGTTTATAACTAAATGCGTTTGGGTAGATTGCAAAGATGATGTTAAGCACAGAACTGTGTCCCTCCAAAATTCATAGGTTGAAGCCCTCACTTCTAATGTGTCTGTATTTGGAGATGGGGCCTTTACGGAGATAATTAAGGTTAAATGAGGTCATAAGGGTGGGGACCTAATCCAATAGGTCTGGTGTCCTTATAAAAAGAGGAAGAGACGCCAGAGAGCATGCACACAGGGAAAAGGCCATGTGAGGACACCGGGGGAAGGCAGCCATGTGCACGCCAGGGAGAGAGGCCTCAGGAGAAACCAACCCTACAACACCTTGATCTTGGACTTCCAGCCTCCAGAAGTGTGGGAAATAAACTTGTTGTTTAGGCCGCCCGTCTGTGGTATTCTGTTATGGCAGCCGGAGCAGATTGATACAGATGGGCACAAACATTCCTCCCGTATCTATAGTCATACCCCTTAGCAAAGTGACTTTGCAGCTCCCCTATCCAGAAATGGAGTCTATTTCCTCACCTCGTGAACCTGGGCTGGCCTTCTGACTTGCTTTGACCAAACAGAATGCAGCGGCAGTGCCGTTATGTGAGATCCAGAGCCCAGCCCTCAAGAGGCCTTGCAGCTTCTGCCTTGGTCCCAGGGGAGCGCTGCCCTGAGCCCTCCATGTGAGGAAGCTGGTCTGCTGTGCTGGAGCATGAGAGAGGGTGTGGCAGAGAACCAAGATACCCCGACTGACAGCCAGCACCAACTGCCAGACTTGTGAGCAAGGCTATCGGACCTTCCAGCCCACCTCCCTCCACTTGATTGTGGCCATCTGACTGAGCAAGGGAAATCCAAGAGAGGAGCCACCAGCTGATGCCAGCTCGCATTGCCTACCCAGAGATCCTGAGCAGATGCACTGTTGTAATTCAAAGCCACTAAGTTTTACAGCGTTTTCTTTGCAACAGTAACTAAGCTGACACAGCATTCTTCTCTCCCAGGGCTGAGTGAACCTGACAATATTCCTAAAGGACAAACTTCGTTTTGGCAGCCAAAGGCCCAATCCTTGTTGGTAGGCCAGAGAACTCCCACAGGGAGGTGGAGAAGATGCTCCAGCCCCAGGGCCGGGAGCCCAGTTGTAACATTCAACACTAGTCCACTTCAATTCTCCTTCCTCAGATTGGGAGTCAGTAGCCTTTGCTTTCTTTGAAATTGTGGTGATAACTACAGGAAATTCCAAACATAAAACAAGCTGGTTTTTTTTAAAGCAATTGTGAGCTTTCACCAAAGAAGCGTCACTGTAAAGTATGTTATGGGCAAGTGATGGTATGTAATTTGAATACTTAGTTATTAGTCTGAATAACCAAGTTGAAGATGCTGTATAATTTCAAATGTAGAAACAGCATCCTTCAAGATCTAGAGAGAGAAGACTGTTAAAATTGCCTATTTTAATGTTTGCTCAGTCTATTACAGAATTTTTTCCACTGCCAAAGAGTAGTTGGAATTTTCACTTGATTTCAAGCCAAATCCATAGTGTTAAAATACATGGTAATCTCCATCGGCAGCTTGTTGGCAGTGGGTGAAGGAAAGTCCTCCTTGCACAAGGATGGATGACTTCTGCTGAAGACTATCAAAAACATTCTCTAACGCAGCGTTAGGAAAAAGGTCTTTTACTTCCCTGCCCAAGTGAGCACTGAATTTCAAGGTAGGGCTTCCCACTTCATATTTTGATCACACAGTGAGTAGGTTTGGTTTTGATCAACATAAAAGCTTACATGTTAACAATACTGCCTTGCAATATTAACTCTCAACTTCCAGTCTTTAGTTTCCTCGAAGTCATCCCTTGAGGGCAAGTGGCATTTTTCATTCAGAAAAGTGATGTCACAGTAATCCTTCTAAACCTTCACTGAAATAGGAAACCGAAATACATCGCCACTCTGCTCTGCAAAGTGGAAAGCTGAGCCACAACGCTGAGAGAGCTCCAGAAACTCGGCTAACGAGCTGAAAGGCTCCTGACAGTCACACGACATTTATACGGCCTATCTTCAGACAGACAAACGTGTATACAGGCTTCACATGCATGCTCACACTCAGACAGGGGTGTGCGTGTTTGTGTGGATCATGGAGCCGTGTAGTGGTCAGGGGCCTCAAGGGGATAAGCCTAATATCGTGGAGTGATGGAAGAGATTTAGTAGGTGACACCCCCACCCTCAATACCCAATTATTCTTCTAACATAATTCAGTGGGGTTATCACACAAGAGTTCAGGATTCGACCTTAGACAGGAGAGGAACACCTGTAAAGCTTATAGACTGCGTTAGATCCGCCTCATCAAAATTCATTCATTCAACAAATATTTTTTCTCTCTGTATTTTTAATTGAAGTATGATTTCCAGACAATAAAATGTACCGATTTCCAGTGTTGAAATTTATTCGCTTATGTAACCATCACAACCAAGAAACAGAGCATTCCCATCACTTCAAAAAGTTGCCTTGTGTCTCTGTCCCTTCCCAGTCTGTCTCCAGCTCCATCCTCTGCCTCAGGCAACCACTGACCTGCTTTATGTCACTATAGGTTAGATTTGTTGTTTCTAGAGTTTTATGCATATGGAATCATACAGTATGTACTCTTTCGTGCCTCGCTTCTTTCACTCAGCATAATTCCCACACAATGTTAATAATCACATATGATTATACTCACATATACCTTAAAATCTGTTTTTCTTCATTTTACAAATATATCGTGAACATTTTCCGCACCACTAATTATTCTCTTAAAATTTAGTTTTCCATGACTACATAGTATTTCATTGTAGGGATATACCATTTTTTTTATCTCTTTGCAATTAATCTCATAAGTAAGAGCTTTTTTAAAAAAAGCAATAATCTTTATACTTTATTGAGGGTTATTGACTATCATTGAGTTCAGAGAGTAAAGTCTCTTCATAAGCAGTATATAATATTTACAGTTGGTTAAATGTATCTATTGTCCGATTCTTTTTTATTGCAGTAACATTGGTTTATAACATTGTATAAATCTCAGGTGTACATCATTATATTTTGATTTCTGTGTAGATTACATCATGTTCACCACCCAAAGACTAATTACCATCCATCACCGCACACATGTGCCTAATCACCCCTTTTACTCTGCTCCCTCCCTCCTTCCCCTCTGGTAACCACCAATCTAATTTGTGTATCTATGTGTTAGGTTGTTGCTGTTGTTGTTTTTCTCTTCTACTTATGCGTGAGGTGATATGATATTTGACTTTCTCCCTCTGACTTATTTCGCTTAGCATAATACCCTCAAGTTCCATCCATATTGTCACAAATGGCAAGATTTCATCTTTTTTTTTTTTTTGAGGAAGATTAGCCCTGAGCTAACATCTGCTGCCAATCCTCCTCATTTTTGCTGAGGAAGACTGGCCCTGAGCTAACATCCATGCCCATCTTCCTCTACTTTTTATATGTGGAACGCCTGCCACAGCATGGCTTGCCAAAGTGGTGCCATGTCTGCACCCAAGATCCAAACCAGCGAACCCTGGGCTGCCAAAGGGGAACATGTGAACTTAACTGCTGCGCACCAGGCTGGCCTCTCATCATTTTTTTTCTATAGCTGAGTAGTATTCCATTGTGTATATACACCATGTCTTCTTTACCCATTCATCCCTTTTTTTTTTTTTTTTCCCCAGCACTGGTCCTGTGCACTCACTCTCAATTCCTACTGGCTCAGCTAAGACGTAACTTTCTCCATCAGTCTGTCCTAAGGCCCAAGCCTGTGTTGGCTGCCTCTCTTACTAAACCCTGGAATGGTGGTTCTCAGTGAGGGCCGTTCTGCCTCCTGGGGGATACTTTGAAATTATACCCATTCATCCCTTGATGGGCACTTAGGTTGTTTCCAGGTCTTGGCTATTGTGAATAATACCACAGTGAACATAGGGGTGCATATATCTTTATGCATGTGTATTTTCACTCAACAAATATTTTTGAGTGCCAGCTCTGTCCCAGGCACTGTGTTAGCCTGATGGTAAACAGCATAGGCAGAGCTGCTGTCCTCACAGAGAGTCCATCTAGAGGGGAAGATGGACCAGTCACCAGGCAATTATTGATTACTTGGTTCCAAAATGATGAATTTGTGATCAATTAAGTTAATAACCTGTCTCATTCTTTTTATCCAGCTTTATTGAGATATAATTGACAAATAAAATTGTATATATTTAGGGTGTATAACGTGATGATTTGACACATGTATACATTGTGGAATGATCACCACAATCAAGTTAATTAGCACAGCCATCGCCTCACAGAGCTACTTTGTGTGTGCGTCTGGTGAGAACACTAAGGATCTACTCTCTTAGCAAATTTCAAGTATACAATACAGTATTGTTAACTATAGTCACCATGCTGTGCTAAATCCTCAGAACTTATTCATCTTATAATTGGAAGTTTGTACCCTTTGACCAAATCTCCCCATTCTCCCCCGCCAAGCTCTTCCCCACCCCCAGCCCCTGGTAACCACTGTCTCATTCTAAGACATCCTTATAGCATTGTGTCTTTTCAAATACACTTAACTATGTTTCCTAAACTCAGCTAACTCAGCAAAAATGTGAAATTTCTCAGTCTCAAAAACTTGATTATATTTTAGGCACAGAATAGCGCATTTCCCTGCTTGAGTACATCTGATCTGCTCACTTCCACACAGGGAAATTTAGGACCCTAAACACCAAATCTGCCTTCCCGTTAGAACACACGGCTGTTGCTGGTGATGGGAGGTGATAACTAACTAAGCTGACCAGAGCACCATCAGCCACCCCTTCCCCAGCCTCAGCATAGAGATTTCTTTAGTGCCTCCCTGCATTCGCAAATTGGAACTTTCAGGATCAGTTTCCCTTTTGGTTTAATGTATAATTTGCAAAACAAACTTATTTGGTGTCTGATGGCCTGCATCTGTAGTAACCACCTACTGGTTTGGTCAGCCATCACTGACAAGTAAACTTAGTCTACGAAGTAGTCTCAGTCTACTCAGTTTGCAGAGCCAAAGTGAATTGGATCCAAAACTGGATCTTTGCCCCCAAACAAGAGATTGGTCTCTGCTTTATTACATAGGGATTGTCCTGATGAATCACTGAGCCATCTCTACTCCATCAGATGTCTATCAAACATCTACTACATGGCAGGCGTTCTGCCAGATGGCTTATACTGTATCCATTCTCTCCTTTAACCCTTGCAACAAAGCCCCGAGATAGTTACTTTTGTCTTCGTTTTACTAATGAGGAAACAAATTCAGAGAATTTATATGACTTGATTGTTCAAGGCCACACAGCCAGCACAAATAAAGCTGAGCTGTGTGAAAATTAATAAGCAGAAATCTCATTTAAAATGGAGTCGGGACCCACAACTAAAATATACAACTATGTACTTGGGGGATTTGGGGAGAAAAAGCAGGAAAAAAAAGATTGGCAACAGTTGTTCGCTCAGGTGCCAATCTTTAAAAAAAAATGTTAAACAAAAAAATAAAATAAAATGGAGTTGGGAGGCCAGAAGGGGGAGCTCTCATGCCCTACGACGATGGCCCAGCCCAACAGGAAGAAGAAAGACTCTCTTCTTGCCCAGCGAGAGCTCAGCCAATGAGAGACTGTCAGAACTCAGCCAATGAAAAGCCACTACACCTCGGACTCTTTGTTTACAGTAGCCTCCCAACTTCCTCTCCCCTCTAGAAAAGAATTTCGCCTTGCTGCAGAGGACTTGTGCTTGGCTCGCCATGCTTGTAGATCCCAAATTGCAATTCTTTGATGATCCCCAATGAACTCCTTTTTGCTGGAGAAATAACTGTTTATTTGTTTAAGGTCAACAACTGCGTCCACCTCAGCTCCCCTATCCCCACACCCCATTCATGTATAAACTCCTATCCAGGGGCCAGCCCCATGGCCAAGTGGTTAAGTTCCTGCGCTCACTGCGGTGGCCAGGGGTTTCGCCGTTTCGGATCCTTGGCATAGACATGGCACCCCTCATTAGGCCATGCTGAAGTGGCGTCCCACATGCCACAACTAGAAGGACCTACAACTAAAAATATACAATTATGTTTCGGGGGAGTTTGGGGAGAAAAAGGAGAAAAAATCTAAACTTCTATCCATCCTTCAGATCTTAGCTGAGACCTCATTTTCCACAGGACTCCTTCTCTGACACCCTGAGTTCAGGTGCTATGCCACACCTGTTTGCTCCTGCGCCCCCCTGGACTTACCCCATCACATTTACTACAAACTCATGTATCCCTCCTCTGTAATCACTAAGTGGCAAGAGACTTGCCAGCCTTATTGCCCAGTTTCAGGTGTGTAGGAGATGTTCAAGAAATAGCTATTGGATGAGCGAAAAAAATGAACGTGTGGATGATGCACTCCAAAGGTTTCCACGAATCCCAGAGTCTCCCCTAACACACAGTATGCCTCCTTTTGATAGGGCTGTGCCCAATGCTGAGCCCCCTGGAGTGGGGGACAGGGTACAGAAATGAATGAGTTCAGCTTTATGAGTTCACTGCTAGGTGAGGAGACAGCCCAGAAAACAACTGATGGTAATGCAGTGTGCCCTGGGTTGGAGGAGAGGGTAGGGTGGAGGGAAGGCAGCCAAGAGGAGGAAAATCAACTGATGTCATCGAAGATGAGGCGAGTAAAGTTTGGTTTGCCCAAATTAGTTTCTCAATTTGTTACCATACAAAACTCGGGTTCTCTTGCCTGATGTGCATCCAAAAAGCCAATTATTATGACATCAGCTTTTGGGAAAAGAAATGTAGCTTTATTTCGTGAGCTCAGTCTGCAAGGAGACAGGGGGCTTGTGCCCTCAGATCTATCTCTCCAATCCAGGGCTTGGGGTGCAATTTATGGGATGAAGGGCAGGGTGGTCTGAAGTGTGGAGATAGATGATTGGAGGTTAGGAGAAGTTAGGTAATTGATGATCTGGGCAAGTAGTCCAGCTTCATGGCTCTTCATAGGACGCATGCTCACAAAATGGTGGTGTTAGTGATGAGGATCAAGGCTCCCCCAGGGAGAGAAGTCCAAGGTTTCCTGCCCTACATACCAATTTATATCATCCTCCGGGAAGTATAGGACGTCCTGACCTGATTCGACCTGATTGGCATCCAAAGGTATAGGACTACCCGATAACCAGACCCCACCTGCACTGACACCATTATAACAACTTTTTTACGTGATCTTTCCTCTGTCTTGTAAAGAAATAACTTACCTATGCCTTATAAATTGAGCCCTGTCCTCAGCCCATTGCAGATCTTCACTGCCTGTGGGTCCTGTCCCCATGCTGCAGCTTGTCACTGCCTGTGGGTCCTGTCCCCATGCTGTTCTCTGAATTAAAGAGCACTACTACCAGGCCTTGAGAGTCCAAGAAATCTTTCTTTCAACTCCTTGGCTTGCCAAGCCCGCATCCTTAGTATGATCTGAGGGTGGAGTTTTTCACTCCTTGACATCAAGAAGGTCACTTATCGAGCATTTGCGCAGGCCCAGTTGATGGGTTGGTAGTCTCAACTGGCCTGAACTGGACAAGAGGTCTCAGTTCCTGAAAGACAACTCTTAATTACTCTGTTGATAAGATGAGGTGAGTCGAACTGGTCCTGGAGGGCCCACGGTTGCAAATTCAAATATGAGACAAATCACAGGAATATAAGTTATGAACCGGAGAGTCGAGTCTGACAGCTTTACCATCACATGCTGATGGATAGGCTAAATGCTCACACTTTTACCTGTGAGTGATTTATTATTTACAAGTGGATATTATTACCGGTGACATTATTTGCCAGTAATTCCAGGGCATTTTGCACATCACTTGTCCCCTTCTCCCTGCTCCCACCTTCTCAAGCCCAGGTCCTCCACAGAGCCTGCCTCCTCAGTCTCGCAGTTCCTTCCCTCTGCACTCCCAGCTCTGGTCCTCGCTCAGCCAGTTCCCTCTTTGGGCAGTACAGGGCTGAGCCCCGCAGAAGGCTGGGAGCAGTTTGAGGACAGGAATAGTGAGTGACTCATGTTTCTGTGTTCCCTCCACACTGCTTGGGTCAGATCAGACCAAAAGATGGAGAAAGGTATGTGGACTGATTTTTGGGACCCCTTTCCCCGGTGTCGCAGGCGAATCGAGCAAGCAAACTGCATAGGCTTTAAGTGAGGATAATAAAAATCCATGCCGACTGCGAAGCAGACGCGCGGGCCATCTTCAGCCTGTGTCCAAATGCCCTCGCAATCCCCGTGTCTCGTGACTGAAGACGCCAGCTGGAGAAGTCAGCTACGGGAAAAGATAAAGGGAACTGAGCTCCTATATCCCCAGCTGCATTTCTTAGAGATGGAGGGAATAATTAACAACCGCGGTCCTTGCCTCCCTCCCCACACAGATAATGTCAGCATCTCTGAACTCGTTTGATGTACAACCAAGGAATTCTTGTTTATGTTACTTTCAGTGTATAATCTAGAGAAAAGCCAGATGTGCCTTATCCCTTTTGACATATATGAAATCTAGTCGTAAGGTTTTTTCCCTTCTTCCTGCACGTACACTGCTTGTGAAAGAGATATAAGCTGCACCTAAACTCACGCGCCTCGGAGCAGTTCCATCAGAGCGCTCTGGTGAGCTGTTTCCTGGGGTTCAGACTCCTCACGCTGATTAGTGAATAAACTCCTTCACTAA
>NC_060276.1:83603422-83854993 GCF_021613505.1 Equus quagga
TTAGTGAAGGAGTTTATTCACTAATCAGCGTGAGGAGTCTGAACCCCGGGAAACAGCTCACCAGAGCGCTCTGATGGAACTGCTCCGAGGCGCGTGAGTTTAGGTGCAGCTTATATCTCTTTCACAAGCAGTGTACGTGCAGGAAGAAGGGAAAAAACCTTACGACTAGATTTCATATATGTCAAAAGGGATAAGGCACATCTGGCTTTTCTCTAGATTATACACTGAAAGTAACATAAACAAGAATTCCTTGGTTGTACATCAAACAAGTTCAGAGATGCTGATGTTATTTATGTGTGGAGGGAGGCGAGGACCAGGCTTGTTATTTATTCCCTTAATCTCCAAGAAATGCAGCTGTGGATGTAGGAGCTAGGTACCCTTTATCTCTCCCTGTTGCTGATGTCTCCAGCTGGCGTCTTCAGTCATGAGAGGAAGGGTTGCAAGGTCACTGGCTGAAGGCGGCCTGCAAGGCTGCTTCGCAGTCCAGCATGGATTTTATTCTAGTGACTGAAAGCTATGCAGTTTGCTTGCCTGATTCGCCTGTGACACCAGGGAGAGGGGTCCCAAAAAACCTGTCCATACTTCTATATACTAGCGACGAACAACCGGAAACCACAAAAATGTACAACAGCTCCAACAAAGATGAAATACTTAGTTATAAACCTAACAAAACAGGTACAGGAACTGTATGCTGTAAACCACAAAACGTGAATGAAAGAAATCAACAAGGGCTCAATAAATAAAGAGGCAAGCTGTGTTCAGTGACGGGGAGACCCAACACGGGAAAGATGTCAGTTCTCCCCAGTTGGTCTAAAGAGTTAATGCAATGCCAATCAAAATCCCAGCAGGAGTTTGTGCAGATACAGACAAGCTGATTGTAAAATTTATAAGGAAACACAAAGGAACTAGAGTAGCTGAAATAATTTTGAAAAGGAAGAATAAAGTTGGAGGAATCACATTACTCAATTTTAAGTATTACAGTGAAGCTACAGTACTCAGAACAATGTGCTATCAGTAAAGGTACAGACACCCAGATTAATGCAGCACAACAGAGCGTTCAGAAATAGACAAATACCAACATTTGGCTTTTGACAAAGTTGCAAAAGAAATTCCATGGAGGCAGGATAGTCTTTTCAACCAATGGTGTTGGAACAATTGGTCATTCACACGTAAAAAATGAACCTCAATGGAAACCTCATACTTCATACAAAAACTAACTAAAGGTGGATCACTGATCTATACATCAAACATACAACTATCAAACTTTTAAAAGAACAGATGGGAGAAAATCTTTGTAACCAGGAATTAGGTGAAGAGTTCTTAGACATGAGACTGAACACGTGATCCATAACAGAAAAAAATGATTAAATTTTACTTCATCAAAATTAAAAACTTATGCTCTGTGAAAGATACTGTGAGGGGCCGGCCCCATGGCCCAGTGGTTAAGTTCCCCCGCCCAGCATCAGCGGCCCAGGGTTTCGCGGTTTGGATCCTGGGCATGGACATGGCACCACACGTCAGGCCACGCTGAGGCAGCGTCCCACATGCCACAACTAGAAGGACCTGCAACTAAAAATACACAGCTAGCTACCGGGGGGCTTTGGGGAGAAAAAGAAGAAAAAAAAACTCTTGGGCCTGCCCGGTGGCAAAGTGGTTAAGTTCGTGCACTCCACTTTGGCTGGTGGGCCGGCAGCCTGGGGTTCGCCGATTCGGATCCCTGGCGCTGAACTATGCACCGCTCATCAAGCCGTGCTGTGGCAGGCAGCCCACATATAAAGTAGACGAAGACGGGCACAGATGTTAGCTCAGGGCCAGTCTTCCTCAGCAAAAAGAGGAGGAGGACTCGTGGCAGATGTTAGCTCAGGGTTAATCTTCCTTAAAAAAAAAAAAGACACTGTTAAAAGAATGCAAAGACAAGTTATAGACTAAGAGAAAACATCTGCAAATCACATATCAGACAAAGAACTTGTATCCTGAATATGTAAAGGACTCTCAAAACTCAACAATAAGAAAACAAGCCCAATTTTAAAAATAGGGAGAAGATGTGAATAGATAAATGACTAAAGAGGATATAAGGATGGCAAATAAGCACATGAAAAGATGTTCAACGTCATTAGCCGTTAGGGAAATGCAGATTATCAACACAATGAGATACACACATATTAGAATGACTAAAATAAATAATACTGACAACACCAAATGCTGGCAAGGACACGGAGAAACTGGGTCACTCACACATTGCTGGGGGAAGCAAAATGGCACAGGCACTCTGGAAAAGGGTTATAATTTCTTGTAAAGTTAAACATATCTTTACCTTGTGACCCAGTAATTTCACTCCTGGGTATTTATCCTAGAGGAATGAAAACTTACGTTCACAAGAAAACCTGTACATGAGTGTTTATGGCATACACAGTGTTTATATACACAGTGTTTACAACAGCTGTAAACATGCTTTCCCAAAGCTGGAAACAATCCAGATATGAATATATAAAGGGATCAACAAACTGTGGTACCTCCATATAATGGACTATTACTCCATACTGTTGCTACACAGCACGACTTGGATAAATCTCAATGTCAGCACGTCGAATGGAAGAAACCTGTCCGAAAGAGCCGCATTTATATGAACAGGTCCACTTACATGACGTTCTTGGAACGACAAAACTCCAGTGATGGGTTTACAGCGGTGGTTTACAGCGGATAGGGCTGGGGACAGGGTGTATTTAGAAAGGGCAGTACGAAGTTTTCTGGGCTGATGGGAGTATTCTGCATCCTGATTGTGGTGGTGCTCACACGAATGTCTATATGTGGTAAAATTCATAAAACTGTACCATAAAAGGAAAAAAGCCCATTTTGTGGTACGATAATTAAAACAATAAAATAAAAGACACATCCCTTGCCTTGAAGAGTATGCAGATCAGTCAGGGAGCTGGAGGTGTAGACATATCCTAGATTATATAACACATAAGTCACTCGGCTATGTGTAGAGTGCTGTGAGAGCACAGAGCAAGGAGATCGTTATTTTGGGGTGGGGCTAGGATCACGGAGGCATCACACAGAAATAACACTTCTTTGCTCATTAGTCAGCTGTTGAACATATTTTCATATGTTTTGGCCACTTGTGGTGTGCTTTTTTTGTGTGTGTGAGGAAGATTGGCCCTGAGCTAACGTCTGTTGCCAATCCTCTTCTTTTTGCTGAGGAAGACTGGCCCTGAGCTAACATCCGTGCCCATCTTCCTCTGCTTTATATGTGGGATGCCTACCACAGCATGGCTTGCCAATCAGTGCCATGTCTGCACCCGGGATCTGAACCGGCAAACCCTGGGCCGCCGAAGCAGAACGTGCGCACTTAACCACTGCACCACTGGGCCAGCCCCAACTTCTGGTGTTTTTAAAAAAGTAATTTGTCTCTTCAATAAATGGTGTTGGGAAAATGGGACAGCCACATGCAAAAGAATGAAAGTAGACCATTTTCTTATACCATACACAAAAGTTAACTCAAAATGGATTAAAGACTTGAATGTAAGACCTGAAACCATAAAACTCCTAGAAGAAAATATGGGCAGTACACTCTTTGACATTGGTCTTAGCAGTATCTTTTCGAGTACCATGTCTACTCAGGCACGGAACACAAAAGAAAAAATAAACAAATGGGTCTATATCAGACTAAAAGTCTTCTGCATGACAAAGGAAATCATGAACAACAAAAAAAGAAAACCTATCAACAAGGAGAAAATATTTGTAAATCATATATCTGACAAGGGGTCAATTTCCAAAATATATAAAGAACTCATACAACTAAACAACAAAAAAATAAACAACCTGACCAAAAAATGGGCAGAGGATATGAACAGACATTTTTCAAAAGAAGATATACAGATGGCCAACAGGCACATGAAAAGATGTTCAACATCACTAATCATCAGGGAAATGCAAATCAAAACTACAATGAGATATCACTTCATATCCATTAGAACGGCCATAATTAACAAGACAAGAAATAATGAGTGTTGGAGATGATGGGGAAAAAAAAGAAGCCTCATACACTGCTGGTGGGAATGCAAACTGGTGCAGCCACTATGGAAAACAGTATAGAGCTTCCTCAAAAAACTAAAAATCGAAATGCCATATGACCCAGCTATGCCACTACTGGGTATTTATCCAAAGAATATGAAATCAATAATTCAAAAAGATAGATGCACCCCTCTGTTCATTGCAGCACTATTCACAATAGCCAAGATGTGGAAGCAACCCAAGTGCTCATCAACAGATGAATGGATAAAGAAGATGTGGTAAAAATATACAATGGAATACTACTCAGCCATAAAAAAGACAAAATTGTGCCATTTGTGACAACACGGACAGACTTTGAGGGTATTATGCTGAGCAAAATAAGTCATACAGAGAAAGACAAATACTGTATGATTTCACTCATATGTGGAAGATAAACAAACACATAGATAAGGAGAACAGATTAGTGGTTACTAGAGATGAAGGGAGTAGGGGGGTGAAAGGGGTAAGGGGCACATGTGGATGGTGATGGATAAAACTGGACTGTTGGTGGTGAACACAATGCAGTCTATACCGAAACTGAAACATAGTGATGTACACCCGAAATTTACACAGTGTTGTAAGCCAATATGACCTCAATAAAATAAGTTTTAAAAAAGTAAAAAAAAAGAAAAGAACGAGTAGCTAGGTACTTAAATTAAGTGATCTTAACTAAGATTTTTTTATGTGCAATAGCAAAGTGCAGAACAGTGAGTATAGCATATAAAGCTTGTGATTTTTAAAAATGTAAATGTTTGATATGTATAGAATATTTCTGGAAATATAACTAAGAAACAGTCCACAACAGGGTCGTAGGGTGAGGTGCTGGCAGACCAAAGATAGCAGTGGGAGGGAGACTAACTTTTTTGTGCCTTTTGAATTTTGTGAAATACTATCAAATTAACCAAAATATTATGAAATACATATTTCATATATAACAACAAAATAATAAGGGCTGGCCTAGTGGCATAGTGGTTAAGTTCGTGCACTCTGCTTCGGCGGCCCAGGGTTCGCAGGTTCTGGTCCTGGGCATTGACCTAGCATCGCTTGTCAAGCCATGCTGTGGTGGCATCCGACACACAAAATAGAGGAAGAGCGGCACAGATGTGAGCTCAGGGACAATCTTCCTCACACACACACACACAAAATAATAATAATAATAATAATAATTTGTCATCCTTGCCCATTTGAAAAATTTGAATGTCTTTTTGTGTGTATGTGTGTGTGTAAGAACTCTTTATATTGTAAAGATATTAACCTTTGGATTTTAATTCTATATATTTTTCCAGTTATTTCCCTTTTTTGTGTGTTGCAATTCTGTGATAAAAATTTTAGTTTCGAGAAAGAAAAAGAGGAGATAATTTTTGCTGATCTTGAACCCCTCATGGACCTTCATGTTGGGTGACCTGAAAGACAGGTGAGGCACCCTAGGCTGATCCCAAGGCTCTTCCTGTCCACCCTACCTCCCCCATCCCCACCCCACCATTCCTCGTGCCCCCCTTTTCCCTAACTGGCTCCCACTGGCAATGGCTGACAGAGCAGTGCCTGTACCTGTCCTCTTAGTGATGCTGCTGCCCCCTCACCAGAGCATTTCTTATCACTCTGGTAAATGGAGGATCCCCTGGGCCCTCCCAGGGGACAAGTCATTGGGCGGGTTTTTGTGCCTTCACATCACATATCTCCTCTCGCCCACCCTTGCCTTTGACCCTCCTTCTACCATCTGCTCTGCTAGTCCTGACACTTCTAGTTCACTTAGCATGACGCTTTCTCCAAGCTTCACAGATGGCAGTGAAACTTCAAATGTACAAGGATCAAAAGAAAATCCTGAAAAGGTAAGAGAAAAAAACCAGATTAAATTCATAAGAATAAGGACCAAAGTGATATCTCATTTCTCATTCGATCAGATGGTGAAGATAAGCACTGTGTATTGGCTGTTTTTCCTCTGAGGCATGCAGTCCTAGGACACTGCCTGGCACGTAGTAGACACTCAATATTTGTTCCTTGACTCATTGGAGTCGTATCTCTAAAAATAGCTTTAAACCTAAATCTATGTCCCTGCCCTCTTAACCATCAAGAGTGAGGACAGAGCAAACCCTGATGGCCTAGTGGTTAAAGTTCGGTGTCCTCCACTGCAGTGGCCCAGGTTCGGTTCCCAGGTGCGGAACCACACCACTCGCCTGTCAGTAGCCATGCTGTGGTGGCAGCTCGCATAGCAGAACTAGAAGGACTTACAACTAGAATATACAGCTATGTACTGGGGCTTTGGGGAGGAAGAGAAAACACATTATAAAAAAAAAGAGTCAGGACAAAATGTAGTTGCGACCCAACAACTAAGAATTCAATGATCAACGCCTACAGACCCTAGGTGAAAAATGTCCCAAGGATGTTCTCCAGCTCACAGAAAATAAAGGAATTATGGGATGTAAGGATCAAAAGTGAGCAAAGAAATTGGCATCGAATGCTAGTATCTATAAACATTAACTCTCAAAAAAGGTAATAGTAATTATAATTTTTACACTTTTGATAACAAACTAGAAATTAAATTATCAAAGATATTAACATGAGTGATGGGAGTAAGAAGACTGTCCTGTGATGCCATTGAATCTGTTCTTGGTAAAGTAAAGCGATACACCAGGCTTTCAAAAACAGACAAGAGAGATGCTCACTCACTTTAGTTATTGGTGGGAAAATGTAAGTTTCAGTTTGTTAAGAATTCTATATAAACATTAAAATAATAGGAATAGAAAATATAACTTCCAAGCCACTGAGGGGAAAATAAGAATAAAAACCCCTAAATTAATCCAGGAAGTGAAACAAAGGTACATATATATTGGCATTTTGTTGTAAAAATATTTATATCCGTATATGGGTAGATTAAAATGAGAGGTTATACCACTAATCGAATTAAATTAAACCACTAATTAAATTAAAAAATCGCTAGGTCTGAGGAATAGGATTAGCCTGTTTAGGCCTTTATTTTCTAGATACGTTTTGGAATATAAATTTGTGAGTAATGATCATAGCATGACAAATGGAGAAATATATTAAACTATGTGGAAAATTCTTCCACTTTTATGTGAAGTATAAATATTCTATAAGCATAAAATGACACGCAGCTAAACATTTTAAATGTGTAATTTTATATTAGGGATAAAGGTAAATAATTTTATTTCTAATTTCTAATTTTTCCAAGCTTTGCAAATGAATACGTTGACTTCACGATCAGAACAAACATTAGTTTTTTAAATTTATTAAAAAATCAAGAAATAGCAGGCACTTTGAGAATAACTATATGGGACATTGTTATAATATGAGGGTAAATGATGAATTGAGGACATGAAACACTATATGTGATACGATCTTAACTGTATAAAAGAAAAGAGTGTAATGTGATGTGGATTAAGGCTGCCCCAGCCAGAGAAGCCCAAGGTGACCTGGCCTACATGCCAAACTATACGACCCAGTGGACTTTTTTTATGGTATGAATTAGGACTGCCCCAGGGAGAGAAGCCCGGGGCATCCTCACCTGCATGCCGATCTATATGGCCAGATTCGTATCTAAAGTTATATGACCGCACAATACGCAGACCCCATCTGCACTGAAATCATTTAATGACTTTTTACATCATCTTTTCTTTTTTCCAGTAAAAATAAGTCACGTACCCATGCCTTATAAAATTAGCCCTAACCCTCAACTCGGGGCAGCAGCAGGAGCTCTGACTGCCTGTGGGTCTTGTCCCCACACACCAGCTCTGCCTGCCCATGGGTCCTGTCCCCATGCCAGTGGGGGCAGCAGCAGCGGCAGCAGCAGGAGCTCTGACTGCCTGTGGGTCCTGTCCCCACGCACCAGCTCTGCCTGCCCATGGGTCTTGTCCCCATGCCAGCGGGGGCAGCAGCAGGAGCTCTGCCTGCCCATGGGTCCTGTCCCCATGCCAGCGGGAGCAGCAGCAGAAGCGCTGCCTGCCCATGGGTCCTGTCCCCATGCTATTCCACACTATTCTCTAAATAAAAGAGCACTACTGCCAGATCTTGAGAGTCTAAGAAATCTTTCTTTCGACTCCTCGGCTCACCGACCCCGCATCATAATGTATCATTGTTTATAAATATGTTTACATATATGCTTCAACGAATCTTACCAGCTGAGTGTTACACGGATTGTCCTCAGGGACCCCGGGCACTTTGTATCCGTGCTCATGTATATTAGGTCTAATTGAATAAGAGTATGTAAATTAAAATAAAATCTGCAATTATGCAAATCAAGCTGATAATACTGGATATATTTCCACAAAGTTAGGTTGAGGTTCGAAATATTTATTTTACGTTTCTGTATTTCCGAATTTTTCTCTGTAATCAAGTATTACATTTTTATTTTAAAATTGTAAAATATGCATTCACAAGTTATTGTTACTAGAAAACTGCATATTTCATAACAGTACACACAGAAGTGAAAAAGTACGACCCAAAATGATATGCACACAAGTTTATAATGATACATTTATGTAAGTATAAACATGGAAAGTGAGGAATATAGCAACATGTAAAGTGTGGAAATGAGAAATGATTCCTAGGATTTGGGGTTTATGTTTGCCATTTATTTCTACAACGTGGCTTCTTTTCTGAAAAACTTGCAAGCAGAGTGGATGACTTTTCTAATGACAATAAAAAACACTATTTCTGAAATGAAAGTAAAGGAAAAGGGAAGCGATGGAAGGCTATGGAATGGTATGGGAAAGGCTCCCGTTCCAATGTAAGTGACAAAACCATAACACAAAACTGTGTCCCTACGCACACACACACACACACGTGTCCTCTGTGTGAGCATTATACGGTGCACACTGATGAAGTGATGGGGACCATCTGCCAGATCCTCCGAGGACTTGTCCCAAATGGCTACTTCCCACCTAGCACACCTGGCCCGGGGCACCGGTTCTCAGAAGCCGCTGGAGGGCTCGTTACTATGCAGGCAGCTGGGCCCCACCCCCAGTTCCTATTCAGTGGGTCTGGGGTTGGGTCCCAGAACCTGCGTTCTCACAAGTTCCCAGCGACGCGGATGCTGCTGATCCACCGACCGCACTTTGAGAATCCCTGGCCTAGAGCCTGCGTCCGCAGTGCGCGGAGGACACTCGCTGCCCGGAAGGTGTGTGAGGCCCCGGAGCTCATGGCTTGGCGGCGGGGGATGCCCTCCTCTGGCCTTTAGCTTCCAGCATTTCTCGACAATGCGGCCAAATTGCAGGCATCTACTGTGGAGTTCACTAAGGCCTAGGTGGAGTAGGAAGGGAATTCTAGAAATGGCGTCTGATGAGAATTTGCAGTTTAGACCTCAGATTGATTTCTGATTCAGAGAAGAAAGGCAAGGACCGCAGCAGGGAGCAGGTTTCCGCAAACCCGGCAGCAGGCAGCTGCTTTTCCAGCAGCTTGCAGGCTCCCCTGCATTTTTTTCAGACCCGAAGGGCGGGCGAAGAGGCCGCGTGGATGGGGTGGGGGGGAGGGAGTGCGGGCTTCTAAGCATTTCTGGAGCAACACTGCCCCCAAGAGCAAGCCAGGTGGGCAATCAGGATGAGCTTGCAATACCAGAAAGGACTGCTCTGGCTGTCGGAGCAGGAAATCCCGAAGTCCTGAGAAAAAGAGCCAGAAGCCAGTTTAAGGTGGTGCCGCTGATAGTACGTGGGACAGTGTGAGCGTCACGAGGACTGTAACTGCAGTGGATTGAAACACATGAAGTGTAGAAATGGTTCAAGTCCGCAAGGTCATGATGACACAAATAAAAATAGCTCGTTGGTCGCTTTGGGAGAATGCTTGGGAAACAACTCTTTATGTTGAAAACTAGTAAATATGGGGAAAGAATCAAGTATTTATCCTGTTTTTCTGATACAAGCCAAAGAGTTGGAGAGGGGAAGTCTTCCTTTGTGGCCATATTTGGGCTAATAAATGAAGAAGGGACGGGAGAAGCAGAACACTCCATTTTGTCACCCCTCGTGAATAAATGGATCCCGGCGCTGTGCATCAATGACCGATGGCGTCACAAAAAAAAGACAAACAACATTATGTGCCTAATTACGGAGGCGCCCAGCATCCTTAGGAAGCTATCCTGAATATATATTAAAAATCCAGGTAATGTGAGGGCTGAATGAATATTTGATGATATTTAGGAATTATTATTTTTTCGACAAGAAAATGGTATTAAGGTTAGATTTTCTGGGGTCCTTATGTTTCAAATTTTTACTTAAAAAAACAAAAATAAAATTTGATTACTGGAATCATGAATTTTATAAGTACAGTGCCCTTAATTCAGAGCTAGCTTTGAATACACTGAGAACACACTCCAACTATATAATGTGTATGCGTACGGTTGTGTGAAGCTTAATAAAGTTTTAGATGTCCTAGTTTCCTACAATCCCGAGTCATGTCACCACTTAGGAGTCACTCCCAGATCCGTGGCGCCCACTTACTGTTAAGGCAAGAGCAGTTCGGCCCATGGTTACCTTTGCTTTTTCTAGTAAAGACACACTTGAATTAGCGTGGTGTTGCATTTTGTATGTATTTGGAATTCTGTTTCGTTCATAGGGTTCTGGTAAACACAGTCAGAAGTTCTCAGCCTGCCCGGAACCATTTCATGGTTAATTGCACATGTAGGACATTGACGTTTCAACCGCGTGTGAGAAATGAAACTTCTGTCCTCAATCAGCAGTGTTGGTGCTTAGTGTGGCTTCAAACCCTCCAACCACTGCCTGTAAAAGACACACTCCTTCCTGTAACCCACCAGGCTTGACGACCCTGCCTACTTCTCCAGCCTCATCCCTCACCCGTCTTCCTTGTATTATACACTCCCACAACATCTATAACCACAATAGCCAATACTTCTGAGTACTTCCTATGTGCCAGGCACTCAGTGTTCTAAAGACTTTCCACATATTAACTCATTAATCCTCACAACAACCCAGGAGGTAGGTACTATTATCTCCATTTGACAGATGAATATCCTGAGGCACAGAGAGGTTGAGTAACTTGCTCAGAGTCACACAGAGAGTAAGTGGCAGAACTGAGATTTGAACCCAGCCTGTCTGGCTCCAGAAGCTCCTTTTAGTTTTCCCAGAAATGACATAGAATTCTAGGTCACCCTGCATTTACCCATATTCCATCTTTGGCCAGGAATTGTAGGCAAAAACTTACTCTTTTTTTTTTTTTAAAGACATTGCTTACGTGTCCCCTTCTCTTTAGCAGTTCTGGTTCTCTCCTAGGAGACTTCATGGCTTTCCTCTCTTTTTGTTTTCTAAAATGAAACAAAACAATTTAAAAGATCATGGTTAGCAGTGTGAGCCCGAGTCAGGCTTTGCCTCCGTAACATTATAAATTTTTATTATGGAAAATTTCAAACATAGAGAAAAGTAGAGAGAATAGTATAATGAATCTCCCTGCGTTCCTTGCCCAGTTTCAAGTCATCACTTCACAACCAATCTTGCTTCGTCGAGAGCATCCACCCACTGCACCATCCCCACTGGCTTATTTTGCAGCAAATCCAGGTATCATATCATTTTATCCATAAGTATTTCAAGATTTTGCTGTAAAGGATTACTCTTTTGAACAAGTTAGCCGTACATCATTATCCTAGCTCAAAAATTAAACAATAGTTCTTTAATATCACTTTCTCTTTATTCACCTTTTAAACTTGGTCGCTGTGACCCCGGTCATCTTTGATAACTCCCTTGCTTTTGGGTATGAGAAGACTTTTAAAATAGAATATAATGATATAACATAATGATTAATATATATTTACGTGGTTCCAAAGGCAGTAAAATAAATTGAGAACTTTGATACATATTCCAAACTTCCTCCAAAGCGCTTGCTCAATTTGATGCTTCCACCTCCCGTGTGTGATCGCATTTCCTCACACTCTTGTCTGCACTGGATGGAACAGAACAGAATTTTTTATCAATCTGAAAAGTGGAAAGAATATCTCGTTTGGTTAGAGTTTCTTCACTTATGAACGAAATTGAGCGTATTTTCTTGTTTATTGGCTGTTTGTCTTCTTTTTTGTGAATTTTCCATTCATGTCTTTTGTTCATTTTCTATTTACTTTTTGTCTTTTCGCATTGATTTGTAAATTAAAGAAGTTAGCCCTTTCTTTTGCATTCTGGCCCCACTTCCTCTGCGGGGAGGGGGGCTTCCCCACACATCCGACAAGCGATTCTTGGAACGCCAGCTGGGTGTCCTACAGTTCAACCCAGTTCTGGCACTATCTACCTGGAGACAGCGTCAGATCCCACAGGTGAAGGGCCCAGTTCCACTCGAGACTGCCTCCCCCCCAACGTTAGACACCAGTCGCAAGCCCAGGTCGTTACCTGTGTTTTTGACCGACCGGCTACAAATTGGAGGTTCCCATGACCCCCTACATGGGCTCGATTAATTTGCTAGAGCAGCTCACAGAACTCAGAGAACATTTTACTTACTAGATCACTGGTTTATTATAACAGGATACAGCTCAGGAACAACCAGATGGAAGAGATGCACAGGGCAAGGTGTGGGGAAAGGATGAGGAGTTTCCCTGCTCTCTGAATGGACCACTCTCCCCAGATCTCCATGTGGTCACCAACCCAGAAGCTGTCTGAACCCCATCCTTTTAGGTTTTCATGGAGGCTTCATTACACAGGCATGATGGATGAAATCATTGTCTATTGGTGACCGAACTCAATCTCCAGCCCCTCTTTCCTTCACGGAGGTTGGGGGATGGGACTGAAAGTTTCAATTCTCTAATCACATGATTGGTTCCCCAGGCAACCAGCCCCCCATCCTTCCTGCTTCCTAAAGCCATCTCATTAACATAACAAGAGACACCTTTGTCGCTCCTGGCACTTAGGAAATTCCAAGGGTTTGGGGAGCTGTGAGCTGGGAACCTGGACAAAGACCAATGAGAAATATACATCTGCTTGTTCTTGACCAGATGTATATTTCCTATAAATCACAACCTCACACCCTTTGTCTTTCATGTGTTGCAAATACTGCCCCCAGTTTATCATTTGTCTATTGATTTTTGTTTTTGGTATATCTACTTCTTTAGGAATTTTTCAAGTGAATCTTGTATAGCATATCTTAAACTACGAATTTCGCTCTGAGATCAGATTTAGCTATATACTATACATTTTGATACTGTGGGGACCTGGAATTGGCCACCTCAAGATATGTCTCTTTGGTATCAGGACTATTTGAGGTTGATTGCTTTTGATAAACTGGGACAGGCAAGGAGGCTCTGAGGAATGGAACTTGCCCTTTGTTAGGACACGTTTACATTTGTAAGGTAAATCTCTATCTGTAAAAGTTGCCTCCCTCTCTGTACCAGGAAGAAGAAAGGAGATGACCTTCTCTCTAAAAACTCTTAATCAATACCAAAGGCAAGGACTTAAAATCTGCATTTTATTGTGCCTGTAGCTGACTTCCCTCCCCCTCCCAACTTTGACATTTCTTTAAGGATTAAGCATCTTTCCTTAGGCTAGGAACTGATTGCTGCGCGCACCTGTGACCGCCCAGCTCCAGACAATCAACTAGCCTCCTGCTACACCCACCAAGATAGCCGACCACTACCTGCTGTGTCCATCAAGCACTGTGCCGACAGGGCAATCTTGTGACTATTGTGGGAGGGACATTTCAGTCACATGTGAAACACCCTGTTTGGGGGTATATAACCACTATGTGCACCCCACTTCTTGGGTGCCCTTTCTTCCTTCTGGAAGAAAGGCCCCGGGCCATGGTTCCTCATAAAGCTTTGTTTAATTTTCTCTTGCTATTCTGTCTCATGTGAATTTAATTCGTTCTCCAGCCAGACGAGCCCCCATTTGGGAAGAGGAAATGTCTTCCTCCCCTACAATACGTAATGTTTTCATTACTAAAAATTTTTAATATTATTATTCTAGATTTTTTGCAAATTTTGTTTTATTTATACATTGAAGCAAGAGTTGTTTAAGAGACATTAAAAAAATTTTCCAAGCTATCGAAGTTTTGTGATTTTGTTTTTATTTAAAAAATCTAAGTTTATTACATTATGGTCAGAGAATGTGGTGTGTATCCACTATGCTTTTTGGAATTTATTGAACTTTTCCTTATAGCTTAATATGAGGGTCGATGGATAGTAATGTTTCATAGTCACTGACTAAAAGACATATTCATGGTTATGAGAGAATAAACTTGATACAGCTTTGTTAATTACAGTCATACATGGCATAATGATGGTCAGCCACAGACCACATACACAATGGTGGTCCCACAAGATTAGTATCATGCAGCCTAGGTGCGTAGTAGGCTACACCATCTAGGTTTGTGTAAGTGCACTCTATGATGTTAGCAAAATGACGAAATCGCCCACCCACGCATTTCTGAGAACTCAGCCCCTTCATTAATCGACGCACGGCTGTATACTATTTTTTGCTGTGTCCACTAGATTGTCACAGGCTGGCAAACGTAAGTCAAAGTCTCCCGCTGCTGTTGTGTTTCCATCATTTATTTCTTGCCTTTCCTAGGGGTTATACTTTTTGTCACTTGCCGCTCTATCATTTAGTACATACAGATTTGTGACAGTTGTAGCATTTTTATGAACTCTTCCCTTTAGCATTATAAGTGCTTCTGGAGTCATTCTGGATTCCCAGCGCTAAATTTTGAACTGTGTCATACTTTGTTTTCTGGCCATTTGACGTGCTTTCAGTTAGTGTTTACTGGTGTGTTCCTTTTCTTTAGGCTTCCAAAATCCAACTACTACAAGTATAAACATAGTAGTGCTGGAGGTTTGTTACAAGGATCCATGAGGACATGTGATAAGATCAGGGTTCTTCTTGTCTCATCACCCACCCAGTCATTTAAAATTCCATCACTTCAAAGCCGCTGGCTCGCTCGGGGCAGCACAGCACAGCGCAGCATCACTGGGAAATCACCTGCATTCATAAGACCCTTAGTTCATGGTCCTTCTTTTCCCGACCATTTATGCTTAATGCTAATTGTCTTTTTTCAGCACTTACTCTGAGCCAGACATCATGAGAAGCACTTTAATTAAATTATTGAATCTCTTGAACAATTTTGTGAGAATATTATCATCATAACTTTTTACAGTTGGTGAAACCGAGACTTAGCGAATGAACTTCACCAGGGATAGCTGTTCGTTTCAAGCAGTCTTCAGATGTTTATCAAATAGCACCATGGGTCATGTCAAGAAGAGTTTCAGAGCCGAAAGTCCAACCCAGCTTGAACTTCAAACTTACTCCGAAGCCCATATACTCACCTGCTGTCTCCCATGCGTCCCTCTCATGTCACTTCCCAAAGAGAGGCTTTGCTCACTGCCACCCGATGTGGGTGCCTCTGTTTGGGTGAGTTGTTAGTTGCCTTTTGCTCACACATTAACTTCTGGTCTTATCAGCTGTGGCCAAGGTGGCAGGAAGGTTCTCAACACACGGGGAACGAGCCATCGTAATCTGGACCACAAGCACCAAATGGGGCTCTCTTCCTCCCCGGGAGCAATGTCATTGGCAGCCATTTTAAGGCTTCCAGAATCTGGTATAGAGCCTGTGCAGGAAAGAGTTAGCATAGCAAGCCTGAGACTTCTGTCCTTAAAAAGGCCTGCTTGCAAGTTTGGCCCTTGGTTAATGTCCTGGACTGAAGTGTGCCCCCAAATGCATATTTGAAGCCCTAACCTCTAATGTGACGGTATTTGGAGATGAGACCTTTAAAGAGGTAAGAGGTTAAATAAGGTCATCAGGGTGGGGCTCTAATTGGATAGGGCTGGTGTCCTCATAAAAAGAGGAAGAGACCCTAGAGATCTCTCTCTTTCAGCACATGTGCACAGAGGAAAGGCAATGTGAGGACCCAGAGAGAAGATGGCACCTTGATCTTGGACTTTTAGCCTCCAGAGCTGTGAGAAAATAAATTTGTGTTGTTCAAGCCACCCAGTCTGTATCTTATATGGCAGCCTGAGCAGACTATGACAGTGGCATCTGAAAACTCAGATTTCAGGAGGGCCCCACCCCTCTCTAGGTGTTAAGAGTGGCTCACCGTGCCTAAACTGTATATAAACTCTGGTTTGTGCCCAACACCTGCTTTCCTTCTGGGAGTTTGGGATTTTGGTACATGCTAGGCAGAGGGTGCCTACGTGCCTAGCCCCTGATAAAAATCTTGGACTCAGGTTCAGGCGAATTTCCCTGTAGACAATATTTCAGATGTGCTGTCACAATTCGTTCCTGGAGGAATTACGCGTGTCCTGTTCGACTCCACCAGGGGATGAGTCTTAGAAGCCTGTGCCTGCTTCCCTGCAGACTGCGCCCCATGCTCCACTTCCTTGTGCTGATTGTGTTTGACTTCCTTTCACTGTGATCAATCATAGCATGGAGACACCTGTGTGCTGAGTCCTGTGAGCCCCCCAGTGAATCGTGGAAGCTGGGGATGGCCTTGGGGACCCTCAACACAGGGCCTCTTCTACATAGTACCCTGCCGTCATTCTCAGAGCCCCCGCACCGCACCTGTTGCTTTGCTGCCTGCATTGCTGCCAGCTCCTCAGGGGCAGAGTCTTTTCCTGGTCGCCGTTCTCTTCCCAGAGCCTGGCACAGAGTAGGCTCCCAGCAAGTGACTGCTGAGTTTTTTTTTTTTTTTGCTCAAAACAACAGAAATTTATTCTCTAGCGGTTCTGAGGGTAGAAATCTGAACTCAAGGTGTCGGCAGGGTCATGCTCTCTCCGAAGGCTCCAGGGGAGGGTCCTTTCCTGCTTCTTCCAGCTTCTGGTGGTTGCCAGCAATCCTAGGCGTTCCTTAGCGTGCAGGCACATCACTAATTTCTGCCTCCACCGTCGCATGGCATTCTCCCTGTGTGTGTCTCTGTGTCTCTTCTTATAAGGGTACCAGTGACTGGTTTAGGGCCCACCCTAATCTATCCGACCTCATGTTAACTTACATCTTAATTATATCTGCAAAGACCTGATTTCCAAATAAGGTCACATGCATGGGTACCAGGGGTTAGGACTTGAATATATCCTTCTGATGGGGTGACACGATTCAACCCACAACACCCCGTTTCAGTCATACCAAGATGCCTCACTGTTCACTGACAATGATTATTGACAACTTAGTGGCTTAAAACCACAAACATTTACTATCTTGGGCATTTTCAGAGGGTGGGAGTCCGGGAGTGCCTTAGCTGGGCAGTTCCAGCTCCAGCGCTCTCACGGAGTTGCAGCCAGGATGGTAGTTGGGGCTGTGGTCTCAGCTGAAGCCTTGTTTGTACAGAAGGGTCTGCTTCCAAGCTTATTCACATGGCTGTTGGCAGGAAGCCTCGGTTCCTCACCACTTGGGCCCCTCCACAGGGCTGCTTGATATGTCCTCTGCACACGGCATCTGGCTTCTCCTGGAGCAGGTGATCCGAGAGAGAGCAGGCAGGAAGCTGCAGTGCCTCTTATGAGCTAGTCTTGGAGGTTACATGCTGTCACTTCAGCAAATTCTGTTGGTTAGAAGTGAGTCACTAAGTCTAGCCCATTCTCAAGAGGAGGGAAATTAAGCACCATCTCTTGAACGGAGGAGTATCAAGGAATTCATGGACATACTCTAAACCCACCACATTGATATATTACAAGTGAACTTTAATAATTTCATAATGAGAGAGAATATGGAACCTAGTATATCTTGTACATAAGCCATAGGCAGTGCCTGTAGAACCCCTGCTCGGAGCTCTGTGCCCCATGCTTTGGAGCGCCTTTCTTAAAGTGGTCTAAAACTCCCTCTGGTGGTTGGGACTGGCGGGGCAGAAGTACCATTTGAATGAGGTACCCCGAGTCTGGACCAGGACTCGTGTGGACCCTGATCTCCGTTTCTCCTTTTGGGAGGTGCTCTCTCTTACCCTCTACCCTATGTATGGGGTCAGACAGATGCCCTGAGGAGCTCTGGTACTTATACCTATGGGGCTGTCCCAGGGGTCCATGGCCACTTCCAGGGGTGTGGCCTAGGAAGTGGGTCACTCCTGCTGGCTGGTGTGATATTTCTTTCACAGGATCTCATGAGACCGGGGCGTCAGAATGGTGGCAACACACTGATTTTGAGTGACTCTCATTCATGTCATTTACAGGCCAAGTTCAAGGTGCTAGGCCTGAACAATCCACTGCCAACTCGTGGGCTTGAGCTGCATGCGTAAGGCCATGTATCAGCTCTCACCTGTGAGTATTCCACCCTCGGGGCTGCCTCCAGTCTAGAGCACCTAAAGGTGGCAGAGGTGGTGGCAGGTGCCTTTACCATGTGTGTCCACAGGGCACCCAGGGCACTCATTCCCTCCGCAGGCTCTGCACGAGGTATCAGGCAGTCCTCTGGGCCATGTCTACCCTCCAAGGACCTTCAAGACTATTGCTGCACAATTCCAATGGAGTTTCTTGGCTCATCAATATGGTGACATCGTGCTCCCCCAGGTCAGTCTCAAGCCATGCCAGATGAGGAATGGACATTCTTTGTACAAAGGGGACTTCTCACCCTGCCGTGGGCCCCTTGCTTTCCTCCCCACTGGTGGTGTGGATGGAAAACAGGGGCGCAGTCAAGCTCGCAATAGATCTCATTCTAGGAATGCAGTGATGATTGTTTGAAGAAGAGCTCAAAAAATGACATGGTTAGATGTGCTGTTCTATCTTTATGCTAGAAAATTCCCAACAGTAAATTTAACGTTACCAGAAAATGAAGTATCGTTCACAGTTTCCTGCATACTCTGCCTAAGGCTTGCTTTTGGTCCTTGTCAACAAAGCACCACAACAACTTCTAAAGGAGGAGTCGTTGGAAGCCAGTATTTATGGACAGCCCAATGGATGATGCAGTGTCATGAGTAAGGTGGAACCAGCATTAAATAAATAGTATGAGGGAACTGCAGAGGCAAGATCTCTATCTTCCCAGTACAAACAGGTTCTAAAGAGCCGTGGTGTTGTGATAATGGCGTTGCTACCCTCTTGTGGTGGGAGATGAAATTAGCCAGGAATGGCACATTCGACAATAAAGAACTTAAATAAAAAACATGAGGCGTTGGTTCCTGGACCTGAACAAGAAGAGACGGAGCCTGGACACTATGAGCATTCTTCAGGTGCATTGATTCAACGGTAAACGAGCACACAATTACTTCTTCTCTACACTTCATTCTAAATCTTCACTCATAAATCACAATACCTCATATGGACTCATGATTTTGTAATACATTTTTTATTCAAATTGTTTATATAGACACAGGCTCTTCAAAAAATATTTGTCTGCAGCCTCATACATCTTAGGGGCAGTGTGGTAGGCAGCCTCTAAGATGGTCCCCCGTGATCCCAGCCTCCTGGTGTTCATGCCCTTGTGTAATCCCCACCCCTTGAGTGTGGCCTGGATTCGCAGCCTCACTTCTAACAAATAGAATCTGGCAGAAATGATGGGATGTCATCTCTGAGATTGCTTTATGAAAAGACTGCAGCTTCCATCTCAGGTGCACTGTCTTTCACTTGCTGGTTCTCTCTCTCTCGCTTTCTCTCTCTCATTCTCTCCCTCAATTGGAGCCCGGCCAATATGTAAGGAAGTTCAGACCATCCTGTTGGGAAGGCCACATGGAAAAGAGAGGCCCTGGAGGATGAGAGGCACATGGGGGAGAACTGAAGCCCCCCAGCCAGCAGCCAGCACCGACCGCCAGCCACGCAAGTGCGCCCCCTGGGAAGTGGACCCTGCAGCCACAGTTAAGCCTTCAGGTGACTGGAGCCCCAGGTGCAACCTCCTGAGAAACCCTGAGCCACAACTGTCCAGCTGAGCTGCACCCAGATTCCAGAGCAACAGAAACCGTGAGATAATCAATGCTGGTGGTTTTAAGCCATTCTAAGAAAATTTTTTTAGACAAAATGTCTCTAAGGCTAATGATTAAGCCTGTTTTCAAAGAAGTCAGTGAACACCACATCTGATAGATAAAAATGGAAGAATAAAATTTTTATAAAGAAAAAAAATCTTGAAATATGATATATAATAATCCTGAGACACAATATACATAATATGGCAAGGATTCAAATAGAGATTCAGTAAGTCTGGAGTAGGTTCTAAATATCTGTATTTTAATAAAACCTTATGGGTAAGTCTGCTGTGTATTGAGGACCACCAGCCTAGAAGATGCTAGGTTTAAATTTAAAAAGTAAGGTTGTGACCAAGTAAACATTTACAATAATAACTGATATCGGGCTGATAATTCTATACTGCTGTGGTTTTACATCATTAGGCAAAGCACCACCAGGACTCCGACAGATAGAGGAAAATGCAACAGAAATATTTCATAAGAGTTTTGGTCAGTTTCCTCTGATTTTGAATATTATGAAAATTGAGGGCACAAATCTCCAAAAACTTCCCATAAAGCATTCATTTTCTAAAATATTTATATTACTAACATTTTAACCATGCAAAGTTAACCCAGGGAATGCTGGTGTTCTCTTCTTTACTTTATTTTATTTTTTTTAAAGATTTTATTTTTCCTTTTTTGCCCCAAAGCCCCCCGGTACATAGTTGTGTATATTTAGTTGTGGGTCCTTCTAGTTGTGGCATGTGGGACACTGCTTCAGCGTGGCCCAATGAGCAGTGCCATGTCCGCGCCCAGGATTCGAACCGGCGAAACCCTGGGCCGCCGAAGCAGAGTGTGCGAACTTAACCACTCGGCCATGGGGCCGGCCCCTCATGTCCTCTTCTGATTTGCCACCTCTTCCCACACAACTCATCAACAGGAACACATCACATAAGCGAAAGTATTTCTAGCATCTTTTTTATAGGGCAAAAGAACTTTGTGAATTTCCAGGGGCCCCATGTGAAATGTCAAGGAGAGTTTTAGCTGCCGAATTCAACCTGAAACTTTCATTTTATTTGGTTGGTTTTTTTTCTTTCAATATTTAGGTTCAATTTGGGGAAGGCAAAAATCAAAAACACTGTCAGAGGAGATTAGGACACTTGGTGAAGGTGCCTGAGAAACAATGCTGGTTACCCTATTTAACCCAAGTGACAATGACACATAAAAATAAACAGAGAGCGCAACATGATTGTAAAGAACTTAAGTGAAAAAATTTTGTTGTTTTTATTTTTTTCCTTCAAAAATTAAGGGCATAATACAAGACGTGGAAGCAACCTAAGTGCCCATAAACAGATGAATGGATAAAGAAGATGTGGTATATATATACAATGGAGTACTACTCAGCCATAAAAAAGAACAAAATCGTCCCATTCACAACAACATGGATGGACCTTGAGGGAATTATGTTAAGTGAAATAAGCCAGATAGAGAAGGACAATCTCTGTATGACTCCACTCATATGAGGAATTTAAACATGTGGACAAAGAGAACAGATTAGTGGCTACCAGGGGAAAGGGGGGGTAGGGGGTGAGCACAAAGGGTGAAGGGGTGCACCTACAACACGACTGACAAACAATAATGTACAACTGAAATTTCCCAAGATTGTAACCTATCATTAACTCAATAAAAAATTAAAAAAAAAATTAAGGGCATAATAAAGTCAATATAAAGCACAGAAAATTACTCTGGTAAAACACAGTATCTTTGGTGTCCAGGCAGATTAGACAGAAAGTGAAGAATAGCCATTCATGTTGTGGGCAAAGCGAAGGCGAGGAACAGCAAACCAAGGCAGCAAGCACACGGTCCGTCAAAATTAAGCAGATGCTGCTGCGAACACATCGTACAGCTTCTCCCAGCACTCAGGTATGAGAAAGCAAGGCAAATACAACGCACTTTCCAAGTTTTGTCCCTCTCTATTCTCTTTCATATTCTGGAATAAAGTGGCACTTAACTTGAGGACAGATGTCAGGGAACCCACAAGGTCAGAAGGAATTTCATAATAATTCTAAGACAGTAGTTATGTTCAACATGCAGTGCATTCATCTTTGCTGTCATCCCATGAATCGATATTTAAAGTTTTCTAGGTTTTAATTTCTAACCTGGCAAATATAAAAAGCTATAATTCACATAAATCAAAGCTCTTTGGGGTCCTCGATAAGTCCTCAGACTACAGGGGGCAGGAGACCATGGCGTTTGTGAACCACAGCCTTCACTTTGTCCCCTCGTCAAACAGAAGCACATACGCTTCTTCAAGATAATTCCAAGATCTTTAAGTAACTGAAAACTTGGACTAATATTAAATTGAGTTAATTCATGAATATTCTTTAGATGCCCAGGTTATTTCTAAGTAAGGTAGAAAACTGAGACGCTAAGCCTCATTTTAGGTTAATACACTTTTGCTTCTTATTTTTATATGCCACACAGAGGCTCTTGTCTTTGGGGCTGTCAATGAATGATCGTTGTGACTGTCTGTCATGTCGGTGGACTAGCAGAGCTCACGACGACAGCTACCCCAGCTTCCTACAGCCACAAACTACCCTGATACAGCTTCTCAAAGTGGCGAAAATGAACATGTTCATTGACAAGTCTAGCACACTTAAAGTATTACAAGTTCAATTTTCTTAGAGTTTTAGCAATATTTTATTTGTGTAAGTGCTTATTTCTCTCTCTGTGCCAGTCAGAAGAGAGCTCCTTTAATTTAAGAGACTTCACAAACTCACTTGTCGATGCCTTCCAGAGACGGGAGATCATTGCTTACACGTTACACGCTGAATTACAGACACGCACACAGACAGACAGACAGAGCTTAAAGCTTCGATTCTATACTGTGGTCCCAGGACAAGAGCTGTGAGAAGTATAGCTTAACAAGCCAGAGACCCTGTCGCCTCTCGCCCAGCATCCATCCAGTCACTCACAGAGATCACCCAATGGTCAGATCATAAAGCCAGATCTCCAGTCACTGCTGCCTCCGATGGGAAATAACTTGGCTACAAGCAAGCCCAAACCAAACATTTAACACACAGCCGGACAGCCCGCGCAGCCTGGCCTTGGCTCTCTATTTTTCCTTATTTGATCCGTGCGAGGACCAGGGTGATGTGCGGCGAAAATGTCTTTTTCCTGCACTTTAGTGATTGACTGCTACTGGCGTGGTCCTTCTCAAACTCCACTTATCTCTTGACCTCCTGCTCAAGAACCCACAGAGGCTCCTCCTTCCCGTTACCATGTGGATCCAGCTGATTATTCCTCCACTTCCCTGCCAGCCCGTCATCCATCTGAATATGCATGGAGGCCATGGCGCTCATTGCGTGTCACAATCATCACAAACAAGGCCAGCGGTGACCTCTGCTCTGCGTCTGCGTCACTGGATAGATTTTAGGTGTCATCTCGCTGCTCAGCTGTCCCTCTGCCCAGCCCTACTTCCTCCCGCTTCCCTGCACAGACTTAATCCCTAAGAAACATCTGAGACCCCAAACTCCACCTCAGATTCTGCTTTCAGAGAGCATACCTTGTGACAACAGCTGTCCAGCAAAGGCCCAACAAAATGCCCCCATAATCCCCGACACCTTCACACTGCATCCACCGGGAATTACACCAGTTTGGGGACAGCACATGAGTGGAATGGCTACCTCGATTATCCGCTGAATGAAGCTATCCGACTACTTGAAAGAGTCAATAAAGCTCACGTGGGAAAATTGGAGAGGCGGGGCATGGAGTGACCGTGGGAACATCACTGGTGCTGTGTTCTGGAAAACTCAGCCTGACACAACCAAGCAGGTGGGATAGAGTGCGAAAACACAGGGCTGGCTTCCGTCCTAAACATGTTTGCATCTGGTTCTGAGGGAATAAGAAAAATCAAAAAGCCCCAGAGAACAGCAGGTGGACGGCATTTTTCCGGATCTGAGGAATCAGTCTTCCAGGAGCTTCTGAAACAGGTAACATGCGGTGTAAAGAATTCTGCCACGGGGCCGGCCCGGTGGTGCAGCGGTTAAGTTTGCACGTTCTGCTTCGGCGGCCCAGGGTTCGCAGGTTCGGATCCCGGGTGTGGACATGGCATCGCTTGGCAAGCCATGCTGTGGCAGGGGCTCCGCATCGAAAGTAGAGGAAGATGGGCACGGATGTTAGCTCAGGGCCAGTCTTCCTCAGCAAAAAGTGGAGGACTGGCAGCAGTTAGCTCAGGGCTAATCTTCCTCAAAAAAAAAGAATCCTGTCGAATGGGTTGTTTCAGCTTCAGAAAAACTCAATAATGCTGCAATGAACATAGGGGTGCATCTATCTTTTTCAAATTAGTGTTTCCATGTTCTTTGGATAAATAATCAGAAGTAGAATAGCTGGATCACATTGTATTTCTAGTCTTAACTTTTTGAGGCATCTCCATACTGTTTCCCATAGTGGCTGCACCAGTTTGCACTCCCACCAACAGTGCACATCATTGCATTTCGACCTCTGTATAAACTGCGTTGTGTTCACCACCAAAAGTCTAGTTTCCATCCGTCACTGTACACATGTGCCCCTTTACCCTTTTTGCCCTCTCCCTGCCCCCTTCCCCTCTGGTGACCACCCATCTGTTCTGTTTCTATGTGTTTGTTTATCTTCCACAGATAAGCAAAATCACACTATAATTGTCTTTCTCCATCTGGCTTACTTCACTTAGCATAGTACCCTCAAGGCCCATCCATGTTGTTGCAAATGGGACTATTTTGTCTTTTTTACAGCTGAGTAGTATTCCATTGCATATACACACCACATCTTCTTTATCCAATCATCTGCTGTTGGGCACTTAGGTTGTTTCCATATCTTGGATATTGTTGGAGACAGAGCTTTCATGAGGTAATTAAGGTTAAATGAGGTCATAAGAGTAGGGCCCGAAGATTGGGAGCCTTATAAGAAGAGGAAATGTGAGGACACCGAGAGAAGCTGACTGTCTATAAGCTAGGAAGAGGGTTCTCACCAGGAGCCAAATTGGCTGGAAGCTTGATCTTGGACTTCCCAGTCCCAAACTGTGAGAAAATAGACTTCTGTTGTTTAAAAAACAAACCAAAAAAAGACAAACTCAATCATGAAGAGTTGAAAGCAATGGTACTTAGCACTTCCGTAATCTCTCTGATGCCAGAACGATAACACTGCTGTGGAGGGAGCTGACTAGATCAAGCCCATCATGAAACGCTGCAGCATCCCTGTTACGTGGAGTATAGAAATTCACGGGCTGGCCCGGTGGCGGAGTGGTTAAGTTCGCGCGCTCCGCTGAAGGCGGCCTAGTGTTTTGTTGGTTCGAGTCCTGGGCGTGGACGTGGCACTGCTCGTCAGATCACGCTGGGGTGGCATCCCGCATGCCACAACTAGAAGGACCCACAACAAAGAATATACAACTATGTACTGGGGGGCTTTGGGGAGAAAAAGGAAAAAAATTAAATCTTTAAAAAAAAAAGAAATTCATAACTGTTATATTTTCAATGTTGATCACACCTTTGATCAATAAAAAGGGTCCCCTTTGACTAACGTTTTTTCTTTAATTTTATTTTATCTTGAATTTATATTGCAACTGCTATTTTCTCTGTCTTTACTTTTCTCATACATTTTTACTCATAATTTTAAAATCCTTCCTTGGGGCCAGCCCCGTGGCTGAATGGTTGGGCTCGCGCGCTCCACTTCAGTCAGCCCAGGGTTCGGATCCTGGGCGCGGACATGGCAGCGCTCATTAGGCCATGTTGAGGTGGCGTCCCATATGCCACAACTAGAGGGACCCACAACTAAAATATACAACTATGTACTGGGGGGATTTGGGGAGAAAAAAGCAGGGGAAAAAATCTTTCTGAATCATTTTGATTTTGGCATCATTTGGTTGTTTTTGAATTTTTACTCAATCCATGTGCCCTTGTCATTTCATGTATGGAGTCTAATCCATTATTATTTACTGTCAGAATTGAAATTCTGTGTTGTTTCATGTTTTCAGTATTCTTTATGCTTCCTTGGTATTTCCTTAGTGGTCCGCTCTTAGTTATGGAATCAATTCTTATTCTTTTTCAAGTGATTTGGAAGTTCTAGCTCCTGTTTTTAATTCAACTTGTGACTATCTTTAAGCTTTTTTTTTAAAAAAAGATTTCAGTTTTTCCTTTTTCTCCCCAAAGCCCCCTGGTACATAGTTGTATATTCTTCGTTGTGGGTCCTTCTGGTTATGGCATGTGGGATGCCACCTCAGCGTGGTTTGATGAGCAGTACCATGTCCACGCCCAGGATTCGAACCAACGAAACACTGGGTCACCTGTAGCAGAGCGCGCGAACTTAACCACTCGGCCACGGGGCCAGCCCCTACCTTTAAGTTTTTTTAAAAAGAACTTAGCTGACTCTAGATTCATCTAATTACCAGTAGCAGAAATAAAAGAATATCTATTCACTCCTTCCCTACTTTGTGAGCAGGGTATAAACACACCTGGAGTCACACAGACAGGAGTCTGGACACGCCAAGAGTCACACAGACTCGGGGGCAGGCACAGTTGGGATAACACAGACTGGGATGTGGACCCCTACGAGTCACACAGAGTGCAATTTGGAAACGCTGGGGTCAGACAGACTGGGTAGAGACACTCCTGGTGTCACACAGACTGTGGTATGAACACTTCTGAGATCACACAGACTGGGGTGTTGACACTCCTAGGCCACAAAGACTAGAATTTGGACACTCCTGGGTACAAACATACTGGGGTGTGAACCTTCTGGGGTCCCACAGACTGGGTTGTGGACACTTCTGGGGTCAGACAGACTGTATGAGAGTCCTCGGCTCACAGAGTCAGGTATGGATCGTGGGAGTGTCCATTTCTCAGTCTGTGACTCCACTAGAATACACATTTATTCCTGTGAAGAGTTTGGTCCACACTGAAATCTCTCACCCCATTATATCTGACTGCAGTCTGTATTTCTCCAGTAGCGACCACTTTGAAGTTCTTATAAGTTCAGTAGTTTCTATCCCCTATATTTGAGTTCAGACCAGAAGGCCACTAATGCTGGAGTATTTACCATGAGCTCAGGTTTGAAGTCTTATCAAAGGGGCACAAATGTTGAAAGACTTAACAACGATCCAGGCTCAAGGTCAAAAAATAGGGCATGGATGGGGGCAGGCCCTGTGGCCGAGTGGTTAAGTTCGCGTGCTCTGCTGCAGGCGGCCCAGCGTTTTGTTGGTTCTAATCCTGGGCGCGGACATGGCACTGCTCATCAAACCACGCTGAGGCAGCGTCCCACATGCCACAACTAGAAGGACTCACAATGAAGAATATACAACTATGTACTGGGGGGCTTTGGGGAGAAAAAGGAAAAAAAATAAAATCTTTAAAAAAAAATAGGGCATGGATGATGGACCAGTTAACACATATCAGGGTCAGTGCTCTAAAACAGGAGAGGATTGATGGTGAAAGTACTGACAAAAGCCCTTGTTTAAGGCCAGGCGAGGGGGCATTACCAGTGGTGGCCTTATCAGAGACCCCAGTGGAAGGCGACACCACCAGAGGGGAATTGACAGGGCAGAATTAATAGGGACTGTGGTTCAAAGTCGGACAAGTGAGGCATTGATGTGGAAGAGTTAATACCCAGGGTTCAATAATAGACCAGAAAACCACTGATGGTGGAATAGAGACGCATAGTTGAGGTCAGATAAGGGAGGCCAGGATTTTTAATTAGTTAACAGTTGTTCTGTTTGAATATCTAGACAGAAAGACGTTGATGTTAGAATAGTTAGCAAATGTTTGAACTCAGACTAGAGGGGCATTCATGGAGTAATAGTTAAGAGAGGCCCTGGTTTAAGGGCAGACCAGAGAAACAGAGATGGAGACAACTGAATGAATATCTGGGTTTGAGGTCAGTCAAGAGGGGAATAGATTCTAGAATAGTTAACAGAGCCTGGGTTTTGAGCTTTGATTCTCGGAGCATTGATGTTGGAAGAGATAACTGTCCAAGTTCAAAGACAGACCCACAGGGCACCGGTGACAGGGCAGTTACCAAAGAATTGGGTTTGAGGTCAAGCCAGAGGGGAATCAACAGTGGTATATTTAACAGAGGACTGGGTTTGAGGACAGGCTTGAAGTGGAGGGATTTTGGAATAGCTAAGTGGCTGTGTTGGATAATTAGACCAGCAGATCTTTGAATGTGGAGGAGTAAACAAGTCCTGGTTAACCAGACAGATGAGGGAGCAAGGCTAGTGGAAAAGCTTTGATTAGGGACCAGGATGACATTTAAGGCAGAATGACAATAAAAGAGACCCTGATTTGAGAACATACCAGAGGGACACTGGTGTCATAGTGGTTAAGAGCATACCGGGTCTGAGGTCAGACCAGTGGAGTATTGTGGTTTAAGAGTTAAAATGGGGGCCAGCCCCGTGGCCAAGTGGTTAAGTTCGCATGCTCCACTCTGGTGGCCCAGGGTTTCACCGGTTCGAATCCTGGGTGCAGACACGGCACCGCTCATCAGGCCACACTGAGGCGGCGTCCCACATGCCACAACTGGAAGGACCCACAACCAAAAACATACACAACTATGTACTGGGGGGCTTTGGGAGAAAAAGGAAAAATAAAATCTTAAAAAAAAAAGAGTTAAAATGGCCTGGGCTCAAAGTTATATTAGAGCAGATTGAAGGTTGAATAGCTAAAGAGAAGCCCAGGTGCAACCAGTGCGGCATTCTCGGATGAAGAATGAACAGAGGTCTGGGTTTGATTTGAGACTAGAGGGGCCTTTCAGTTAGAATGTGAAATGAAGGCCTGGGTTCAAGGTCATGCCAGAGGAGCAGTGACAGTAGGGTACTTAACAGAGACCTCTGTTTAAGATTTTATTTTCTCCTTTTTCTCCCCAAAGCCCCCGGTACATAGTTGTATATTCTTCGTTGTGGGTTCTTCTGGTTGTGGTATGTGGGACGCTGCCTCAGCGTGGTTTGATGAGCAGTGCCATGTCCGCGCCCAGGATTCGAACCAACGAAACACTGGGCCGCCTGCAGTGGAGCGCGTGAACTTAACCACTCAGCCACGGGGCCAGCCCCAGACCTCTGTTTTTAAGGCAGACCAGAAGGGCACTGATGGTGAATTGTTAATAGAGGAGGTCAAACCAGAGAGGATCTTAGAATAGCTGAAAATCAGATCGGGGGCCCTTGAATTGGAATAGTTAACAGAAGTCTCCATTCACGGTCAGACCAGAGGGCCAATCAGGTGGAACAGTCCATAGAGGTCTGGGTCTGAGGTCGGGCAGAGGGGCACCGAGGGTGGAATAGCTAACAAAGGCTTTGAGTTTGGGTTGGATGAGGAGCCTCTCATGTTGTGTTAGTTAAGTGATGCCCATGTGAGAATTCAGATCATAGGGGACCTTGATGGGATAAAAGCTAACAATGTCTGGAGTTGAAGTCAGACCAGAGATGCCTTGATAGTTCCAGATTTCAAAAAGGCCCAGTCAGAGCAGAAAGCAAGTGATAGTGGGATATTAACCAGAGGCCTAGATTCAAGGTTGGATCAAAGAATAGTCAGGAGAATTTTAGTTCCAAATAAGACCAGGGGGGTACTGATGGTGAGATAGTTTGCAGAAGCTCAGGTTCAAGGTCAGAACAAAGCAGAAGTGATGATGGAATAGTTAACAGGCACACGGTCTGAGGTCTGCCCAGAGAAGATTGACGTTACAAGTGTTGCCCGTGTCCTAGGTTCCAGATCAGATCAGAGGGGCAGTTACAGAGGAATAGTAAATAGAGGCCAGTGTTCAAGGTAAGATCATAGGGGTATAGACAGTGGAATAGTTTATTGAGGTCAAGCCAGAGGAGCATTGAGTGTGGAAAAGTTAACAGAGGCTCAAGTTCAAGTTTCAGACCTGAGGAGCATTGATAATGGGTAAACTAAGGCCTGGCTTCAAAGGCAAAGAGTTATTGATGGTGGAATCGTAAATAGAGTTCCAGGCTGGAGTTTAGACCGCTGTGACACTGATCCTGGAAGAGCTGAAAAGACTCAGGCTCGAAGTAAAACTGGGGGTCTTGTTGGTGGAAGCATTAACAGAGGCCCAGGTTTGAGGGTAGACCAGATGGATACTGATGGCGGTAGAGTTAGAAGTACCTGGGTTTGAGGTCACACTAGTGAGGCACTGGTGGAGGAAACATTAAGAAATGTCCAGATTTGAAGGTGGACCAAAGAGACAGTGATGGTAGAAGAGCTGGTTAACAGAGGCACAGGCTGAAGTTTGGGCCACATGGACCTTAATGTACAACTGTTAATATAGTAGTGTGGATTGGAATTGACACCAAAAGGGCTCTGATGGTCAAATAATTAAGAGAGACCAAGATTCAAGGTCAGGTCTGAGGGTCTTCAAGGTTAGAATGGAGCAAAAGGGCATTGATCACAAATTAACAGAATCCCAAATTCAAGGTCAGATCAGAAGACAATAACTGGTGGAATGTTACCCAGAGGCCCTGGTTTGAGATTTGACCAGTGGTACACTGATGGGGTACTAACTAACAAATGTCTAGCTTCAAGCTCAGTCCAGAGAGGCTCTTGATGAGTAAACATACAGGTTCAAACTCAGACAAAGAGCATGGCACAGTTAATGGAGGAACAGATTTGAGGCAAGAACAGAGTGGCATGGATCGTGGAATTACCGAGTTCCAGATCTGATGTCAAACCAGAGGCACAGTGATGATGAACAAGTTGACAGAAGCCCAAGTTTGACCAACAAGATTATTTTTTATTTATTTTTCATTATTTGCTTATTATTTACTTTCTCTTAGGTTGTGAGTCAAGGAAGAATATCATGAAGATGAATTCAAAGCAGAACGTCAACTCTGCTGCTTCAACATCTCGTAAGGAGGAAACTCTCAAAATCATGTACAACATCCATGATCGGCTGCCTTGAATCCGGACTCAATAAAGAACATAAAGAGTGTGAAGAAAAGAAGAAAGTGTTGGAGAAAAATGAGGCCACCAACCTTAGTCGAAACTGAGCATCTTTCTGGTGTTGCATACTGTGCAGAAAAGGGTTAATAGCCTGAACTGCTGTCCTTGGAAAGGCCTACTTCAAGGTTGGCCCTTGGGTGTGCCTATGGGACCAGCCCCCAGTAAAAACCCTGGGCCCTGAGTCTCTAACAAGCTTCCCTGGGTGGCGACATTTCCCATGTGTTGTTGCTACTGGCTACTGGGGGAGTTGAGTGCGTCCTATGTGACTCCACTGGGAGAGGGCCCTTGGGAGCTCGGGCCCGGTCTCCTTGGACTCCGTCCCGTGTGCCTTTTCCCTCTGCTGACTGTGCTCTGCATCCTTTTGCTGGAAGAAATCATAGCCGTGAGTACGACTATATGCTGAGACTGAGAGTCCTCCTGGCAAAGCATTGAGTCTGGGTGGTGCTGGGGACCTCCCACACACATACATATATGCATGATCTTGACCACGAACAGGCCAGCTCACTGATGGCCCCATGTCCTCACCATTGCCTTAAGGTCTGCCAGATGGAAGTACCAGGTAGAAATGCTTCTGGACGAAAGTAACCACAAGTAACAGTGGATTGAACAAACAGGAGGTTGTTTTCCTCCCCTAACAAGACTGCTGGTGTTAGTTTGGCAGCTCAACGACATTGGGCCAGGTTGGAGTCCCTGTGACTCTGTGGACTGCCCCTGAGGTCTCAAGATGGCAATCACACTTCCCAATGATGCATCTGGACGTGTCAGCCTGTGGAGCTGGAGGGAAGGGAGCCAGAGCCCCTTTGACGTTTCCTGGTGACTCCGGTCACTGATAAGGGATTTTGGTTCTCTCCCCGTCTATACCTTAAGCTTTCTCGCCTCGCTCTGGGCTCCCTCAAATACTGGACATCACTTTGTGATCTCTGAGCTGTTCCAGGCCTTGAATTTGGGCCCTGGGCGGGTGTGGAAGAGCCACGGGCGGTCTGGGGTTCCTCTGGGGATGGGGAGAGAATCCTCATCCCCCAACCCCAGCTGGAGCGGCTAGCTCAGCCTCGGGGGCCATGGTTGCTCCCGCACCAGCTTGGCCCTCCAAGCCTTCAACACTCCTGCTCCCTGCCTGTGGGAGACAACCTAATGCAGACAGGTGTGGGGCCCAGGTCCCAGCTGCCCTGGGGGTGGGGGGGCCTGGGAGCCTCAGCCTCCCCGAGGAGCCAGCAGAGCCCTGCAGGCCGACAGCACGAAACTCCTATGGTCGAGGCCAACACTCCCCACCTCACCTCCTCCACCACCAGCACCCTGGCCTAAGTCCCTGTCATCACTCCCCTCAACTACCGCACGGTCTCCTCACTGATCCCCCTGCTTCCACGCTTACCCCCATCTGTGCTCTTCACAGTGCCGAGAGGTCCTCTTACAATCAAGCCGGATCATGGCACTCCTCTGCTCAAAACACCCCTCACTCAGAGAAAAAGCCCAACACCTCACCACGGCCCACAAAGCACTCCAGGAGGAGGGCTGTCCAACCTCATTTCCTACCACTCTGGTCCAGCCACACCAGCCTCTACAACGATCCTTCCGGCACTCCAGCCTCGGCACCTTTGCACTTACCTTCTCTATCTAGAATGTTCTCCCCCCCAACTATGGCTCCTTCTCTCACTCCATTCAGGTCTCTGTGTAAATTTCACCATCAGGAACGTCTTCTCTGAGCACAGCACCAAAAAGAGCCCAAGCCCCACTGCTGCAACACCATCTCCTGCCCTTACAAGTCATCCTTAGGTGATCTGTGAGATAATTTCGTCTATTATCTACCTGCCCCCACTTGAACCCAAGCCACACGAGGGAAGGGATTTCCGTCAGCTTAGGTCACAGCTGTAGCCCCTAGTGTCTAGAACAGTTCCTGGCACACGGCAGGTGCTCGATAATGTCCGTCCAATGCATGACTGTGTAAAACACTTAAAGTGGTGCCTATGACGTGGCAGACACTCAATAAATGGTTGCTGAATGAATGCATAATCAATGTATGAATGTATGAATGAACGAACGAATGAGTAGGTGAACCCCATTCTAACTTGGGTCCTAGAGCTGCCATCTCCCCCAGCCCGCCCCCAGCAGACCCGGGAGCCAGCCACCGGCACAAGCACAGAAACTTTATTTACAAACATGAGGCTGGAGCAGGAGGTGGCTGGGAAGAGGGACCGTGACGGGGCCGGAACGCTCCTACTTCTGCTCCCGCCTCCAGACGATGACCATGCCGCTGGCGTCACTGGAAGCCAGCAGGCTCTCGTCGCAGTTGAAGCTGACGTCCAGCACAGGTGCGCTGTGGCCCTGCAGCTTGTTGACAGCAGCCTTGGCTGCCCGCTCCACATCAAAGAAGTGCACACACATGTCCTCGCTGCCCGTCACTGCCCAGATGAGAGGGACAGGCTATCAGGAGGTGTGGCAGGAGGCAACGGGGTGCCCTGGGTATGAAACCTCTGAGATTTCTGAGGTGTTGAGGGATTTACGTCTAAGGTGTGAGGTCTCGTGGCTGGGGCAGTCTGGGGGGACCGTCCCTAGATGGCACGTCACCTATTGGTTCTACCACCAGATGTGGGGTCTCTGAGCTCTCAGGGGGGCGTCTGTGTCTCAGGGTGTGAGGTTTCTGGGCTGTCTGGGGGTCTGTGCTCCAAGTGTGAGGTTGCTGGGCATGAGCGTTCTCGAGGCCCAGGAAGGCAGGGCGGCAGGGTGTCGTGAGGTCTGAGCCGGATCAGCCCCAGCCCTGCTCCCTGCCCCTCCCGGTCGCCCAGACACCCCGACCCTATGGGACTCACCCACACAGGCCCCCTGGCGGAAGGACATGAGGGGGCAGAAGATGCTGCGCACAGGGTGTGAGCTCTGCTCAATGGGGAAGCTCCTCTTCAGCTGCAGGGTCCCCTCGTTGTCCACCACCCTGAGGGGAGGAGGAGAGCGGGTCAGGGCGCGGTCTCAGCCCCAGAAGGGGATGAACGGTAGGCCAGTCTGTGTCCCCGCCCCTGGGCCCGAGTTCTTTTCAAGGCTCATGAAAGCCAGTTTTGAGAAATCTGCATACACCAGGCAAGATGGGCTGGCGTGTGAATTAGCGACAGCTCGAAAGTGATTCCGTGGACAGAAATGGGTAGCCTCCGGAGGCCAATTCACAGTTCCTCTTTCTAAGAGTCTCTAAGAGATCCTGGCGTCAGGACGGGCACAAAGAGAGGAAATGGCTGACCACGGCCCCCGCACTGTGGAATACCACACGGCCACGTGAAAGGATGGACTGACGCCACCGCGGAGACCTGGGGCACTTTCACAGGCATCATCTGGGGAGAAAAGCGAGCTGTGAAGGATGCAGAAGCAGCTCACTTCTGTAAAATGACGACCCTTTCAAAAATGTGCGGACCTGTGTGCACACCTAGGGAGCCAGGCGACAGGCCAAAATAGGGAAAGATACGTACAAAGCTGTTAACAGGCTTTACTGAGGCCGGGGGCGGACCAAGGTGGCAGGAGGGAGGAGGAGAGAAGGGAGGGGATGGGGGAAATAGGTAAAAAACTTAGGAGTGTACTTAAATTAAAAGTTATAAGCACATATACATATGTGTGTGTGTGTGTATAATTTTTTTAAAGGGAGAAGAAAAATAAAATAGTAAAACAGCAAGCATCCCGTCAGGCAGTGGTTCTCAGGCCTGGCTGGACATCCCTTAGGGAATTTTCAATACGCTGCAGCCCAGTCCCGCCCCAGAGCGTCTGAAACCACCAGCCTGGAGCGGGGCCTGACCAAGACTGTTTGAAGCTCTCCAGGTCATTCCAGCGTGTGGCCCAGGCCGAGAACTGCATTTGGGTAACAGGACCTATGTGAGTGAGGATAGTAAAAACGCTCCCACAAAAAAAAAGAAGGAAGGAACACAGGCCACTGCTCTAAGGGGGCCCTAGTCTATTTGATGCCTCAGTTTGCTCATCTGTAAAATGGACGTGACAGCACCCACCACATGGGGTTGTGAGGGTTAAATGAGGTGATGTGTAGAAGGTGCTGGAAATAGCGCCTGGCCCCAGCAGTTGCTATGGCAGCACTCGCTACTGCCTGTTCTAGTACTGCCACTAGCGATGTCATTATCATAAAGAGACTGGACCTCCCCTCGTGAGAAATGAACCTGCTGGAGGAGACAGGTTCTCAGGCCCGACACGGCTCTAGGCTGACAGGGAGACAGGCGCCGGCCAGCCTGATGGAGGCGGCAGGCCCCCGTCTCCGAGCGGCCTGGACGCGGAGACCCACCTGTAGAGCAGCAGTTTGTTGAGACAAGCGTTGATGAGCAGCGAGGGGTCCCGGGCCTCGCGGCTGACCCAGGAGCGGGCAGAGATGCTGGTCACAGGGCTGCCCTCGTGCACCACCAGACGCTTGGCTTTGGTCAGCTTCCCTGCAGCAACACAGGGAGGGGAGGCACAGGTAAGGCCGAGGGCTGTGCACCGGGAGGGCGGGAGGGCGAGCAGGCACCCAAACGCAGGCCTGGGCCTGCCTACCTGTGGCCATGTCGAAGAGGAAAGAGAAAACACTGCCGCGGTCATCACCCGCCCAGAGCAGCCGGCCAGGGGCATCAAAGGACAGAGCGAGGACACGGCCCGTCAGCTTGCTGGAGCCACCCTTCACTTTCTTGCCAGTGGAGATGTTCACAACATGCACATTGTGCTTGGCATTCCCCACCTGTGGGTGAGACCGCACACCATCATCCTGCTCTCAGCCAGTCCTTCCTTGAGTCTGACCACAGTGGGGCTGTGGCGGGTAGACTAGACGGTAACTCAGGCCTGTAATCTTATGAGCCAGCCCCTCTTGCAATCTGACCAGAGTAGACAGCTGCTCCCAGAACTAAAGGGTCTCAGACCCATAATGCCACCCCTGGGCCAGCACCCTCCATGGTCAGCAAACCACAGGGCCACCCCAGGCCCATGATAACAGCTCGTCTGCTCCCTGACTGGTCCTTTCCAGAGGCTTGACTACACTGGGGCAGCAGCTGCTGATGCAACTGGAAGGATCTCAGAGCATAAGCCCAGCGGCCAGCCCCTCCCTCCCCTCAGGGTGAGGCCAGACTTCACTTCTTTCCCCTGCCTTCTGACTCTCCTGGGGTTGAACCACAGTGGGACTGCCACTGAGACCAGACAAGCTTTCTGACCAGTAATCCTGCTCCCCAACCAGCAGCCCCTGCAGTTGGAAAATGGTAGGACTCCTGCTGACGGGATGAAGGGGTGCCAGATGTGCGACCCTGCCCCCTGACCATTCCCCCAGAGTCCACCCCGGTGAGGCCATCCCAGACTGAGAACTGCATGCCCCCATTCTGACCCGTTTCCCTCTGAGTCTGATCAGAGAAGGATCGTGGCAATGGCCTAGAAGGGGCCCCTCTACATTGATTCCCTGGGACAGCCCTCCTGGCCCGACACCCCCGCCCTCGGTGAACGGGCACCCTGGAGCCTGACCACAGTGAGGTTGTTGTTGACTGGCTGGAATGTGCAGCAGAGCAGTTCGGCGCCGTCGGGGTCAGGGATCTCCCGGATGCAGCGGCCGTCCTCAGAGGCCCAGATGCGCATAGTAGCATCAAGTGAGGTGGACACGAGGATGTCATTGGAGAGAGACCACGCGAAGTCGGAGACACCACGGGTGTGGCCACGCAGCACTCGGAGCACAGTGGGCGGGGCGGGCACCAGCTGACAGAGCGAGATGCTGCCATCGAGGGAGCAGCAGGCCAGGCGGTGCCGGTCATCATTGGCAAAGCGCACCCTGGGGACTGCAATGCCAGGGAGCCATTTGTGGGAGTCAGCACACTCTCCAGGTGCTTCCATTTATGAAAGGCTCTGCCACGTGGGGGGCGGGCCAGGACCCACTGCACCAGGCACAGTGGCCTCAGCCAAGGGCTTTCCTTGGCTGAGAAAAGGAGTTGGAACCCCAGAAGGCCCTCTGCCAAAAGCTCTCTAAATACCTAAATCTTAGCAGGTACCTTATAGATTGCAAAAGACTTCTGCAATGTGAAAAGGCTCCCACATCTCAGCAAGTACCTTACAATCACCAAGGTCTTGGCAGTTTGCAAAACCCACTCTCCTTTGCGAGGGGATCTCTCTACAGCAAAGGCTTGGAACTCTTCCAAGTGACTCACAACCCAGACACCTTCCGCAAAGTGCTCTTTCGAGCTGCTGAGCTCCTTTGCAGCAGACAGTGCGGTGAGGTTTTGCAGACCACTTTGCAGAGGGCTTTTGGTTTTGCAGAACGTTTTATGGATGGAATTCCTCCTTGAAAGGTGGGCCAGAGACTTGGTATTAAAGATAAGGAGGCGCTGGGTAGTTGTGACAGTTTGGGCAAATCTGTGGTGATGGGACCCGCCACCTACTGGCTCACCTGCCTCATCCACGTGCTGGTCAAAAACATGGTACATGCCCGCAAAGGCGTAGTTCTCACTCAGCGATGTGTCCCCAGCCATGGCTCGACTTGCTTCTGCCGCTGATGTGGGTACCACGCTACCGGGGGGCCTGGGCCCCAGTAAGAGTAGGGGTAACAGGAGGTAAGTGCTAGCATTCAGGCTGTCACTGCCTCGTAGCCCTTCTCCTCCTTACAAAGCCTCAGCCCTCGGTTTCCCGTGGTGCATACCTGTCCTCATAGACGGCGCGGTTCATCTGTGCCTGCAGCTGGTAGGAGCCTCGGCTGACGGAACGGCGGTGCCCACGGGCCCCCAGGGCCCGAGGATCATCCTCAAAGTCCTGCAAACAGAGAGGCTCGGCGTGGGCACATCTTAAAAACTGCCTTCAAGAACCCATGAGGTCTGGAGTCTTCAAAATAGACTCAGAACCAGACCCCTTCTCACCCTGTCCACTGCCACTGCCGTTGCCAGGACTACCGTGGTGGCCTCTGCACCAGTTCCCCTGCTCCTGCCCTTGCCCCGCTCAGGAGATACTCAATAAATGTTCTATGAATGAAGAATGAACACTCTTTCTCCAGAAAACCACTTGGCTCAGTCTTTTGCTTCATTCAAGTCTCAGCTCAATTGCCACCTCTTCCAAGAGGCCCTCTCTCATCACCCCCCTCTATCCCCCACACCAGTCCTGCTTTATCCCTTGTCTGCTTTATTTTTCCATCTTAGCACCTCTCACGATAAGCCATGATCACTACTGACTCGTTTATGTGGTTTGCTACATTTATTGACCTGTTTAACTTGTTCATTGTCTGTTTATTGACTTATCTATTATCTCTTTTTGCCCTCTGCTCATCCTTAGAGCCTGGAACAGAGCCTCACACACAGCAGGTGCTTGACGAGTCTGTTGAGTAAACATACATGGAGGCAGGTGGTGTGCACGGCAGGTGGCTGGGGAGGAGCTCACCTCCATTCGGTCAAGGGTAGTGCGGCTGCTGCGGACGATGCTGTTGCTATAGGCACGAGCACTGCCAGGCTCGGACAGGGGCCCGTAGCGCTGGCCCAACAGCTGCCCACGCAGCCTCAGGTACTGCCGACGAAGCGCTGGGGGGTGCCCCGCCTTGGCATTCTCCCGTAGTAGCTGGCTGCGCCGCCGGATATACTGTGTCCGAAACTGTGGAAACGTTGGTGTGCGGTACGCGTTGTACCTGGGATGGCAGGAGGCAGGGCGGGCAGCAGGCACAGGACAGAGGGAATCAATCAGCTCAGGGGACAAGGAAGGAGAATGAGGTGTGTGGCAGTGAGGGGTGTGGAAGGCAAGTAATCAGCCGTGGTGATGGGGGTACCTCTAGTGCTGAGATGAGGGTGAGTCTACAGTAATAATGGGCATGCCGAATGGGTCAGTGTGGGGACAATGGTAGGAGTGTGCAGCTCTGCTGGAGTTAGTATGGAGCGACCGAGTCAGTATAGACAATAACAGGGGTCAGTCTGATATGGTGATGGGCATTAGTGTGGGGCAATGGTGGGAGTCAGTATGGGATGGTAATGGGGTCAGACTGGGGAGGTGATGACGGTAAGAGAAGTCTGGGGGGGCAATGGTGGGGAACAGGATGTCACCAGCCTGAGCTCCATCGCCCCCTCCCAAAGGCGCTAGTAACACAATCTCTTTGCGCATGCCCACATTTGACTGCATTTTTCCCAGCATGCTGTTTACGACCCTCCGGCCAGCCCTTCTCACAGCGGGCAAGCCCCCCACACCCTGCTACTGCGCATGCTCACCTTCGGCATGCCAATACAGCCGCATAAGGCAAGTTCTCCGCCCAGCCTCACTTATCGCCATTGCGCATGCACCACAGTAACTTCCGTTCCCATGGGCTCCGACCCCACGCCTCACCTGGCGTCTACTGCTAAGACCTGCTGCCACACCGCGGCCATTCCCCGGCCTCCTCTTCTGGCGTGTCCGCCCGCGGGAGCCTGCAGGACAAGGGAGGGCCTGGGACGTCAGCGTCTCAAGTGAAGGGATCTAGTTCCGCCCCTTCCGCCAGGCGATCTCTGCCATAGGCACCGAGTCCCTTCACGCCAGGATGTAGCGAAATCCCACCCGGCTGTTAGCATGGTCATCGTCCCAGCCCTGCCCTTCCCCGGCAGCGCCCGGATGACTCACAGCAGCGATTCAGATCCCGCCCCTCCCCGGTCGCCATAGCAACGCACCTCCCCCCCGCCTAGCAATCCTTGGCATTCCCCACCCATCCTGCCGCCCCCCCGCCCCCCGCCTTCCCTTCTCGGGTCCAAGAGCAGGGCCCGGGATCAGGGACCACCTCCGGGGCTGCCTCCCGCTCTTGAGGCTCCCGGGGCGGCCCTGAGATCAGTGTCGCCCTTTTCTTCTGTCTCTCTACTCCCTCCTTCAGGCTCTAGGCAAGATGGCCGCCTGCTGCCAGGAAGCGCTGCCGAGCACAGAGCGAATCGATAGGAGTCCTCCTTAAGGCGTGGAAGAAACACGCAGGCGCACTAAGGGACAGTAGCTTCTCGCACAGGGATGGAGGCCCCGCCCTTGAAGTTCTACCCACCTCAGTCCCTAATGGCACTTTTTGTATACACAAGAATGTCCAAGAGCCACAGGGACAGGGACGAGTATGTGAATCACTCACTAGAAATAAAAAATACGACTTTCAAAAAAAAAAAAGAAACACGACTTTCTTTTGAAAGAGTGGTATAAGCTGCTTTTTAGCAGCACAATCTTGGCCAAGCAAGATTTGAAGCACAGAAGAAAAAATTAAAGTTACACATGCAGAGGCCGCTAGAAAGTTTTCCAGTTCTTAGAGTGACTGATCGGCCTCTGGACGCTCCTGGGATGAGAAGAGTCCATTCTGAGGCGAGGGGTGGAGAAGCCTGGTCTGGGCGTGAGTCTCTAAAGGCAGACATAATTAGGCACAACAAGCTTTGGGGTTTGGATCCTAGGAGGCTATCCGAATCATCCTTATTTCAGTTCCAACAGGAAGCTGCATCTCTAACTATCCATCTTACTGTGATCAGGATACACAATTTACAAAGTTGAAATGCAGGGTTTAGTAGCTTCCTATTGGATCTTTTTTTTAAAGATTTTATTTTTCCTTTTTCTCCCCAAAGCCCCCCAGTACATAGCTGTGTATTTTTAGTTGTGGGTCCTTCTAGTTGTGGCATGCGGGACGCCACCTCAACGTGGCCTGACGACCGGTGCCATGTCCACGCCCAGGATCCGACTGGGCGAAACCCTGGGCCGCTGAAGCAGAGCCCACGAACTTAACCACTTGGCCATGCCCCCGCTATTGGATTTTTTAACATCAACTGACACAACTATTAAAACTGTTATTTTTCACAGTTTTTATAACAAATACAGTAATTTGAATGTTTTAGAGCTACCTGAAACAAGGAGACACATCCAAAAATGTATTGCCCTTTTTTTGTGTTCCAACAAAACCAGACTACATTGTACTGTATTGACTTAGCATCTTCCTTGTCCATGTAACTAAGCTATTGGTGTCTTTTCAGGATATTAAATATCCTTCTATTTCATGATTGATAAAGAATAAACTATTTTCACTGCACAAATGTGTAACCACTAATATTTATTGGACAATGTGTTGGGCACTGTTCAAGGAGATTTAGATGTATTGATCCATTTAATCCTAATAACTGAATGTCGTGGGTCCCATTACTATCCCGATTTTACAGATGAGGAAATTTGAAGCCCAGAGTGTTCCAGGGTGACATTTTATTGAACTGGTCCCCTATTTGTGACCAGCATTGGGTTTATTTCCAAGTTCTTTTTCTACCATAAAGGATGCTATAATCAATGCCTTTCCCATTCTTGGACAGAGCCCACCCCTTCTTGGACAGAGCCCACCCCTTCACCACACCACTCAGCTTCCAAAGAAACACGGTGGGAAGAAACCACAGAACGGTCAGGGGTGCCAGGAAGATGTACTGTCTCACTGCCGGAATTGATTCTTTTGTTGTTGTTTTCACAATATTCATATGTTAAAATTTCAAAAATTATTTTTAAAACTTCATTCCTATAAGACTCTAAGATACTAGATAAAACAACTTAATTGACAGGGTTATTTTAAGTATGAATTTGTTATTAACACATAGAAAGTGTCCATAACAACATCTGTTGTGTGACCTTTGCTATTATTCCGAGAGGCAGTACAGTACTTTGCAGAAGGCAGTGTAACTTAGCCACAGGCTCTGCCAACTAGGAGCTAGGTGGCCTTGGGTAAGTCACTTAACCCCTTTGTGACTCTGTCTCCTCATCTGAGAAAAACTGCCTCATAGTTATTGTGAATACTAAATGAGTTAATACTCTTAAAGCTTAGACTAGCATCTCGAACAGAGAAAATACCCACTATATGTTGACTACTGTTAGCTGTTTAAAAACCTTTTCCCAATAACAGATCCACCTGCCAGATGTAGATCTGGTGCGGAAATGATGATCTAGAATGACCACAGCTGCCTCTTGCATTTATGTGCTTTGCATTTTTTCAGTTTTTGTTTTAAATATTTACACACTCTCATTGGATTAAAATGGGTTTTGAACAAGCTGATGTCAGAAGGCGCTTTGACTTTGTTGGAAGCTTGGAGAGAAAGGGGCAGAGTTTATCTGCACGAATAGCAGATCAGTGGGTGGGGAAAGGAGGGTCTCGGGCCTGGGGGTATCAAGTCATCAGTAGTTCCTGGAGGTTGCAAGTGACCTTTGTTACAATCGTGTCATCTAGAAAGGAAGCTCAAGCCCATGGGGGACCACAAGTCCCATTCACTCTACCAGGATCCGGGGCTGTTTTATTGTCCAAGGGACGGTTGAGGATCCTACCCAAATGAACAGACAAAAGCAGATTTGGACAGAAAAGCCAGAGCTGTTTGAAGATAACGCCACATCACTATAGTGACTCAAGTGGTGGCAGAAACAGGCAGAGGCCATGTCTTTTCCAGACTCCTCCTTCCTTCATGCACCTCCTGCCGATTTGGCCCCCCAAGTTGAGAAACGCAAAGATGAGCACTGGCCCACACTGGCTGTGCTTGCTTTTTATAACTAACATAGGCTAAAAGGAAACCTGAAGTTGGGCCCCACCCTCGGGAACAAAAAGGAGTATGATTTGAGGGAAAGCCTGGGTGGCACGGGTGACAAAGGTATGCTGAGAATCAAGGCTAGAGACCAGAATGGGAGGAGACACGGAGCTCAGGTGTCACTGGAGTGTAGACACTGAGTCCTTATGCCCTTATCTCATCCCTGAAGCTTCTTCCTAAATGGGGCAAGTGGGGATTGGACAGTAAGTCATGACTTAAATTTTACCATTTCTTGATGGGAAAACATTTGCCTCTGAGGCCGAAATTCTCACATTCTCCAAAGTCTTAATGGTGATCTCTCTAGGACTTGAGTCAGAAACAAGATTCCCGCAGCCAGGAACAGCCTCAGACCACTGGAGCAGCCCTGGCACGCTGAAATAGCAAGCCGGCCTTCCAACACATCTTCATCAAGCCCCGACCAGGTCAGGCGCTGGGGAAACAGCAGAAACTCAGACAAATGGTCCCTGCTCTCACGGAGCTGCCATTCCAGCCGGAAAGACAAATGATAAAGAAGATCATTGAAGAAACTGGTACTTACTCTCATTAAAATAGTAATTTGGTTAGTGTTGCTGAGCAGTGGGGGAAGAGGGGAGGGATGAGAAATAAATTTAAGCTGGAACCTGAATGAAAAGGAGCCAGATACACAAAGCTCTGGACTCTGAATGTGCGGCTAAGGCCAGTGAGGCCGGTTAGTGACCAACTCAGAGGGGGGCAGTCACTTCCCAAGGCTGGGACTGGGGTCGCTCTGCTCTTAAGATCTCAAGTCTACTTACCCAGTGAGGGATTCAAGGTCAGACTGCGGGCCTGAGAAGGACTGGACCCGGGCTTGGTACCTCAGTCCCCGGCCACAGCTAAATGGGCACAGCCCTTGATTCTTCCATTTGTTCTGCTAAGACACTGAACTACATCTCATTGCTTTTCAAACGTCACGCCACCCTTGCTTTCCTGGCACAGTCCCCGCCTGGTTTTGGTGACAGCCTGCATTTACCCAGCTCTTACACTACATCCATCTTATGTAACTGTCACAACTCCTCTAATGAGGTAGGTGCTGCATTTAGCTCCACTGTGAAGGTGAGGAAAGCGAACCCTGGAAGGCCTTACTGCCCACGGCCACAGATATGGGGAAGATTAGAACTAGCATTTGGACCCAGGCAGGATGTAGAACTGGACTCAGTTTCTTACCCTGGACACCAGAAGCCACCAACCCCTAGTAATGGGCCATTAGTGTTGACAGTAGTGCCTCATCTCTCTCTCCTCTCTCTGTCCGTCCCCCACGTCGAGTCCCAAATGCATTTCCACTCCTCTCTCCCCCCACCTCCTGCACTGGTAGATCCACCCCGCAGTCCACGGTGGCTCCCGGCGGCTGCGAGAAGCTGCTCTCTCAGGCCTCCTCTCCGACTCCGTCCCTCATTGCACCTACTCCTCCACGTTATGTTGCAGCCATCTGGCTTTCCTGCATGTCCTTTGAAAGCTACACCAACTGTTCCTGGGATCTGGAGCGCTCTCCTGTGCACTCACTCGGCGAACACTGCTACTCACCCCACAGTACTATTACTAAGAATGAGCGCCTCGAGGTGGGCACTGTTCTGAGGCCTCGACAGACGTAGGGAACTTTCTTCAATCCTCACAACCCGACGAAGTCGGTACTGTTATTGTCCCCTGTCACCGATGGGAAATGGAGGCAACAAATGAAGTGACCAGCCCAAGGTCACAGTCAGTCAGCGATGGGAGTTGGGTTTACACCCAGGCCGCCTGGCTCCGGAGTCCGTGCTCTTAACCACTATGCCATTTAACACCAACCGCCACATGCCTCTGTGTGAGCAAGCCCAGTACAGATTCCTAACAAGCGCTTCCTCTCATCCCACTCCCCTCACATGATCTGTCAGCGAATCCTGTCAGTTCCACCTTCAGAACTTATCTGGAATCTGACTTCTCCTGTCCGCGTCCACCGCCACCACTGCCATCCCAGGCCTGGACCACTGCAGCAGCCTCCTCACTGCTTCTGCCCTCGCCCCTCGCCATCTGTCCTCACAGCAGCCAGAGTCCTGTTACAATCCAAGTCAGCCCACGGCCCTCCTCTGCTCCGACCCCTGTCATGGCTCTATCTCTCTCAGACAAAAAGCCAAAGTCCTCCCTGTGGCCAGCGAGGCCCTAAAGGACCAGGCCCCTGTTGCCTCTCCGACCTCACCTCCTGCCACTGGCCCCCTTGGTCACTCTGCTCCTGCCACATTGACCTCCTTGCCGTTCCTCACACACCCCAAGCAAGCTCCCACCTCAGGGCCTTTGCACTTGCTTTTCCTTTTGCTCTTAATTCTCCTCTCCCAGATGGCAAGGCAAGGCAAAGCTGACAGATTTGGCTGGTAGAGAAATGAGCCCTCATTCGATTCAGATGTTTGCTACTTTAACAGAGAGAGCAAAAGCAAGACTAACCACACATGCCACCTCATGTCCCTCATGCTGGGTAACACCGAAACAAAAGGGGCCAAATGACAGCAGCAGGAAAAGTGGGACACCCTGTTACAGAGGAGCTAATTCCATGCTAAGCAGTTCTACAGCTGAGTCTGGGTGGCGAGGGACAGGAAGCCTCATACCTCACCAGAACCTCGGGTGATGAGGAACCGTCTCATGACGGCCTTCTTGGTCAACATGGAGGTGAGAAAGAAGCGGCCTGTCGAGCTGTGTTCTGAGGGTCACAGGGTGTTCTGCCAGTCACTGAGATCAGCTGGCCTACGTGGAGACGGGCAGAGCGGGCAGAGCAGCCAGAGCACCACGACGGAACCACTCCCCTACACGTTGCAACTCTCCCTCTATCTTCCAGTCTGTTGGACGGTCACCTCCTGAGTCACCTTCCTTGATCATCCTGTGTACAACAGCACATGCCATCCCTCTTTGTTTCTCTTAATGCTTGCCACTCCCTAACGCTACACGGTACACCAGCTTCTTCCTTCATCGTCCGCAGAGCCCACCAGTATGATTCCTGAGGGAAAGCAGCATATCCATCGCTATGTCCCTATGGCACACATAACAAATGCTACGTTACTGACCACGTCGAACTACCAGACACTGTTCTAGGTGTTTCCCATGTCTCAACTCAGTGAATGGGCTACCTCTGTCCATTTTACAGATGAGGAGATGGGTTTTTAGAGGTTCTGCGTATGGAGGAGGGAAGGCAGGACCTCTGGTGCTGGGCAAAGGGATGGTCCTTCTGCCTGAAGTCAGAGGGGTCCTGAGGGCTGTGACTGGGGAGGGGAAACAAGACAGGGTTCCAGGGCCAGTATCTGCAAAGTACCAGCTTAGTTAAGGAATGTCAGATGTCAAGAAATAGAAGCTGGCACTTATAGAACAGGGTTTCTTGAAGCCCCTGGAGTAGAAATGCCTGCGACTATGGAGGGCTCTGGGCACAGGGAAGGCCAGCAAAAGCCAGCTGACACTGCCCACCTCCCACAGCAACGTGGGGATCCAACCACCCACACCCCTAACAGTTTCCTTTTTAACTTATTAAACACACAGCATTTTTCAAACTGCAGGCTCCATGAGCATCTGAGTGGTTTACGGCCAGCTATCTTGTTCAAATAAACGACTTTTGCACATTTCATTCATTAAACCTTTCTTTCACTTACATAGACAAATAATGGACTGGACCCCAAAGAAAAGTGTACTTCTTACTACGGATTGTAGCAATAAAGTTTAAAATAGGGACTGCAAATTCTGTGCTCAGACAACTATTAAGAACTAGAAGAGGAAACTTCCAGAGCTTAGTTTTACTTAAAGCTTAAAATTGAAGTTTGACTTGACAGCATATTAGAAATATTTATGTAGAACAATGCCACGGATTGTTTTTTAACAATTTAGAACCCTTAACTTTCTTTGTGCATCCGCTGCCACTGTAAACCCCAAACCCCATAGGATCTAGGGCAGCTCTCCATAACCAAACACTAGACTTCCTCTAATATACTGCAGACATATTCACGCTAAGTGGGAAAAATAAAGATCATGAAAGGCTTCAGGTCAGATCTTGTCACAAACTTTGGAAAAATCACTTGTGGTTTTCAGATCTTTGTGCACTCTGAATGATAAAGGATCGTGGCCCTTGTTAGCCCAGGGAAGCTTGGGGGCTGGAAACAGAACACAGTTGGGCAGGGACTGCGGCATCTTTTATCTTGATAAGCAGAGGAGTGGTAAGAAATACTGGCTACTGATCATTGTCCAACACGCTTTTTTGCATATCTAAAATATTCACAGCAACTTTCTTTTGGTGAGGATTGTTCCTTAGCTAACATCTGTGCCAACCTTCCTCTATTTATGTGGGACACTGCCACAGCATGGCTTGAGCAGTGCGTAGGTCAGCACCTGGATCCAAACCTGTGAGCCCCAGGCCTCCAAAGTGGAGCACACGAACTTAACCACTCGGCCACAGGGCTGGCCCCTTTAAAAGCTTCTTCAAAGTTTTCTGCACCCCCAAATCCAGAATGTAGGACAAGGGTGTGGGGGTAGTATTGCAGACCTACCTTATTCAAAACACATCACATTTAATATCCTTAACCCCCCCACGAAGTGGGCACTATTACTCCCATTTTACACATGTTGAACCTGAGGCAGAATTAAGGTAGGAAGCAGGGTCTGAAAACAGTGATTCTGGCCCACTGGGCGTAGGAGGGGCGGGGCTTGGGATTTCTTCTGGACCTTGAAATGGATGGGGTATGGAGATATCACAAGTATTTGTAGGCCCCCTGGCCGGTCTTCATAGGCTCTGAAGGCACCTTTGAACATCGAGGAGTGTCTGGTCTCAGTGGGTTCCTGGGAAATGCACATTGTTGAGATTCAGGTCAAAGCGAATCTCGTGTCTGGAAATTTTCTCACTCAACCATTGTAGCGCAAGAGAAACACCAACACTGAATCCTCTGGGCCCCTTTCCTTAGAGCAAATAAACAGCAAGAGACTGGGCCTCCCTGGGCTGGATTATAACGCACCTTTGGAAATTGAAGGCAGAGCAGGTTGATCAAGTTTATTCAGTCTAGGAGACTATTTATGGTCCTCATTGACATCACTTAGGGTAACATTTTGTTGCAGGAACTCTGTGTTGGATTATGGGATCCTGCCTCCTGCCACACTACTGGTGAAAGGGACACTTTACTTCCAGAGGGGCAAGGAATAGAGATGCCCCCCCCTTTACCCACCTACAAAGCAGTAATGGTGTTCCTGCTGGCCCCCACTACCTTAGCTCCCTCAAGGCCCAGCACACAACGCCTCCCTAGACCAAGTCCTTCACTGGTGGGAGTAGCCACAATACCCCTTTGCCTGCGCCTGGCTCAGTGGGCCAGGCAGGTCTAAGAAGTCCGAGTCTCCATCCACCTGCCAAAGCAAATTCCTGACTGTTTGCGTGGGAGGAAGGATGCTTGGGACCTGTCCCAACTAACTAGGAGACCCAGGAGGCAGGCTGCCAAAACTGGGACTCTCACAATACAAGGACCCATGCAGTCTGTCAGTTCGGGTTGCTGGAACAGTACTGTAGACCGGGTGCCTTAGAAATAGAAAACGCTCAGTTTTGGAGGCTGGAAGTCTGCAATCAGGCTGCCAGCACAGTTGAGGTTCCGTGGGGGCCTCTTTCAGGTTGCACACCGCCAACTTCTCATTGTATCCTCACACGGTGGAGTGCAGAAGAGGAGGGAAGTCTCCTCATGACTCTTATAAGAACATTAAGCACATCATGAGGGCCGCACCCTCATGACCTCATCTAATCCTAATCGCTCCCCAAAGGTCTCACTTCCTAATACCATCATATTGGGGCGGGGAGGGTTTCAATATATGAATTGAGGGGACACATTCAGCCCACTGACACATGCCCATGAATGACAGGAATAAGACAGTTGAGGAAGTCCTGGAACTTGCAATCTGGTGGTACTTGGTCGACATCAGCCAGGTGAAGCCAGGGACATAAGTGATCAGAAACTCCAAGTGGAAGAATAAAAGCCCATGGGCCTCCAATATAGCCATCAGAACCACAACTAGAGGGAAAAGAACTGAGGAACTAAGACCAAACCAGACTGGGCCACCGCCACCCCACACCACCTGCGAAGGCTCCCTCACTTTCCCACTGAAGACAGAATCCCGGTGACTGAGGGCTTTGCCAACTTTCTCAATGGCTGTATATGCCTGTTAAATGCACTAACCCTCAAGAGAAAATGTAAAATAAAATGCCCATGAAGCAGAGGCACAGACGTTAGACTCACCCAAGGTCAAACAGCTGGGAAGCAACACAGCTTGGATTTGAATCCTGGAATCTGAATAGAGTCTGAGCCCTCAGAACTGTTTTCTAACCAGGATTCTCTCATGTCCCTCACACCAAGGTGACGGACCTCCTCCACCATGATTTCAGGGGAAGGAACTGGAACAACTGTTTAACGTAGGGTTTAGCTCCTGCCAGATAAACAATCCTGTGAGAAGGGTATCCACCTGATGCTCAGAGAAACTAGGGAAGAGTCAAACCCAAGCAGTCTGATTCCCAAGCTGACACTGATCAGGACAATGGGATCAGAAGACCATCTCAGGAAACCCAATTCCAGCCATAAGGGGATGTCACCTATACCCAAACCAATCCCAAACTCAACCGAACTGTGAATTCAAGGCCTCTACCCTTTTGGCAATTCCTGTCCACCCCCCTCAACGCCTCCCTCCGCCTCATCTCCCTGTATTTTTAATTTGTAAACTGGGTCGAGTAAGGAAAAAGCACTATCGACGTCAACTTGTTTTCAGGTTTCAACTTTTTAATCATCTCCGTGAAGGACATCCTAAACACTACATGAGACACAACAGAATATTTTTTTTCTTCCAGTATTAGAAAAAAAAATGACATTCACAAATATTTTTAAGAAACTTCTATATAACCAGGGCAGTGATCTTGAGTAAAAAACATCTCCAAGTAATCATGTTCTTGATTCTTATAGTTACATTCAGAAATTGCTTCCAAACCATGATAAACATTGTGCACACGTTTTTACAATGTTCCTAGACGCACATGATTTTTTAAAACATAAGTCTGGCCAAACATTTTTTGTCAGACCAACAATCCTGAGAGCCCAAACTAAAAAACTGGTAAAAGGAAAAATACCCACACTCTACAAACGTTCCAGAATTTGTTTTTAAATGGGAGAAAAACTGTAAAAAACACATGGAGCTTTCTAAAAGGTCTTTAACAAGCTACCTTGGGAGCTCAATTCAAAAACAGAAGTTGACATACTAAAACAGCTGTTTCAGTGCAGCTCCAAAAATCTTTATAAATACAGCCATTTGGAGGGATGATCCTGGATCAGAAGAAGTTTTATTCCTTGTGTATCTGAGAACAGTAAGAAGGGGGAGACTTGTGATATTGGGAAGGAATAGGCTAACATGTTCACCTCCCAGGGCTGATAAAGATACTGAGGGCTGGACAACAGGAATACCCCTTCATCTCCTCCATGCCTAGCAGGAGAAAAAGATTACAGGGGAGACAGGTTTGCAGATCCCCGCCCCCAACCCTGCAAACATACTAGTCCTGACAGGCACTGAGAGTAAGGGAGGCCTAGGAATGATGTCAGGTGGGCCAGGTGAAGTGTGTGCAGGCAAGAGGAAACGAGAGGAACATGACAGGGCTGGTGGACAAAGGTCTGATCAGCTGTCCCATACAAGTCTCACCTACAATTAGGTGTGCATGCCTCATCTCAGTTGTCGTAATTGTCTCTGTAATTTCCTCCTGAGTAGCGGTCATAACCACCCTGGTTTCTGGGAAAAAACATACACGCTAGTGTTACAGGAATGTATCACACACTCCCTGAAAATATGAAAAACCATATACGTTTACATATCCTGTCATATTTTATATGCACTATAATATAAACTTTAACACATAAAATATATCAAGCACATGAATGTGGTATACAAATCACATAACTATGTGATGTATAACTTACACATAACATTAAGTCATATTAAACATTAAATGCAATGTAGACTCACAATTAACCAACACGATGCAAAAAACAGATCTACCATATAGTGCAATCATACCCTCACAATTTATTAATGCACTATACATAACTTGTTTTTACAGTTTCATCACAGTTTGTAAAAGCAAACGCTAGTAACACCAAGGTAAGACATGTACAAGCACTCAGGCGCCCAAGCTTTTAGGGAGAGGGAAGTAGCACCACCAAAGTACCTCAACCTCTTGGCTACCCACCTGCCACCATAGTCTCTGGACCTTCCATATCCATATCCATATCCTCCAGGTCGACTGTCATACCTGCCACTCCCATAGCCCTGGTCCCCACCACCTGCAGCAGATAAGAAAGATTTAAATGGCTGTTGTCCAGACACAGACCACTAACAGGTGGCTCTCCCCATACCCCATGATCAAACTTACCACTGCACTTACCTCTGGAGTAGCCGCGACCACGCCCATGGGCCCCAAAGGCACCCCCTCTGGTTCCCCGGGCCGACTTGCCTGCGTGGTCCACACGGATCTGGCGACCATCCAGAGACTAGGTGTAGGGAGACACAAGGAGGATGGGTTGGCGGTCAGACAGGGCAGTAGTGAGGGGAGAGTGGGCAGGGCAGGTGGGCAAAACAGCCCAGAAACTCCTGCTGGGCACCAGGTTCTGGGTGCCGCGTTCCAGAACAAGCTCCTTTGACCAGAATGGCTTTATTGGGAGCTAGAGAATCCCACAAAACGACCTGAATCCACCGTGTTCCCCCTGCTACTACTTACATCTTGACTGAACTCAGGCTGAGTTCTCCTCCCCACTCCTCTAAGCTGCCCGACTATTAGGGCTAGATAGACACCTCTCTTGGTTTGAGGCTTCCGAGTCCATCCCAGAAGACTCACGAGGTCCTCTCCGGGCCAGGCCCGCAGGTCTGCAGACTCTACTACCTAAGCCCAGGGCAGGTCAACCATCCACAGGTGGCTTCTCGGCCTCATGCAGGACCAGTCGTCGCCTCCCAGGCAGCCCGGCTCTGTCTGCCGCTGCCCTCCACCCCCTAGAACAGAAGGCAGTCACGCTCCTGTGAGTGGGCACTGCGGGGCTTGGTGGCCGCGCTGCCCCTAGCAGACACAGAGGGAAAAACAGAAAGAATGGTCGAAGCGACAGATCGGGGCAGGGCCCCTATGCAGGTAGGAGGCCTCACCTCTCCATTCATGGCTCTCATGGCATCTGAGGCGTGCTCTGGATTGGTGAAGGTAATGAAGCCAAAACCCCGGGATCGCTGAGTCTCCCGGTCCTTGACAACGACCACTGGGGAAAGAAGAGAGATGGCTAAGAGGAAAAGTAGCAAGAGATGTCAGATAGGGGGAATGGGCCCCTTCCACCAAGCCTCAACTCCAAGTTATCGGGTTTCTCCTGAGCCCCAGACTACATTTTAAGCCTAGAACCAAAAAAGGAATTAAGTATGTGAAGGCCTGGGGTCCTGATCTTTTCTCTCCATGTTTCTTGAGATGCAAGGGTCCCAGACTTCCTCTCACCACCCCCCAACCACGGGTCTGGCCCACTTCTCACCCTCAGAAATAGGCCCGAAGCTGCTGAAGTGGTCTTCCAGAGCCTGCTCATCGGTGTTGAAGTTGAGCCCTCCCACGAAGAGCTTCCCCTCTTCAGAGGACATGGCAGTGAATTCGAATGCTGGGGTGAGAGCACGGAGAAGGGCGGGGGCCACAGTGGAGGCGGGAGGAAGGAGACAGGGATTGGAGAAGTGAAAAAGGATGGAGAGAACAGAAAATAGCCCCGAGAAACAAAATACGGGGTAACTAAGGACAGCCCGAGAAGGCAGGTCGAAAAGGCGGGAATGCTGGGGGCCGGCTCAGACTGGCAGCCATTTGGGGGCCGCCTTCGCGCATGCCCACAACATCCCCTGCCGCCACGCCCGTCATTTTGTGCCGCCGCGCAGGCCCGGAACACCCTTGCGTTCCTCCTGCACCCGCAGAACAAGATGGCGGCGGTCACGTGGGCAAAAGCGGGGCCCGCAGGTGTTGGCCGTCGCGTGGTCACCGCTGCCACCCACGCCGCCAGCCGCTCCTGGCATCCCTTGCTCTCGGATACAGCGCGCCAGGCTGCCCCCCAACGCAAAGTGTCACCTCCGAGCACGACACCCGCCCGCCCCGGAGAAGCCCAAGCCTACGTGTCAGAAGCCGCTACTCTCCCCGCTCGCGCACCCCGCTCTCGGCCGGCGCAGCACACATCAGTGAGGCGAGCAGCGGCCGCGCCGCAAGCAAGCCTCTGCTTACCTGGGCTTTAAGGCGTAAGAGACCAAGACAGCAGCCACCGCCGAGGAGCAGACAGACTGGGGAGGTTGCCGCGCGGGAAGACGCTTGATAAAGCGCACGTAGCGGACACGTCACAGGACGTTCCCCAGCGCGCGGGGGCGTGCGCGCTCATTGGCTGGGGCCAGCGAGGGGCGGGGTGGGAGGAAAGGACAGCAAAGCGAAGGGAGCGAAGCGCTCGGTAGGCTTCCGGGAATGGAGGCGCGTTTCGTGCGATTGGTGCACCGTGACGTCATCACCCCTCCACGGTCCCAGCCGTCTTCATCCCTTCCGCGCAACCCTTTTGGCTCTCACTTCTTTCTGTCTCTGACATCACCCTCACGGTTCTTGACATCATTTCTCCCATTAGTTCTGAGATCTTCCTCGCCATCTCAGTTATCTTGTTTTAGGTCCCGGACGATATAATTACAGTCCTCTGATAACCTCCTCCTCTTCTAGTCCTCTAACCTCATGTTTGATCCCCCTCTGTCCTTGATGTCGTCACCCTTCACAGTCTTTAACATCAGACCCTACGTTTTCTTAGTATCTGATCCTGACCCCTGCCTTTTCTTCTCTACCCAATATCTAGTAATGGACCCTTTTCCCTGGTGTCACTACTTCTCATTTCTGACTTCCTCTCTCATCCTTATCTGACAGCCTCCTGAAGCCAGTCTTTTGATTTCCCCGCCACTAGACTGCCTGAGGTGTCTTTTACAAAACAGGATGCTCCGATCTTCAGAGGGAGTAAATCCCAATCCACAGAACAAGTTTTGCTGTCACTCAGTGTTGCTTAGCTCTGGATCCACAGAAAGAGTTTTCAACACACGATGGACTTATCCAAATCAAGAAGTGTCTGAACCCACTGTACAATTTGGTTTTCTCCAGCCTTCAGAGTGTCTGAGCTACTTTTACAGCGAATGAATTTGACAGACTTTTCATTTCTAAGCTCCCCATCAAGGAAGAATGGGTTAGTTTGCCCTCGGAGACTCTAAATTTCTTATCCGTAGAAAGGACTTGTTTAGCCTTCTAACGGTCAGCCCCCCCCCCCCCCCCCGACACAGACCAAATTTGTTAACTTTTGGAGTACAGTATGCTACCATCCACAAAATGGACTTGTCTGGCTTTTGCCATATGCAGACCTCCTATGCCCAGGATGGACGTGAATAGATTTCATACTGTCCACATACATACTGGCCTTAGGTAGCCCTCGTGGAATCTGAGCCCTCATGCAAAAGAGAGGTACTTGTTTGCCTCTCAAAGAGTCTGAGCTCTGATCATATTTCACAGTTCATGACATATTGTCATTGCTGTTCCATGCAAAGCCCCTCATTTTATTTATTCTTTTTTATTCCTGCACTTAGCTATCATTCTTTTTCTCCCACGGTTAACTATTTTATTTGGTTTAATGTGATCTTTTTGCGTGATTTCATATAAAATCTGCATTTTCGTCTATGCTTTTAAAGTAAATGGTGGTGTCATTCGGTTTTTTACTTTTTTTTTTATCTAGCATTGTTTTTCAGACCCATCTGTGTTGTTATGGGCACATCTAATCTGTCTGTTGCTTCTGATGGTTGCCGTAAACTCCAGTGTGTGCATACACTGCATCATCTTACCCCTAGGCACTCCCAACAAGGACACTTGGGTTGCCTCCAACACCTATATTATTTTCAATAAGTAATGCCTTGTAAACGCTCCCTTATGGGACGGTGTGAAAATCCTCTAGGATGTATACTTAGAGAAGAATTGCTGGGTCATAGGGGATGTACGCACTTAATTTCTGTAAGCAGTGCCAGATTGTTGTCTGGAATGGGTGGAGCAATGTATGAAGATACCCACATTCCCGTCTCTGCAAGATTTAGCATTATCCAACTTTCAAAAATTTTCCAGTCTAACAGTAGTCGTTGTATTTCATTAGTTTTTCAATTTGTATTTTAAATGATTAATGATAATTTTGGGTACTCTTCATGTGCTTGTTTGATTTTGGGTTTTCTCATGTAAGTTGCTTGTTCATATTCATATTCTATTGGACAAATTCCCATATTCCTCTTCTTGTTGATTTTCAGGGGTCCCTCACATAGTGTAATTACAAATCCCTTGGGTGTTGGAAATTGCAGATAGCTTCTCCCACTCTGACATTTGTGTAATTAACTGTAAGTAGTATCCTAATTGAATAAAGATCCTTAATTTCCATATTATCAGGGCCGGGCAGGGCCAAGGGGTTGATTTCCTGCGCTTGGCTCCCACCGCCCAGGGTTTTGCTCGCTCGGATCCTGGGCGAGGACATGGCGCCGTTCGTGGGGCGAAACTGTGGAGGCGTCCTGCATGCCACAGCTGAAAGGACCCACAACTAAAAATATACAGCTATGTACCTGGCAGCTTTGGGGAGAAAAAGGAAAAATAAAATCTTTAAAAAAAAATTTCCATGTTATCAATTTTTCCTCCTTATGATCTGTGCTTTTAAAGAAATCCCTCTCTTCCCCCAGGTCACAAAGATGTTCTATATTTTCTTCTATTAACTTTATAGTTTTGCTCTCACATTTAGGTTTTTAATCCATCTAGAGTCCATCCTTGTATGTGGTGTGAGGTAGGGATCTGGTTTTATTTTTCTCCATATCATGAGCCAGATGTCCCATCACCAACTGCTAAACAGTCTGTCTCACCCTTTTGTGTATGTGGTACCACTTATATCATATATTAAGTTCCATAGAGACACGGCTGTGTCTCTGAGCCCTTTTTTCTGTTCCCTTGGTCTACTTAGGCCAATATCAGTTTTTTTTTTCTTTAATTACTAACGCCTTTAGTATGTCTTAATATCTAGTGGGGCAAGTTCCCGTCATAACTTCTTTTTGAAGGTTATTTTTTTAAAGATTTTATTTTTTCCTTTTTCTCCCCAAAGTCCCCCGGTACATAGTTGTGTATTTTTTAGTTGTGGGTCCTTCTAGTTGTGGCATGTGGGACACCGCCTCAGAGTGGCCTGATGAGCAGAGCCATGTCCATACCCAGGATTTGAACTGGCAAAACCCTGGGCCACCAAAGCAGAGTGCGTAAACTTAACCACTCCACCACGGGGCCAGCCCCTTGAAAGTTATCTTAGCTGTCCCTAGTCCTTCATTATTCCAAATCATAATGTAAGTTTATTGCAATTCTAGAAACAGTAATGGAAGTTTTGCTGGGGTTGCATTGAATTAATAGATTTGGGGAGAAATAGCATTGAATTAACAGATTTGGGGAGAAATAACATTTTAATAACATTACCTGTGGAGGTTTTAAGATATGTCTGTAAACTCCTTGATACTGCTGGCTTCAAGAGTTGGAGCCTAATTCTCTTGCTCTCGAGTGTAGGCTGGACTTATTGACTCACTTGTAGTGCACAGAATGAGCATGTCACTTCCAAGACTAGGTCATAAAAGGCGCTTTGGCTTCCCACTCTCTCTCACACAGATTGCTCTTTCTTTCTTTCTTTTTTTTTTTAAAGATTGGCACCTGAGCTAACAACTATTGCCAATCTTTTTTTTTAATTGCTGTTTCTCCCCAAATATCCCCAGTACATGTTGTATATTTTAGTTGTGGGTCCTTCTAGTTTGTGGCATGTGGGACACTGCCTCAGCACGGCCTGATGAGCTGTGCCATGTCCGTGCCCAGGATCCGAACCGGTGAAACCCTGGGCCACTGAAGCAGAATGCATGAACTTAACCACTCGGCCACAGGGCCAGCCCCTAGATTGCTCTTTCTGTGGTTTGGTAGCTGGTATGTCATGAGCAGCCCTATGGAGGACCTGAGGCCTCCTGCCAACAGCTATGTGAGTAGGCCTTCTTGAAAGTGGAGTCAAGCCTTCAAATAACTGCAGACCATCCGCATCCTGACTGCAACTTCATGGCAGACCCTAAGCCAGAACCACCCAGCTAAGCCACTCCTGGTATTCTGACCCTCTGAAACTGTGTGAGATAATAACTGTTTATTGTTTTAACCCGATCTTCCCAGCAAAGAGCAGGAAATGTCTCTCCTCTATTCAGCTGATCTATTTGTTATTAGAGTTTAATTTTTTTTCTTACAGAGGTCTTTTGTATTGATTAAATTCTTTCCAAGATACTTTATTTTCTTGTTGGTTATTGCTGCTATAGAGAAATGCTTTTGATTTTTATAGGTTGATCTGGGAACCTTGCTGAACTCCCTTACTAGTCCTAACAGCTTTTCTGATCATTCTGTTGGTTCTTTCAGGTAGTCAGTCTTATCATTTGCAAATGGGCTTTATCAATTCCTTCCAAAACTGATACCTCATTTCTTTTTCTTTCCTTACAGCAATAGCAGTTGTATACTAACTAGTAGTATTGAGAGCGAACATCCTTGCCTTGTTCCTAATCTTAAAAGGAAAATGCATTTAAAATTTCTCTATTAGGCATTTTTGCTGTAAGTTTTGGCACAAAACCTTTATCAAGTTAAGGAAGTTCTCTTCTACTCTTACTTTGTTTGCTAGGAATTCTTTTTTTAAAATATCATAAACAGGTACTGAACTTTATATTTTTTTTCTGCTTTGAGATTATCATGATTTCCCCCTTTACTTTATTAATGTGGTCACTCATTCATTTTCGAATTTGGATCATGCTTGCATTCCTGGGATAAATCTTACTTGTGATTTTAAAAAAATACACTGTTGAATTCAGGTAGCTAATATTTTATTAGAATTTCAGCATTTATATTAAGTGAAATGGGTCTATAATTTTATTGTCTTGTATCTTTCTCATCTGGTTTTAGAATCAAGAGTATACTAGCCTCAAAAAATGAGATGGGCAGCATTTGCTCTTTTCCTATTTTCTGGGACAATTTGTATATTTGGGAATTAACAGTTCCTTGAAAGTTTGATATAACTATATCTGCAAAACCATTTGGGTCTGGGCCTGAATGTTTTGTTACAATGAGATGGAGTGTCTTTGACTATCACTTCAGTTTTTCTTAAAACTTGATATTTGAGCACACTTTAATTTTTCCAGAAACTTAGGCCTTTCGTCTAGGTTTTCAAATGTATTAGCTTACAATATTTAGCCTCTTTTTGTGTCTGTAATTTTCCCTCTTTTTGTTGTGTATTTTGCATTCTTTTAAAGCAGTCTTGGCAGAGGCCTATCATTAATATTTGCAAAGAACCAGCTTTTTATTTTGTTATTCTTTATCATTACTTTTTAAATTCTCTATTGCAGTCATTTCCTTCCTTACATTATTTCCTGTGACTCACGGAGTCATGGGTTTCTCTTTTTTCCCAAGTTCTTGAGTTGAATGCCGATCATTTATTTTTCAATCTTTCTTCTATCCTGATAAATGTAAAGCTATACATTTTCTTCTATTGACTAATTTTGCTGGGTCCCCAAAATTTTGCACATAGTGTTCTTAATATTTAGTTCTAAATATTGCTAAAGTTCCTTTACGATTTTTTCTTTCACCCAAGGGTTATTTAGTAATTACTTTCCAAAAATGGGGCTTTAAAAAAACTTTTCATTATTGCTAATTTTATTGCATTATGGTCAGAGAACATGCTTAATACTGACACTTTTGAATTCACTGAGGCTTTCTTTGTGCCCTAACAAGGTCTATTTTTGCAATTGCTAAGAGTAAGCATAACAGGAGGCTTCTCCATTTGCTAAGTGAGGGAGATACATATATTATATATGCCATACATGTTTTTTATATATATGTATATATATATATAAAATCATACGTCAAGCTTGAAAATGTTCAGGGCTTCTTAGGAGTGTGTGTGTTTACGGCAGACGTATCTTCTTTGTCAATATGTCCTTTGTCTTTTGTGATCTTAAATTTTATTTTGTTATCTATGAGAATGGGTATCCCAACTTTCTTTGGGCTTTCATTAGTCTGCTATCTTTTCTCCATCCTTTCACTTCCAACATTTCTAAATCTTTGTATGTGTGTGCATACTGTTGGACTTTTAAATCCAGTGAGGATCTGTGTTCTAAATATTTTTGTAATAACTATATTAAAACTTCTGACATCTCATTTCATGTTCATTTACAGTATTTTTCTGTTCCTTTTCTTCTCCTATCATATTCATATCTAATATTTTCTTTAGGTCCTTTTTATATCTCTTGTTTCTGTTTTCTATTCTAATATTCTCTTATTTATTATACTTATTTAAAATTCTTCATCTGTCTATCCCAATACTTCTGCTTCACATATTATGTCACCCAGTGTGGTAGCTAGCCTCCAATATAGTCCCCAGTGATCCCCACCTTCTGTGTAGTTCCCTCCCGTGTTGTACTAGAGTTGGTCCAAGAAAATACAGCAGAAGTGATGGTATGTCATTTCTGAAGTTAAGTATAGTAGGCACTTCGATTCTGTCTTGGTCACGGTCTCTTCCCCGCTCGCTGAGACCATGTGTTGTGTGGAGCTCCATGGAGCGGCTCAGGTGGTGAGAAACCGAAGCCTCCTGCCAGCAGCCCGGTGAGTCGGCCATGTTGGAAGTGGGTCCTTCGGTCGAGTCACGCCTTGAGCTAACTGCAATCCTGGATGACAGCTTGACTGAACCCTCAAAAGAGACCCTGAGTCAAAACCACCCGGCTAAGCTGCTCCCAGATTCCTGACCTTCAGAAACTGAGACAGTAAATATCTAGTGTTCTAAGCTGCTAAGTCGGGGGAGGCGAGGGGTGGTAATTGGTTATACAGCAGTGGATAACTAATACATCCAGTTTATTTTTCTCTGGAGGTAGTTATACTGGCCCAGTGTCTAGTTATTTGGTGGTGAGCTCATATTCCCCTGAATTCAGCAGCTGTTGTGGCTGGTAAAATGTACTGAGGGGAGGCTGAAGGCCAGACTTGACTCTGCTCAATTGCCTGGAGTTCAGGGGGTAAAGGGATGTGTGGGGAGATGAGCCAGAGGGTGGACAGTCCCAGGCACCACGAAAGCAGACCTGTCACTCCCATCTGCTATCACACTACCTGACAATTCCTCTAGTAGGCTTTCCACATTTAAACCCTAAGAAGAGGCCATCTCCCTAGGTGTCCCCACCGGCCCTGGTGTCTGGAGGGGGAGAGGTGGAGTGATGGCCTCGGGCTGCTCACTTCCTCCCCTCAGCATGGTCCTTGCTGCCCTGATACTAGCCCCTCCTCAGACACCTATACCAGTGATCTGGATGATTTCTGCAGTGAGGGGGCAGACAAGGACCTTCCCAAGTCAACATGGGGGAGAGGTAAGAGCCAGACTCTACATCTCTAACCTGTCCTGTATTTGCTGCCTCCAGCCATCCACCACTCAAAACACAGGCCAGTTAAAGACACACTTCCATGTCCCCACAGGCCTTCACAGCTGTGCTGCAGTTTCTGGAACTCATGTTTCCCTCCGTAGTTTCTCCGGGGCTACTTTCAGGCAAGGGAATCAGTGGCTTATGCTATTTGCCATCTTGGCAGGAACCAGAAGCCTCAAGAATCCTCAAGGACTAATAGAGGTCTCTGCCCTTCAGGGTATCTGAGCTTCCTATTCACAGTCAGGACTCCTCTGGCCCTCAGGGGCTCCAAGCCGCCATACACACAACTGACTTGTCTGGCCCGTCAAATATGTGCGCTCGTTAATCACAGAATGCACCCAGAGGGTGTCAGCTGGTTACTGACAAAGGGGACATTTCAGATTCTCAGAGGGCCAGATATCGCCATATCTTGGATGGCCCTGGGTGGGGGTCTGAGCCCCTTATCCACAAATGTACTTGTTGGACCCTCAGTCTTGGAGCATCCTAGACACAGAATGGTCTTGTCGTGCTCTTCCAGTGACTGAGCCCTCATCTGAGGAATTTGGTAACTGGGGGGTGATGGGAGCCTTTTAAGGGTCATCTCCAGCTTTATACAGCATTACTGGGGGAGACAGATGAGAAGATGGCTGCCCTGATGCCCCTCACCTCTGTTAGCATTGCCTAGTGGAGCAACTTCTGGCCGGAACCTGGCACAGCAAGGTCATGACCTGAAGGACCCCAGTTACCTCGTCTGCCATGTCCTTTGTGGAGGACAGTACCCAGCCTGTGAGATAATCCACCTTCTGAGAAGTTAAGTGGGAAAAAGGACCTTCTTTTGATCACTATCCTCCAAATAAGTAGGTGACTTCTTTTAGGGCCTGAGCTTTATCAGTGCTTGATTTGTTTGTCTACATCAGTAGGATGGAGAAGGCAAATAAATGGTTTCTATTGCTGAAACAGTTAGACAGGTACCCACGAGCTGGAAACCCAGTTTAGGGCTTAGAGCCCTAGGCATGGCAAGGCCACAGTCCCTCAAGCTGGCCCCAAAGCAAGTGACAAAAATAGGAGCCTTAGACTCGTGCCCAGGACTGCCAGCACTAGTGCCTAAGACTCACAGGGAAGGGTCTGGATCCTAGAAATGGTGACATGTGGAATGCCAGAGGTGGCTGGCCCAACGTTTCTCTCTCAGTAGCTCATACTTCCCAGTCTTTGTAATGAACCTTGCCCTTTTTGAGTCAGGAACTCTCTTTCTCATTCCTCATTCAGGGGCTTGTCCTGAGAATATGCATTCACACCCATAATCCAGACCCTTAGAGGCAGACAGATGTACCACAAAACAGCCTTAGGCCTTCCTCAAGCAGTCCTCGACCTGGGCTCACCTTCTAGAACTGATTCTCAGCACTCCCCCACCACTCTCCCGCCACTGGGGAAGCAGAAGCCACTTTCCACCAAGTGAAGTATTTCCGCTCCATGAGGTAAAGAGCCCCCGAGGACTCCACTACAACAAAAACCAGGGAGGGGGCAGAGAAATACACAGACCACGAAGACCTTCATGTGTGCAAAGTACAGTTGTTAAAAACAAAACGACAAAAACAGAAAAAAGAGGCCATGGCCTCCATGGGGCAGTGCCAAAGCAGAGCCCCATACTCTCAGACCTGGGGAGAGAGGGCCCCATGCTCCGACAGGTCTAGGGCTGGCAGGCAGGGAGGTGGGGTCTCACGTGTAGGCCCTTATGGCAGAGAACGAAAATATGGTAGGGCTGATGGTGGGGTGGAGGGAGCCCAATCAAGATGGGGCCGTGGCCTCGGCTCCCTCCTCTGAGTCCCACACCTCTGACTGCAGGTAATCAGCGAAGAGAGCCTTGGCCCGGCGCAGGACACGCCCCAGGTGGTGTTTTCGCACGAGACGGTCAAAATGCATGGCCAGCTCGTTGTAATCCAGCCCATTGCGCATGATGTGGTCACGGTGCTCCAGCAGGATGGCAAGGCAGAGGAAGAGCATGAATGGGTTTCCCCGGCCAAACTCCTGGGGCGGAGGCAGGCCCAGTGGGGGTGAGGGTGGCAGGGACTTCCCAGGGTCTTGTGGGGATCCCAACTCTGGCATGGAGGGGGATCCTGCAGCCATGTCGCCAGCGGGAGAGGCCTCCTGGGTGGATGGCGGAGATGAGGAGGATGGGGAATCAGGGCGGGAAGAGGAAGAGAGCAATGGGTCTGGGGAATTCAGCAAGGGCTCAGAGAGAGACTTGCAGCTGATAAGGGCAGCTGGGCGGGGCAGCTGGACCAGAGGGTCCCTCCTGGGGCCTGTGTTATCCCTGAGTTGCTGAAGGTCATCCAGGCTGGCTTGTCTCAGGAGACGCCCCCCACCACTAGGCCCCTGGCTGGTCATGGCCAAGTGGTCCACAGCATCTTCGAAGGCACGGCCTCCACCGGCAGGCCTTAGCATGTGCCTCTGTCTCACAGGCCGCCCCCTGTGGCCACCAAAACCAGCGTCTGCCACTTGGCTGGGGGGTCCGACAAGCTCTACCTCGTGTTCAGGAGGATCAGGGGGCAGTGAACTCCAGGTGACCTCAAGCATGCGGAGGGCATCGTCAAAGGCGAACTCACGCTTGAGCTCGAGTAGTAGCCAGCGGTAACAGAAGAAGAGGTCATCAGCACCAGCTTCTTGCAAGTACTGGTAGAAGTCAGGGTCAGCATGTCGCAGCAGCAGCTTGAGATGGGCGAACTTGGTGGCCATGGCACGGCCATCAGGATGGAAGTTCGCAGACAGGCGCTTCATGATGCCACAAAAGCAGACAAAGGCATGGCCTTCGTGGTCCATGACAGCAAGGATGGGCGAGGCAAGGTCGCTCATGCCCTGGCAGTAGGACACCTGTGGGTGGGTAACAGCATAGGTGGTGAGCAGGTCGTGTAGTGCTCGCAGGTGTGGGCCATCCTCAGGCCCTGCATAGTAGGGGTGGGCCCGGTCAGTACGCAGGACATCCTTGAGGACTGTACTTCGGATGAATTCCAGGTCCTCGGGGCTTGCTCGCTGTGCCCACTCGCTCTTGAGCTGCTCATACTCGCGACTCTTGCGTTTCATGTAGTCCATCCGCTCACGGCCTGTCAACCCGTCTGGATACACATTCAGCAGGTACCGCCACACCACCTGGCCAGGGACAAAAGGGATGAGGCTGAAGTTCTCCAGATGAGCTGCCACACCCCAGTGTCTATCTGTCATCACTCACCCTCCCTGGGCCTTTGTCCTCCTTCAGAAAAGTCTGCCTTCCCACCTCTGACTCCTGCCCCCCCCGGAAGGAGAGCTTGCTGCCCTGGAATATCTCCACGGCCATCCCACAACAGTGTGGTCCTTGCATGTGTCTCATGAGCTCTTCACGACTGCAGGAGTGATGGAGCCAATGTGTGACCGAGGAGGCTCACCTTCCGCAGGGAGGGCTCAACACCACCATGATAGATCCGCAGGCGCAACTCCTCGGGGCGGGAGAGCTGGCCCTCGTGGTTCAGGTATGTGTGAAACTCAGCATCGCTCAGGGGTGGCTTGAAGGGCTTGACATCTTCCCCATATGACCAGCTTAGCACCTGCTGGACCTTAGACAAGGTGCGGCCCACCTGTGAAGGAAAGGGGGCGAGAGGCCACCAGTCAGCTGGGCAGGACAGGGGCAGGTGCCAACCAGAATGCTAAGGATCAGGAGTGCCAGGTAGGCCCTGCCCTCCAACCCTAGCTGGGCCCCAGGGGTCCCAGAAACCACCTGAGAGAGTATTGACTGTGTGAAGGGCAGGGCAGCTGTCGTCAGCGATGACCGTTTCTCAGCCAGCAGCACGTCGGAGCCAATGACATCCTTGGGGCTGATAATGTCCCAGTCCTCCAGCAGCGGGCCTGGGCACACAGAATGATGTGATGTGAGAATGGGAATGAGAAACCCAGACCTCAGGGCCAGGTTCCTCTCCTACCAAAGCCGGGCCACCCACAGGGCAACAGACGGCTCCCACTCTCTCTTCCCATGTCATCCAAGTCACACAAAAATTAAAACTGTTTTGGGTAACTGTCTCACAAAATGGCTGGGCAGACTCTGATAGTAATATTTTAATAATATAAAGTAATATTTATTAGCACTTACAATGAGCCAGGTACCCTGACAGGGGCTTAACTTGAATGTAAATACTAAGAACATGAGACAACACTTCCATAGTGCTAAGTGCCAGGAAGTGTTCTGAGCTCTTTGCAAATATTAACTCATTTAATATTCACATCCATCTGTAAGTTAGGCACCATTATCATCGCCCCTCTTTCTATGAGGAAACAGGCACAGTCAGGATAAGACAGTTGCCCAAGGCCCCACAGCTAGTGAGTGAAAGAACCAAAATTTGAAGCCCAGGCCCAAAGCTTGAGAACCCAAACTCTTGATCTCACATTCACGCTAGTCCTCCTCCCAAATCGGTATGCACTACCATTACCATTCTCATTTTACAGACGATGACAAAAACGGGTGGAACAACCAGTAAGTGGCCAAGATTCTACAGCCAGGAAATGGTGGGGCTGGGATCTGAACCTCGTTCACCTTGCTCCAGCGCCCAGACAGATTTTAGAACAGGCATTTGTGGAACACGTATGTCACGTATGTTAGGCAGGGGAGGTAATGCTATGCTTGACTTTATCCAGTTCTGGCCCATGGAACATTGCAGAAGTTCGCCCCTTCTCTGTCTTCTTTACTCCCCCTCACGTCCTTTCTTCTCGCCTCAAATGTGAAGCAGTGGCTGAAGCAGCACTGGCCACCTCAACGTAAATTCGAGAGACTGAAGAGATGTCAGCCCTGGGGCCACAGAGCTGCTTAGCTGACAAAAGCAACGTCCAGTGGCTTTCAAACTCTATTATATGAAACAAATCAACTTTGATTTGTTTCAGCCATTGTCATTTGCAGGCAAACACCATCCCTAAGCAGCATTTCCATGGAGTCCACTGTACTCTCCCACAGAGCTGAGGGGGAAGCAAACCCCAGGCCACATTTGGATGTCACTGCCTCTCCTTGGATGTCTCACAGCACGCTGCAGACCTAAGAGGTTCAAAACGGGAGCCCAAGACCCACTCCAGACACGACCTCCTCCTCTGCTCCTCATGTGAGGGAACAGCACCCCTATCTGTTCCAGTTGCTTAAGCCAGGAACCTGAGGGACATCCTTGCTGCCTCCCACTCTCTCAACTCCCAGGGCCAAACTGTCACTAAGCCCCGTGGCTTCTGCATGCAGAACATACTTCAATTCCACTTCTTCTCTCATCTCCACAATGTGGTGGCCTGTCTCAGCCACCACATCTCTCTCTTGCATCTGCCTCCTAACCAGCTCTTGCTTCCTCTTTGCCCTTCTCCACCTTCTCCCAACAGCCGCCAGAATGGTCTTTCTAAAACATTAATCAGGAGCTGGCCCTGTGGCTGAGTGGTTAAGTTCATGTGCTCCGCTTCGGTGGCCTGGGGTTCATTGGTTCGGATCCTGGGCGCAGACCGACACACCGCTCATCAAGCCATGCTGTGGCGGCATCCCACATAGAAGAACTAGAACGACCTACAACTAGGATATACAACTGTGTACTGGGGCTTTGGGGAGGAAGAAAAAAGAGGAAGATTGGCAACAGATATTAGCTCAGGGCCAATCTTCCTCACCAAAAAAAAAAAAAAAAGCCTGAAAAAAATTGTTAAAATGTTAATCAGGGCATTAAAACACTTCACAGGTAAAATGAAGATGGTCACACTACTGAACAGGCAAAACGAAGGTCAACAGTGTGAAAGACCAAAGATAAGAACTCCTTCAAGGCACAGGGCTGAAGGTTGATGATTTGAGCGGAAAAAGTAGACATACCTGGAGGGCAACTCCAGGAGACCCAATATGCAAATACTAGAAAATGCAGGGGGAGAAAAGGGATCAGGTTGGGATTATAATCACACAGGTATGAAGGAAAATGTCACAGTGATGAAGAAATGGGTCATCAAGTCTCAGATAGGATTAATCAAGAAACAGTATATACAACAGGCCTCTGCTCACTATTCACATGCTGGTGAAGTGCCCCAATTCTAAGAATGAAGCAAAACTCTTGCCAGCTTCCAAAGACAAAAAGCAGGCCGCTTACAACAGAAAGGTCAGACTCGCAATGGGCTTCTGTTCCACAACTCTGGGAGCAAGAAGCAAGTGGTTCACGGCACCCATGGAGCAGAGAAGAAATGCCTGAGATCCAAGGGCCCTGCACTCAGCCAAGAGAGCATGTCTCTATTGCAACCAGAGAAAGACATTCTGATCGTGAGAGTCCAGCTACCCCATGCCCCTTATTGGAGGAGAACAAAGAAGTGCTCTAAGCAAATGACTACTGAATGAGACTACAAGGGCTCAAGGTGGGGGAGGCAAAAGGGAGGGTAAACAGTGATGGGCCCCAGGTGCTTTTCTTTTTAAAGATTTTATTTTTCCTTTTTCTCCCCAAAGCCCCCCGGTACATAGCTGTATATTTTTAGTTGTGGGTCCTTCTAGCTGTGGCATGTGGGATGCCGCCTCAGCGTGGCTTGATGAGCGGTGTCATGACCATGCCCAGGATCCGAACTGGCGAAACCCTGGGCCGCCGAAGCGGAGCACGCGAACTTAAGCACTTGGCCACGGGCCAGTCCCTCCAGGTGCTTCATATATACAGTTAAACAGAAAATGACACAGATACTGTGATGGGGAGTTTGTAATATTAAGTGGTACATTAGGATTCCTGAAACATAAGTAACCTACTATAAAGAAAAGATAATGAGAGGCTGGAATTTAAAAAGAAAAATAATTACTATCTAAGTAAAACCCAGAAGTTAAGGGTTAGGGATCAGAAGAAGAAGAAGAATTTGAAGTGTTCTAAAGCTTCCATTTCAAGGGCCAGGTAGGGTGGGAGACACTGGAGGGAAAAAATGGCCTAAAGATTTCACTGCCATTTGTGTCAAAAAAAAAAAAAGCATAAATCCAGCGGTGAAGTTTTTATGAGACATACCTTGAACTAGGTGACAAAGAAAGGTTGCAAACTGAAGAAACCTAAAGGCATACCTGGCAAACACAAACAAACAGAAAGCAAGAGCAGCAACGTGAATGTCAGAAAAAGCACCGCTCAAGGCCAGAAATGTTCCAGGGAAAGAGAGCCATTCTTTAGATTAAAGAAAGGAAAAAAGAACCCATTAGTAAAATGGGCAAAGGATTTCCACAAGCACAAACTCATCTAGTGGCCAAAGCTGATCTGAACTGACATGAGACTATATATGGTCTTCATGTAACCCACTAAGTGTGCATATACACACGTCCCTGAAGAAACATTCCAGTGTTTCATGATGGGGTGCTGCCCCAGGCCCCGCTTGTGGTATTCCATAATACATGCTATACGCACTACATCTCCCCATCATAAAATTGTCAGACTTCCCAAACTCTAAATTAACATATAGATTCTGTGCAATGCCAATTAGAAATCTAATGGGGTTTTTCCTGGAACTGGATAAAATTATTTTAAGGTTCATATGAAAGAATTCACATTTAAAAATAGTTAAGAAAAAGATGAGCCAAAAAAAGAATAGTGGGAGGATGGTAATGCTTGCCTTATTAAAATTTACCACAAAACCACTGTGCTAAAAATATGGTGTTAGCATAGCAATAGACAAATGGAGCCAACCAGTGGAATGCAATAGAAAGCCCAGAAATAAATCCAAGTTCATAGGGGAACTCAGTATATGACAAAAGCGGCATTTCCAATCAGTGTAGAAAAGGTGGTTATTTAATAAATGATGCTGGCATAACTGACTATGTGGAATTTTTTAAAAAGCTAGGTCTACTTATCACAATGTTGACAGAGTAGAGATTTATATGTAAAAAAGAAAATAAGCATATTAAAATAAAATGTAAGAGAATATTTATATAAGATTGCGGATGGAGAAGATGCTTCAAAGTAAGAGGAAAAACTCAGAAATCATAAGGGAAAACATCAATATAGGTATAAGGCTGCATACAAATTTTAATTTTTGAGAGGACAAAAAAAGACACCACAAAGCCATAAAACAAAATATAAGCTGAGAAAAAATATTTGCAATACATATGACAGAAGGAGGATTCAGATCACCAATGCACACATTGGCTGAAGGTCTAGGCGCAGTAATCTCCTAATTGTAGAGGTGACAGAAACTGACTTTTCCTTAGAAAGAGGGACCGGGCCGTCCAAGTGGTCACAACATTCCTGTTGCTTTCACAGTCATGAACATGATCACAAGAATGCCTTAATAATATTCATAACAGCTCCATCTATTGGATACTTATGAATGTAGAGTATGATACCATTTATGTTAAACACACACCATCTGTGTATATATACAAATACGAATCTACTTTGTATCTCTGTATGTGGATAAATTTGTGTGTGTGCCTGTCTGAGTGAATAAATAAAGGACCTGCAAGGTTACGTATCAAACTGATCAAAGTGGTTCCTGCAGGGCAAAAGGGCAGGGAGTTAAGATTAGGCATAGTGGTTCCAAAAGACCAGCATTATTTGAAATGTTTTAATAATTTTTAATAAGGAGGATGTATTTACTGGGGATTAAAAATTAGTTTCTTTAAAAAATGCAACTCCAATCAAATTCCCATTAGGATCTTAAAGCAATGATAAGCTAATTCTATTAAATGAAAAGAACAGTAAGCGCACAAGAATGTTCAAGAAATATTTTTAAAAAGGAAAACATTAAAACATATCAAAAGCTATGTGATTAAAACAAGATGGAACTGGGTTAGGATTTAACAAGAGATCAATAGAAGAGGATCAGGAATTCAGAAACAAACCCATGTATACGCAGGAATTTGGTAAATAAGACAACAGCAGGAAAAGAACAGACTCATCAATAACCGGAAAGCTGATGCTTTTTTTAAAAAAAGACTTTTAAATGTCTTTTTGCCAAACTGATGGGTGTGCATCTCTCTGCTTTATTTGCATTCCTCTCAGTTCTTATAAAGTTGGGGTTTTCTTCACATGTTTATTAGCTGAGCAGATTTGATTTCTTTACTGAAATACTGCTACTATGTCTACTTTACAGCTGAGCAAACGAGGCTTGGGGAATTAATTAAGCGACTGACCTAAGCACATAGGGCTACTCAGCGGCAGAGGTTCCTGTGTCTCTGGCTACTTGTTTTTTTCCACTTGTCTCTCTGCCTGTCTCCATCACCTTTCTCTCTGACTCTTGTTTCTCTCTCTCTCTGCCTATCTCCCTTTTTCTCTTGTCTCTTTTTCTCAAGGATGTCCATCTTAACAAGCCCAAAATTTTGTAGAGTCAAAAGGTTAAGAGCAAGGACTCTGGAGTCAGTTCAGCCACTACCTGGGTTCAAATCCTGCTCCTCCACTCACTGTCTCTGTGACATGGACAAATCCTGTCCCCTCTCTGAGCCTCAGCTTCCCCATCTATAAGATGAGGATAATGATCAGTCCTAGCCTGTAGGACTGTTTTGACAATCCAATGAATAAATATTATGTGTGTAGAATGGCCCCAAGTGTTCAACCCATGTTAGCTATTTATATGTTACTATGACATTAATAAAATGCCTCAGTCATCCCAAATGGGCACATGAGTTCCCCGAGGCTGGGAACCATGCCTTCCAATCCGCAACTTTTTATTTAAAAAATTTTCAAATCGGGGCTGGCCCCGTGGCCGAGTGGTGAAGTTCGCGCGCTCTGCTGCAGGCAGCCCAGTGTTTCGTTGGTTCGAATCCTGGGCGCGGACATGGCACTGCTCATCAAACCACGCTGAGGCAGCATCCCACATGCCACAACTAGAAGGACCCACAACCAAGAATATACAACTATGTACTGGGGGGCTTTGGGGAGAAAAAGGAAAAAATAAAATCTTAAAAAAAAAAAAATTTTCAAATCTACAATAAAGTTAGAAAGATGAATACATCAAACATTCACACACCCTTCATCTAGGTCTCCTAACTGTTCACATTTTTGCCACATGTGCCTCATCTCGCTCTCTCTGTATATATACATATTATTTTTTGCTGGATTATTTGCAGACATTATGACACTTTACCCCTTAATACTTAACTGTGTTTTTCCTGAGAACAAGGACATTTTCCTTCAATAACCATGATACATTACCATACCCAGGAAATATAACACTAATATCTAATGTATGGTCCATAATCACATTTGGGGAGCATGTCTTTTTTTTTTTTGAGGAAGATTAGCCCTGAGCTAACATTTGCTGCCAATCCTCCTCTTTTTGCTGAGGAAAACTGGCCCTGAGCTAACATCTGTGCTCATCTTCTTCTACTTTATATGTGGGATGCCTACCACAGCATGGCATGCCAAGTGGTGCCATGTCTGCACCCGGGATCCAAAGTGGCGAAACCCGGGCCGCCGAGAAGCGGAACGTGCGCACTTAACCGCTGCACCACCGGGCCGGCCCCTGGGGAGCATGTCTTATTTGATCTGTGTGCTCCCAGGGACCAGCACAGGCCAGAGTTGGGGAACAAATATGAGAAGTGCCTGAGAGTTCCAGGGAACAAATGAATGAGTGAGCAAGAGTGCAAACAAATGTATATGAGTGCAGAACAAGTGAATGAATAAATACAACTACTTTTATTATAATCAGCATTATTCTAGTTACACATTATAATAACTGAAACATACAACACTACAGCTCTATTGTTATATTGAATTAAATAATTGTAATATACATTACTAGATTATATGCCATAATGGTAAATATAGTACAATAATTATTGTTATCAGAGCTAATACTTTTTGAGCATTCATTATGTAGCCATGCACTGTTTCAGGCATTTTACATGAATTTCCCTGATTAATCCTCATGGTGGCCTTAAGATAGCATTATCTCTACCTTACAGGTGAAGAAATTGAGGCCCAGTGGCCAAGCCAGGATTTGGACCTAGGATACCTTCCTCCCTAGCCCACTGTGAGGGAGGGTATTGCAAGGGGTGGAGTCATCCTATCGGGAAAGGGTGGGTCCCAGAGCAGTACCTCTGGGATGACAGGTACTCACTGTCCTCAGTGGGCCGAATATCTACACGCAGCTGCAGGTAAGGTTTGGAGGCGGTGGCAAAGGCCATGCTGAGGTCCCAGTCAGACAGGAGTGAGAGGTAAGCTTCCTGCCCCAGCCGATCCCGGCCCAGGTAGTTGATGCCAAAGTTCTTCTTCCTGGACAGAAGAGGTGTGGCAGCGCTCAGTGCCCCAGTTTCCTGGAGGCCCCAGGGACAGTTTCCAAAAGAAGCAGGGGAAGACAGAAGGTGCTGAAAACAACTTCCCACTATGTGCTGGGTACTGTGCCAAGGACTGTGGGCATCCTGAGGTCAGATCGTTTATCTCCACTTTGTTACACAAACACAGAAACAGATACACACCTGCTTGTATCTGGAGAGCACATTGGAAACTGGTAAAATGTTGGTCCCCCCTAGGGAGGGTAACAGGGTAGCTGAGGGACAGAAGTAGGAAGAAAGCAGCCTTCTTACTGCATAAAAAATAAAGCAATCTGTATGTTATTTTTCACAACAAAAAATGTTTATGCAAGAAAAGTCAAATAACAACTAAGAATTTGTTCCTCAGATACACTGGCACAACTGTGCAAAGAAGTATGTTGTGTGATAACTACTGTAACCATGGAAACATCCTCAACAGCAATCACGTTTGCACTCTTTGAGTTTGTTGCCATGTGCGCATATTCCTCCAAAATAACCACCACAACAAAATAACCATCACACCTGCCCCCAAGAGACACCACTTTTCAACTATCAGGTTGGCAAATTTTCCAGTGTTTTCCAGTAACCAGTGTTTGTGAGGGAAACAGGCATTTTACATGCTGCTGGTGAGATGGTAAATTGGTGAAACCTGTCAGGAGAGCATTTTGGAACCATCCACTGGCATTTTAAAAAGCGTACAGCCCTTAAGCCAGCAATACCACTGCGAGGAATTCATCCTATGACTAGATTTCCCCAAACAGTTCAAGATGTGCAAATATGGCTGTTCACCGTGGGATTATTTATAAAAAACAAACAACACACAAAAACCCTACCAGACAACAACAATGCAGAAGCCAAACGACTGCTGCTGAGGTGGGGGGCCCGTGAGCCGGTCCCCAGCACCCCATCACTCACCCGTTCAAGTCAAAGGCTCGGATGAGGATGTGCTGTAAGACATCGAGGGAGGTGATCTGGGGGTCCACAGCAAAAGAGCGGAACTCAGGTGGCAAGCAGCTCTCACATTTCTGAGGAGAGAAGACATGGGGTAGGCCATCAGGGGCCACCTCGCCACGCTAAAGTGGAGTGCGCATAGGAGGCAAGGTCAGAGAAGTGGCGGGGGCCAGGCCAAGGCAGGCATTCTGGGCCATGGTGAGGACTCTGGTGAAGAGGGAGCTTTGGGAGGGTTCTGAGCAGAGCAGGGATGTGGTCGGACTTAGGACTTAACAGGATCCTTCTGGCTGCTCTGCAAAGAACAGACTGGGGGAGGGGGCAAGGGAGCAAGCAGCAGTCCAGCCAGGAGGAGGCTCCTGCAATAGTCCTGGCATCCAATCCTTCTAGATCTCCTCAACAATGCTTTGCAGGATCACCATGTCCAGTCTAGCCCCTACTAAGTCAGTCCTCCAGGCTGCGACCAATCTAGCACATCTATCTACAACACTCCCTTGCTTAATCTCTTCAAAGGCAGCCCCAGAGTCCCCAGCAGGTGGGCCTATGGGACCCCTCTCTCCAGCCAGCCTCCCTCCAGTGAGCTATTTCAAACATTACACTCTGATCCTACCAAATTGCTGGAAGTTACTTTGAACACATCCTGGCTCCAAGCCTTTGCTTGTGCTGATCCCCCTGTCTGGAAAGTCCTTCCCACTTTCTTCAACTGGCTCACCACAGCTCAGACATCGTCTATTTTCTGCACTCCCAAACCTCTACCTTAGAGCTTCCTCTACTACACTGAAGCGATGTTTACGTCTCCAGAATCTACCCTCTTATCACTACCAATACCACCGCCCTAGTCCGAGCCGCCCCAGTCACTGCTTGCTGGAACCACTGCAACAGCCTTCTTACTCAGAGTACACACCAAAGGCCCTCCCAGTCCGCCCCTCTCTTACCTCTCTTTCACCTCCTACCACTCTTCCCCTCACTCTCTCGCTTCCAGCAACATGGGAACTTAAGGGAACATGCCAAGCTCATCCCCACCTCCCAGCCTTTGCTCTTGCTGTTCCCTCTGCCTAGAACACTCTTCCCCGCTGACATGCATATGGCTGACTCCTTTTTATTCGGGTCTCTTCTCCTTCAATACCTCTCTGGGGAGTTCCCTACACAACCTTGGCTAAAGTAACTCCCTAGTTCACAATCTTTTTCGTTATTTCCTCATGACATTCACCAGTGTCCAAAGCATCTCATTGATTTAGCTGTGTGTCTCCCCGACGAGCAGGTCAGCTCCTTCAGGGTGCACTCTCAACACATACGTGAACTGACTTCAGCGCCTCCTTTTCAGACAGCAGTAGCCCCCCTCATTCCTCAGGGCCCCACTTCCCAACGATTAAGGCCCCTCCTTCAACCCTACAGCTCCTCCTCTCGGCCCATAATCTCCACCTATCCATTCCATAGGTCCCTATCCTCCATTTTCAGTCCCCACGCCTTCACGCCCTGCCCCTGCATTCCCGGTCCAGCCCCCCAGCCGCCTCCCGCCCGCCACCATCACTCTGCCCTCAAGCCTCGCCCCTCAGGTAACACCCCAAATATCAGGTCCCGCCCTCCATCCTAGGGCAGCCACCTTGCCCTCCCCTGGGAGCTCCGGGCCGCCAGCCTCACCTTGACTCGGACCCGTACCACCTCTCGCTCCTCCTCCTCAGCTGCCGCCGCCGCCGCCTGGGCTCCCCCGCCAGGCGGGGGCGCTCCGGAGCCGACCAAGTCCGAGGACCCAGAGGCCATCGCCATCCCGCCACCCGTCTCAGCGTGACAGTGGACCCTTGCCCCCTACCCCTGCGAGAACCCCAGAGTGCGGGCGCCGGCGGCCCCACCTTGCGCCCGAGCGCAGGCGCAGAAGGCGCCACGCGACCCTACCCACTCCCCCCCCGCCCCTCCCACCTGGCACGGGGTGGAGGTCGCCTATGCGCATGCGCATATGGTGCCGTTGCCTGGAGCCCCGTCCCCCAAGGCCGGGCCGTTGGCCTCACTTCAGCCAATGCGCAGGCGCCTGCTGAGGCTCCGCCTCCCCCCGTCCGCGATTCGGTTGTTTAGGCAGTTTACTTCCGGATTCACCTAGGTGTGTGTTAAAGTGACGACCCATTCGAGCGAAAGAAGTAGGCGGGGAAAGGAAGCGGCTGCGAGATGCCGTCAACCCCCCCCCCCCCGCCCCGCCCAAAGTCACCTCGCATCTTTCCTTACAGATGACGTCATCTATTTCAAATGCCTATGGCCCTCGCTTTGGATGAATGCACTGGAGGAAAAAATAATCCTTTTTCCAGAATCTTTTAAAAAATAATTTACACATTGTGAAAATGCATGCAGCTGTACGTGTATGTTTTTTGCAGTTTCTGCGTGCTATACTTCAATAAATAATTTACCAAAAAAAGCCATTTTTATGCTCCCTGGAGGTCCTAGCTTTTTAAAGTTTGCCTTCATTTTATCTAAACCTTACAACACGTTGAGGTCGGTCTTGTTATTAAACAGTGTGTACACTAAATGTCAGCTGAATGACTGAACACCTCTTAGACTCCTCTGAGAAACTTACACTGCAAAATGCAAAAAGGCATTTTCCTCGCTTTATTGCACAGCATCCATATGGTTTGGACAAAATAGATTGCCCTCACAATGTAATTTCTAACAAAGGAGTCCTGTAAGGTGCCTGGACTTCAGCTATTGTTGCAGGGTTGTATGGGTGCTACCTGTAATGTTGACTTTTTAGAGAAGTTTGCAATTATATTTTAGTATCTTTTTAAATAACTTGTTGCCTTGGTATTAATATTAAATAAACATCTATTTTCTGGAAGGTATAAGTAATTGGGAATTTTTCTTGAAAGCCAGAAGAGGGTTATTAGCACATGTCTCTTGTCCCATGTGCTGGAGTCAACACTTTTTATGGCACTGCTGGATTTCCTGATGGAAACAAGTAGTTTGAGAGTCTGCTTCTCATTAAAATTATCATAGGATGGGGTGAGCAAAACATTAGCCTGGAGCTTGGGGTTTATGCTGAGGGCACTGGAGCACAGGATTTAGATGGGGGTATGATGTGGTCAGACGCTTCTGTCTTGGTTGTGGAGAAAGCCTTGGATAGAAAGATCAGGGAAGCAAGATCAAAAAGAAGGTCCTTGCTATAATCCTTGGGAGAACTTTCTCTTTCATTTGGTTATTCTTCCATTCAACAAATACGAAGTGTAGGCCAGATTACCTACATATATTAATTCATTTAATCTGCATAAAAGCTCTATGAGGTAGGTACTATTACTATTAGCATTTTACAGATGAGAGTACTCAAAGTCAGGGAGAAACATGCTCAAGGTCAAAGGGATAGTGACAGAAAGAGTAGACAGTGCAATGGACAGAAAGTGGGGCTGTGCCGGGCATGTGTGAGGAAGAGCAAGGAGGCAGCATGCCTTAAGTAAGTGATGAGGTAAGTGGTGGATCTGAGGTGAGAAAGTGATGCATGGTTTTGGCCTTAACAGTGAGGCATTTCTCAAAAGCTGTACTGTAGGCTCGAGCAGAACCAGGATTTGAACTGAAGTCCTGCCCTGCACAGGTCACTTAGAGCCAGCCTACAGGTATCTGCAGTTTTGTTTTTGTTTTTGTTTTTTGAAGATTAGCCTTGAGCTAACATCTGCTGCTAATCCTCCTCTTTTGGCCAAGGAAGACTGGCCCCGAGCCAACATCCATGGCCATCCTCCTCCACCCCATATGTGGGATGCCCGCCACAGCATGGCTCCATGTGCAGTGCCATGTCCGCACCTGGGATCCGAACCGGCAAACCCCGGGCCGAAGCGGAACATGAGCACTTAACCGCTGTGCCACCGGGCCGGCCCCTGCAGTTTTATTATTCATTCTTTGTCATCTCTCCAAAATTTCTCAAATACCCATTTGTTTTATGACTGATGGTCTATGAGGTGAATGACAGAGACTGTGGGATGAGTGGGGGAGGGGTCTGTAGGATGGGGGTATCTGTGGGGTGGATCATGGGACTCTGTGGGTCCATGATAGGTGGTCTGTGGGGGTAATTGGGGATCTGTGGGGTGAGTCATAGGGGAATATGAAGTAAGGGATGGATTCTGCAACTTGAGTTATGGGGAGTTTACAGGGTGAGTGATGGGGCATCTGTAGGGTGAGTGATGAGAGGCCTATGAGGTAAATGATAGGGGGTGTGTGGGAAGAGTGACAGGGTCTGTGTGATACATGATGGGGGGGTTTATGGGGTGACTCATGCAGTTGTAGGGTACATGATGGGAGGTCTGCTGGGGCAATGATGGGGTCTGTGGTGTGAGTGATGGACGTCTATGAGTGAACGAAAGGCTGTTGTGGGGACAGTGATGGGTGTTTTAGGGGATAATGATGGGATCTGTGGGGTGAGTTTTGTTTGGTCTGTGGGGTGAGTGATGGGGGTCTTTAGGCTAGTGATGGGTAAGTCTGTGAGGTGCCTGATCAGGAGAGAAGAGGCTGAGTAAATTGAAGAACTTGAAGATTTGGAAAATTCTCACTCAGCCTGTCCATATTGCAAAAAATGAGAAAGTGTGTTCTGGAGAGAACGCCAAGGGTATAGTTGGACGATCACTCCTTAAAAGAGATTATGGGTTTCTCATGGATCTAACCAGCCATCACAGGAATCTGTGGGGTCAGTGAGGTCATAGATTAGAGGTCTAAGTGATGATGATGGGGGTCTGTGGAATGAATGGGTGATGGAGAGGTCTGTAGGGTCAGTCATGGGGCATCTCTGGGGTTAGTAATTAAAGATCTCTCAGTGTTAGGGTCAAGATCTTTTATTTCCTGATTTTAAACCTCCTGTGTTCTCTTGTACCTTTGTTCCAACAGCTCCTGGCAGTAGCTCCATACAGCTCCTTTCTTCCTCCTGTCTCTGTCCCTTTTGGCGCCCACCCAATCAGCTTGAGTTTGACAGATCAATTCACTTTGTCCCTCCAACCCGTGAGAGCAAGGATTGGACTCTTCTGGCAGGTAGAGAGTTGCTCATGAGCCAGCGTTGAAGCCCAGTCCATCACTCATTAGTTCTGTTTGCTCTTGGCTTTTGTGGCTTTGGTGTCCAGTGTGCTCTGGGCAAGAGAGAGCTGCTTCATGGAGTCAAGCACAAGGATTCCTGGCAGCACCAGCCACAGGCTGTTCATGAAAACAAAGTAAAACCAGAAATAGAGCGGGTGGCCCAGCTCTCCATGCTGGAATCCGTCACGTTGCTCTGTCAGGAAATAGAGCACATCCCCGTAGATTTGACCTGTGGGAGGGAGAAGGGGAAGGGGGAACCCTGTGAGGAGGAAGAACCATTCCAGGGCATTTTCCAAGTCATCATTCAAGGTCTCAGAGCTCAAGCCTCCCAAATTCAGGGAGCTAAGAATTCTGAAATCACACAGCTGAAAATTTGAGGAATCAGAAGCTGAGAATTTCTGAACTCAGGAGAGTTCTTATCTCTGGAATTTAAGGAAGCTCAATACCCTTTAAGACAGCTCAGGACTCCAGGACTAAAGAGAACTCACATTTACGGAACTAAAGAAAGCTAACAATGTAAGAACACAAGAGGACTGAATCTCAGACGAAGGGAGCTCAGAATCCTGACCCTGGAGGATCCAGGGGCTGCCCGCCATCACAGGCCACCTCATCTAACCTTCACAGGAGACTTTGTGATGGAGGAGGAGGAGAAATGGACTCTCTCTGCTTGAGAATGCAGGCCAAAAGGGGCATGGCTGTTCCAGCACCTCAGAGTTTGTCATTCAGTCTGACTTGGCCCTGGATGGGCACAACTGAGAGATCCCACCTGCAGGTATGCCCCTATGTCTGTGAACCCCCATCAACCCCTCCAGCACCCAGTGTGGGCCCTCTCCTCACCCACAGAGACCACGAGCTGTAGGACAAAGCGGAGGGGCTGCTGGCGGAGAAAGGCAATTACCACCCATAGGCTGAGGGGTCCCCAAAGGCAAGCTGTGATGGTCTCCATGCATACCGTGAAGTTGTCATTCCTGTGGGGAGAAAGGATGGAGAGACATTGGCATCATTGTGCTCTACCCTCAGGGCACCCCATTAGTGCTCCCTGACTAACAACCACCCCAAACCAGTGCAGGTTTCCCTCGACAGAGGCCAAGACTTACAGGATGTATCGGCTGTCCCCCTTGGCATACTCTTTCCCTGAAGAAGACAAAAGACATACATGAAGAATAAAGGCAGGAAAAGGAACTCAGACTTGTGAGAGCTCAGGGCCCCTGTAAGACAGCAGGCTTTATAACCGCTCTATGCCTCAGTTTCCTCATCTGAAATGGGGTAATTGTTTGGACCCTAGAGTTAACATGTGTATACAAGATAATGTATGCAAGTCTGACACAGAACAGTAAGTGTGGCTGTGATTGTCTGGTATTCAATAAATGTGGAAAAAGGGAAGCAGGTGTAGATGACGGGGTGAGTGAAGAAGCCAATAAGTGAGAGAGAGAGCACACGGGTGAACAGATAAGAGAATGAAAGAGTGAGGAGAGACTCAATAAGAAAAAGATCACCCAATACAAAAATAGGCAGGAGACTGAAATAGGTTCTTCACAAAAGAGGATTTCCAAATGGTCAATAAACACATGCGAGGTGCTCAAACTTTCATTAGTCATTAAGGAAAAGCAAATTAAGACCGTAATGACATATCGCTCGGATCCACTAGGACTAAAATTTAAGAAACACCTGACCATACTAAGTGTCATTGAGGATGTGGAGAAACTAGACGTTTCATATACTGCTGGTGGGAATATAAAATGGTGCAGCCATTTTTGAAAACAGTTTGGCAGTTTTTCAAAGTTATATGCACATCTACCATCCGACCCAGCCATTCCACTCCTCCATATTTATCCAAGTGAAATGAAAGATCTCTACACACAAAGACTTCTATAAGAATGTTCATAGCAGCTTTATCATGAAGCCAAAAAGATGTATTGTTTATAAGAGCAAAAAATTGGGGGGAAATGCCCATCAATACTGGACAAGTCAAATAATTCTGTCACATCTGTGCTTTGAAAGCTCTTTATGAATTAATAAGGAGTTACGTCATTAAAAAAAGCAAAGGTCAGGGGCTGGCCCCATGGTGTAGAGGTTAAATTCAGTGCGCTCTGCTTCAGTGGCCTGGGTTCATGGGTTTGGATCCCAGGAGTGGACCTACACCACTCATCAGCCACACTGAGGTGTGACCCACATATAAAAAGTAGTGGAAGATTGACACAGATGTTAGCTCAGGGCTAATCTTCCTCAAGCAAAAAAAGAGGAGGACTGGGGGGCCCGGCCCCAGGGCCAGGTGGTTAAGTTCATGTGCTCCACTTTGGCGGCCCAGGGTTTCACTGGTTTGGATCCTGGAGGCAGACCTAGCACCGCTCATCAAGCCATGCTGAGGTGGCGACCCACACAGTTCAACTAGAAGGACCCACAACTAGAATATACAACTATGTACTGGGGGGCTTTCGGGCGAAGAGGCAAAAAGTAAAAAAAGATTGACAACAGATGTTAGCTCAGGGCAAATCTTTAAAAAAATTTATAAAAGAGGAGGATGGCAACAGATGTTAGCTCAAGGATAATCTTCCTCAGCAAAAAAAAAAGCAAAGTTCAAAAGTGTATATAGCATGTTACTATTTATTTACACAAAAGGGAAAAATTAAAACAATAATGATGATAATAATAATAATAAAGTTATATGGCATCCACTGTCTGCCAAATACTGTTGTAAGTGTCCTACATATATTTGGGTATTACTATTATCCCTCTTTTACAATTGAGCAAATTGAGGCTTGTGTAATCTATATATAAATAAACCCTGGAAGGAAACAAGCAATTATTAACAGTGGTTAATAGTTGGGGAAACTTGGTGGATAGAAGGTAGATTTTCAATGCATACCTCTCCAAATGGTTTGTTTTTTGACCCATGTGAATATACATGCAACAATAAAGTTAAATAATTTTTAAAAATAAATTAATGGGGGTGGGCCCCATGGCTGAGTGGTTAAGTTTGCACACTCCACTTTGGTGGCCCAGGGTTTCACCGGTTCAGATCCTGGACGCGGACATGCCACCGCTCATCAGGCCATGCTGAGGCAGCGTCCCACATAGCGCAACTAGAAGGACCTACAACTAGAATATACAAATACATACTGGGGGGCTTTGGGGAGAAGAAGAAGAAGAAGAAAAAAAAAAAAAGATTGGCAACAGATGTTAGCTCAGGGCCAATCTTGAAAATTAATTAACTAGGGGCCAGCCCAGTGGTGCAGCAGTTAAGTGTGCACATTCTGCTTTTTGGCGGCCTGGGGTTCGCTGGTTTGGATCCCGGGTGTGGACATGGCACTGCTTAGCAAGCCATGCTGTGGTAGCGTCCCACATATGAAGTAGAGGAAGATGGGCACGGATGTTAGCTCAGGGCCAGCCTTCCTCAGCAAAAAGAGGAGGATTGGCAGCAGTTAGCTCAGGGCTAATCTTCCCCCCAAAAAAGAAAATTAATTAATTAATTAGTTAATTAATTAATGGAAGAAGAGTTGGTGGGTGGGTAAACATCTAAACCAATCCCTGCCCAGAAATTTCCCTCCCACAGCACCTCAAAGAACTCAGGACTCACAGAGTTGGGACAAGAAGGCTTGGTCTCCAAGAAGGTCCTCGTGGTAGAGGCTGAACCAGCCCTCAATCACCAGGTGAATGAACCCACAGACTGCAAACCAGCACAGGGACAGTCGCCGCCAAATCCCCAGTGGGACGACTGCAGCACGACCTGACAACAGCCACGTGGTGACAACTAAGACCCCAGAGACAGAGAAGAGGCCGGCCAGGAGATGCCAGGCGGGGCAGTCATTAGGCACAAACTTGTCCAGCCTTAGGTGCCGAGGCCAGTATGGGTGCAAGGGGCTGGCGCTGGTGGTCATGTCGTTGTAAGCTGACGGCTGTGTGTGGATGGTAGAAAGCAGAAAAAAGGAAGAGAAACCTGATCAAACAGTAAACACATGAGATCATAAAATCAAACCCAAGTAGTTTACCATCACAAGAAATGTAAATAGACTAAATTATTCAGCTAATAGACAGACTGTAAGACTGGATTAAAAATAATCTAATTATATGCTGTTTAAAAAACATAACTATAAGCCCACAGAAAGACTGAAAGCTTGTTCCAGCCCTTCGTATGATATGGTAGACACGGGAACCAGACCAGGTGCCAGCCTTCAGGTGTCAGTCTGCTGGGGAAGACACAGGATCCAAGTCTGGTTCCCGTCCTCATTGGTCACAGTCTGGTAGGCAGACACAAGAACCAGACTAGGTTAGTCCCAGCCCTGATTAGTCACGCTCTGGTGGGGGACACAGCAATAGGTTGGGTCCCATTGCAGGGGTCAGTGTCTCGCATCGTTCAACGGAAAGCTATTCCCTCCCCGTAGTCACGGTAACTGCAGGACAGACGCGAGAAGGCTAACCAGAACTACGACCCTCAGGTTCAGTGTGTGAAAACCAGACACTTCCCCCAACAGCGCACGACGCAGCCAACCTGCAAATGAGAGAAAAGTGGAAGACAGAGGTCTGGCGCGCGGCGCTAAAAAGAAAAAGGAGGGTCAAATGCAGAGACCACCAATCAGAACTAGAACCCTCTAGTCCAGCTGCCCAACGAGAAGGCGGATCTCCCGTCGTGCGGACTACCGCGCAGTAACTGGGGGGGGCGGCGGGGGGGGGACCGGCGGGGGGGACGCTCTCGCGCAAGCGCGTGGGAGGGCGGGAGGGGCAAGGGTCTCGCTTAGGCGCGCCGAGGGCCGGCCGTTTAGCAGTTGGGAGCTAGGGGATGGAGTGGCGCGGCGGGTGGAGGGCACTCACCCAGCGGCGGGGTCGCAATGGCCTCTCCGGGCTCCTGGCTGTCTCTAGCCTAGCTCGCGGGCTCCGTAACAGCCCTAGTTCTTCCCCAACCTCTGGTCAGGTTCCTCGCCTTACCGGGCTGACCAATGGAGGGGCTGGAAAGGCGGCCCGTGCCGCTCCCAACCAATAGGAGCTCTCTATGTGCCCCCGGCCCCGCCCTCACGCGTGGTGCCATTTTCGCTGTTGGCTGAGCCCGAGTCAGGAGTTGGGTGGGCGTTTGCAGCCGAGGCCAATCTGCAGCGAGTGTTGGAATCAATTACCTACCTTATCAGTCAATCACATCGGAAATCAAGTGTTCGTCCTCCTCGTCTGCTGTTGAACCAGCGTTGCGTTGCTTCCTCTCACCTTTGCCCTCATTTTCTAGGCAGAGCAACCAATTAGTTCCCGGACCAACCTTCAATCCTAATGTCCAAATGGGCAAGGAAACTGTTAATACGACAGGCAGATCACATCCTGTACATCGTGCCTCCGCCCTCTCCCTCAGAGCTCAGAACTCCTCAGCGGTCATCCTTGTGCCAACTCTAAAGAGCCATTCAGAGCTCCCTAACTCTAAGCCAGTGGGCAGCCAGAGGGCGCCATCAATCAGAATCCAGACCCATCCCAGATCTCCCATCCAATGAGAACGCACAACTCTCAGTCCTAGGGATCAATAAGCAGCAACTCTTCATCTCTCTTGCTTTCCCTCCTCTCTGTCCCAGTCAGAGCAACCAATCGGAATGGGACTCCTTCAGTTTTCCAGCCAATTAGTATCAGGCTTCCCGCACATCCCACTATCCAATCTGTCCTGGCCTCACTCAAATCAAGCAGTGCCATCCTCAGGCTTATCATCCACTCATGAACAGTAGTAAATTAATCTGGAACCAATCACAACCTGCTCCCTTTTCATGGTTTCCAGCTTCCAAGCTATATCTATGCTGTGCCCCCTTCCTCACTCACACCTATTCCCCACTGAGCAGTGAAGAAAGAGCCTTTTGTATATTTCCTACTTTTATTTGACAATAACAAACTGTATATAAAAAGGGAGAAGGAAGGTGGGGAGACCCCGGATCTCCCCCTCTCTGCTTCCCCAAGCATCCCCCACCCCTATGCCCCAGCAGGGACCACCCCCTTCCCGCCTTGTGGTGGGGTGGGGATCAACAGGCATGGAAATGGTGTATGTGTGTTTGTGTGTGTGTATGTGTAGGCGTGTTGGGGGGGCAAGGATGGAGAGGGGTCAAGAATTAGAGAGAGGGCCTTCCCTCATCCCCCATCAGAGCTGGCACTCTGAGGAGGGGTCTTGAGGGAGCTGTGAGGGTCCACAGATGTGCCTCAGCCTATGAGACGGTAGAAGATCCAGCATCCAAAAGTGACCCAGTGACTGGCCCAGCTGAGCTCTGACCACTTGTGGACAGTGTATGCCATGCCATAGCCCTGTGGGAGAGAAAGAGGTGATGGTTCCACTCAGCAAGAACAAAGAAGGTCTCAAGAAAACCCATCCTTTGCTTAAGGACATTTCTGTGACTCCATGGTCACCCTAGGTGAGGCTCAAGAGAGGAGACTGGGTACATATGAAAGGTAAGCAGATTTAATTTTTTTCTTTTGTGTTTTCTTCCTCTTTAAAAATCATTTTAAAAACAAGACAAGGCAATTCCATTCTCTGACCAGCACTCTCCCTTATATATAAAGAGCTCCTGGAAATCAATGTTTTGAAAAGACAAAAATTAGCAAAGGAGGTGAGTAGCCCATTCTCAGTAAAGGAAAAAAACAAATGGCTCTTAAACATATGAAAAGATACTCAGCCTCACTCATAATCTTCCTCCTCTCAAACTGGCAAACATATCCAGGAAGTGTGAGAGGCACTCTGTTAATGGGGCCACAGGCACATTCACACACTGTTGGTGGGAGGGCAAAAAGGTAACTCCTCCATTGCAACCATCAAGAACAGATCCTACAATTCTGTCTGCACCTGTGTGAATCCACATGGGTACAAGGGTGTTACTTGCTGGAGCATCATTTGCAAAAGGAAAGGACTGGAAATCACCTGGGTGTCCACCGATAAGCAACAAACTACACTGTGTCATGTCTTCACAATGGAAAAAATGAATGAGGACACTCTATGTACTAAAGCAGAAGATTTTCAAGTTATTATTATGTGAAAAAAGCAATATGCAGAACAGTGTCATTCATGTCTTACCTTTAGAGTAAAAGCCAGCAAGAGGGAATTAAAATACATTTTTATATTTGTTTATTATGCTTCAATTTTAGAAGGATATTTTAATAAAATGAATAAAAGTAGTCACCTGTAAGAGGACAGGGGGTAGACGGTAGGAGCAAGACTTTCCCCTGAATATCTTGAATACTGTTTGGTTTTTGAACCATGTGATAGCATTAACTATTAAAAAATTTTTTTTTCCTGCTCTTTCTCCCCGAATCCCCCCAGTACGTAGTTGTATATTTGACTTGTGGATCCTTCTAGTTGTGGCATGTGGGATACCACCTCAACGTGGCCTAACAAGCCGTGCCATGTCCACGCCTGGGATCCAAACTGACGAAACCCTGGGCCACCGAAGCAGAACGCCTGAACTTAACCACTTGGCCATGGGGCTGGCCCCCTATAAATGTTTTAATAAGATAAAACAAAAACTTTAAAAAGAAGCCAAACTCAGATTTTGCACACTGAACCTGAATAAAAATTAAAAACTGTTTTTAATGACAAAAATAATATAGTTTTATTTTCAATTAAAAATAAAAAATTTAACTAAAAGAGAAGCAAAACCTGGATCCTATATGAGCCACATGAATAAACATTAGTTTTTAAATTGTTTTCCATTTAAAAAGGAGTAAAATCTGGAATGTGCATACTCCACATGAATAAAAATAGTATATACTTTTTAATAGACATTTTTAAAGTAGAATCGAGTTTGCACACTCGATCTGAGCCAAAATATGTTTTTAAAAATTAAATAAGAAACCTTAAAAATTCCATCTAAACAAAACTATGAAATAATTTTTAAAAAAGTAAAACCTGGGTTTTGTACTACATCTCTATAAGACAAATTTTATAAGTAAAATAAACATATTTTGCACACTTCACCCAAATAAAAGACCCCACGGTGTGAATCAACCAGAGGGACAATGGGGAAGAAGGACCGAGGAGCACTGGCTGCAGGAGCTACAGATACATGACACGAGGTCCTCATGCCTCAGCCTCCCCACCTTTGTCCTCGCGAGGACACCCCTGGAGCTCCCACAGGAGCTCCAGGCTCCTATGAACAGGCAGCAAATCCCTGGGGAACCCCCAGCCCAGGGCCCCACTCACCTGCTCCTCTGTGGTATCGTCCACATCGACATCAAACAGGGAGCCCAGGTAGGCCAGGTGGAAGATGGCCAGGGCCCCAAAGAGCAGGTTTAAGGCTCGCACCCCCAGGCCCTGTGGAGGACAGATTGATATGGTTGGCAGCTGAACCTACTCACTGTCCCCGAGCCCCACCTGGTCAGGGGAGCCCAGGGAGATGCACAGGGTGCAGTGGGTCCCAGAAATGAGGATGTCTAGGGTACTCCCTGGACTAGGAAAGAGATGATTCAGATCTTCCGGTGGGGGCTCAAGGGGTATCCAGGGATGAGGGTACTGTTAGCATGAGGGCATCCAGGTTGAGGAAGATGTGAGTGTTCAGGCAGAGGAGGAAAAATGGTGGGGCTTTGAGTTTGGGGGTTTATGGTGATAAACATCGGTTGTCAGGTGGGAGACAAATTTGAGATTGTCCACACTTCTTATTGCAAACAGAATGAAAAAAAAAAACCAAACAAAAGCAAATGCCCACCATGACCTACTGGGCCCACCACTCTCCCCCGACTCTCCCCCTCGCTCACTCTGCTCAAGCCACACTGGCCTCCACACTGTTCCTCAGATTCCAGGCCCTCTCCCGTCTCAAGGCCTTTACGCCCACTGTTCCCTCTGCCTGGAATGCTTCCCTCTGTCACCTCCTTCAGTAAGGAACTCAAAAGTCCCCTCCCTCTTTAAAATTGAAACCACTCACCCCCTGATACTTCCATGCCCCTTTCCCTTATGTATTTTTTTCCTTGGCACTAATCCCAATCTAACAAATGATTATATTTTACTGATTTATTATTTACTGTCTTCCCTGTTAAAACGTTTGTCCCAGAGGGCTGGGACTTTGGTCTGTTTTGTTCACCGCTGTGTCTCCAGCCCCTAGAACCATGCCTGGTACCAGCAGGTGCTCAATAAATGTTAATTGGGGGGAAATAAATGCCAGGTGTGTAAACAGGAAGTGCTTGATAAATGTGTTAGAGAAATGAATGCCAGTGAATAGAGGTGAGGTTATGGGGATGGCTCAGGCACCAGAAGAGTAAGCTGGGCACCCTGAGACAGATATAAGATGGAGACAGAAGTAATATTTTTGAGGAGGAGTGCTGGGCACGAGGTTGCCCAGGCTGAACCCTCACCAAGCGATGCTGGTGTGAACAGTCTGGTGGGCACCGTTTGGACAAGACGCAGGCACTGAGGATCCGAGCCAGGCGCTTCCGGAGGACTGGGACAGATGGGGGAGGTGAGGGGTCAGGTTAGGCTTGGGGGATGGTGGTTGCAGTCCCCCACCAACCTTCCATCCCGTCTGCTGGGCTGGGCTCTGCACTCACCGTGCTCCACGTAAGTGATAAAGGCCAGGGACAGCAGCACCGCAGCCAGATGGAAGCTGAAGCCCTGGGGGAACCAGGTGGGTTGGGGGGATGAGGTACGTGAGGAGGAGGCTCTGCCGCCCCGCCCAGCTTACCCCCTAATCCCCCTCTACCCTGCTCACGTGCAGGAGGGCGCTAGCTGCATAGGTGACCAGCACGGCTGAGAAGGTCCCCAGGCGGAGAGCATTCTTGAAAACATCTGGAGGGGCGAGATACAGGCCAAGAGTCTCCTGAGATCCCCCCTGCCCTTCCTGGGTGCCATAGGGCAGGGTGAGGCGACCCGCAACCTGTTGGAGCCCCCAGGATAAAGTCTTTCTAATGGCCTCAAACTTCACATGTCCGAAACCTGATCTTCCCTCCCAACCTACTCCTCCCAGAGTCTCCCCAAGTTCAGCCAACGTCAACTCCACCCTTCCAGCTCCTCGGGGCAAAAACTCAGAATCACCCTTGATCTGTCCTCTCTCCACTCCCACAACCAAACTCTCAGCGAATCCTGTCAGTTCCACCTTCAGAATTTATCCGGAATCTGACTTCTCCTGTCCGTGTCCACTGCCGCCACTGCCATCACAGGCCTGGACCACTGCAGTGGCCTCCTCACTGCTTCTGCCCTCGCCCCATCCCTGTCTGTCCTCACAGCAGCCAGAGAGTCCTGTTATAACCCAAGTCAGCCCATGGCCCTCCTCTGCTCAGACCTCTGCCATGGCTCCCTCCTCATGGTCAGCAATGCCCTCCAGGACCAGGATGTCCCCTTTTTGACCTTACTTCCTGCCACTGGCCCCCTCATTTTGCTCCTGCCACACTGGTCTCTTCCACACTGGTTCCTCAGATGTGCTAGGTATGCTTCTACCTCAGGGCCTTTGCACTGGCTGTTCCCTCCATCTGTTGCACTCCTCCCCTACATATTTGATGTCACCTCCTCAGTCGGACTTGCTGGGGCTAACTTATTTAAAATTGCAACCCCCCTGCCCATACTCCTGCTAACACTCCCAGATCTTTACCTGCTTTGTTTTTTTTTACCATAGCACTTATTACCACCTGAACTATTGTGTATTTTTTTTCTTTTATTATCTGCTCCCCCCATAAAAATGCCAGATCCACAAGGGCCTAGCACACAGTAGGTGCTCAGTAAATGTTTGTTGTATGAATGTGTGAAAGGGCCTGAGCTGAGGACTCCCAACTCTCTTAGAGTGGCGTCTTGGTGACTCACAGTTATTTAGCCAATAAGACATGGGCAGGTTCCAGCTCGTGACAACTTCGACCATGGACCGGGGCAGTTCCACGTTCAGTGGCTTGGACACTGTCAAGTCCCTATGGGCAAAAGAGACACACAAATTCATTTGGGAGCTCAACCCATCTGACTGCCACACTTTTGTCTTGGCTGTTCCTTTTCCCGGGAACCCCCCCCCCCTCCCTGCAGCTCCTCTAGGCAGCACCCTGTGGGAGAGGGGCCCCCCGGCCCTCCCCACCATTCCAGGTGATCCTTCTCCTCGGTGAAGCCAGCCCCCGCCAACGTGGCCGTGGCCTCGGACAGAAAGCCCACAAAATAGTTGCTGAAGTGGAAGGAGACAGCACTCTCGTAGGCTCGCAGCCACCTGGGGAGAAATGAGCAGGGCAGAGAGGCATGATGCCCAGGCCCCGGCATGACACCCCCCCCCTTATGTCAGCATCCCCAGCCCCACTCTGTAGACTCACCTTACCATGGTGCCCCTAGGGCCCCCAGGGGTCAGGAAGGCAGCAGAGAAGAAAGGAAAGAGAGTCAGAGAGGCCCTGGAGGCTGGCCTGAGTTACTCGTAGACAAGACAGACAGAACCGTGGTGGCAAAAGAGGTGCACTGTGACAGTCATACGCATACAACACTGTCAGTTAGGTTCATTTGGCTCAAACAGACCCAGGAGCTGCCCCGGAACATGACACAGTCCCACAGCCTCCCCTGGCCAGACATCCAGCCCCAGCCACCGTCACAGGCCTGACCTCACTGCCCCACCCCCTGACACAGCCACGTGGCCAGAGGCAGACACTATTGGACCCCCAGCCTCGCAGCTCTCTAACCTGACTCGGTGACCATAAGACACACAAAAGTCCTTTAGTTAGGCACAGAGACCATCAAGCACCCGCTATGCACACACACATGATTCTGCACTCAGGATAACCACCCTGTCAGTCATACAGTCAGACACAGTCAAAAACAGGCAGCGTCCTGCACTGGAAAAAGCGGAGGTTCTGGAACCAGGCCTAGGATTAATGCCTGGCTGCTTAGCTGGGTGACACTGGGCAAGTCACTCCACCTTTCAGAGCCTCATTCAGCATCAGACACAGTCAGCGGCCAGTGAGTGGGGGAGGGAGTCATACAATCAAACAGCCGGATGGAATCCTACAGTCACACCAAAGGCAGATGGTTGGTCCTGCAGACAGGTACAGGCACACAGTTGGTCACGACTCCACCAAGCAGCCACAGAAGGCAGACCCACAGGCAGAATCCAGCACAGATAGGCACACAACACGCGACAGCCAGACCCATTCCCAGCCAGAGTTGCAGATAAGCCAGACATGCAATGACAGCTACGCACCCCATCCTTGACAATGGCACAGCCAGCCAGCCAGCCAGAACTCCAGTCCCACACAGGGAGTCAGTGGCTGATAGCCAAACAACCCATACACACCCCTAACCAGAGTCACAGACAGATCAGCGTCACCAGCCAACACATACTTGTCACTCCCCATTGCAGCTAAGTAACTTGTTTCTAATGGTGAAACAGCAGAACAGATGGATAGCCAGACATGGTATGTGTCAGAGTGTCAGTCATATATGGAGTCACAGAGCCAATCTTGGTCCAAGAACAGCCACAGACAGACACTCAGTCTCTGTCTAGTCACAGGGTAGATGGTCAGACAGTCTCAGACTTCCAGAACCCACGGTCACAGACTGTGCCCCCACCCTCCATCAGCCCCACTCGCCCTCAGCACCTGCCCTCATTTACCTGGCTTTGCGTTTCTTGCTGTAGTAACAGAAGATAGACAGAAGCATTAAGAGACAGGCTCAGAGCTAGGGAGACCCCAGGTCCCTACCCAACCCCCTCACTGCAGGGCAGAGGCCTCAAAGGCTGTGCTCACTTGCGAAGGAGGCGGTCACCATCGAGGGGGATGAAGTATGGGAAGAGGTAGGGGCCCACACAGGTGGACAGCACAAGGCACAGCAGGGCCAGCGCCAGGCTCCGGGCCACCTTCTGCAGCCATTGGCGGCTCTGTGGGGATCAAGGCTCCATGAACACTGCCCCGTGGTGGCTCCCACAGTCCCTGCCCACCTGTCCACCCAGGACCTCACCAGCGGGCGGCCTTGGACAGCCTGTAGGTAGCTGTGGAAGGATATCCAGGGCCCAAAGACGATGGTGCCCACAAAGTAGAGGTAGCCCATGAACTCCACGGGTGAGGGCACCGCACCGACCTCGCCTCGGTCCAGGTCGAAGCCCAAAGACACCGCCTTCATGGCCACGATCATCTGGGCCCCTGTGTGTGGCACCCACAGTCAAGTGGACAGGTATAGTACGGGTCAGCATGGGGAATGGGAGCACCAGGTGAGAGGTGGTAGGAAAAGAGGAGGACAAGGGTGAACAGGTTGGCATGGGATTAGACAAGCAGGTAAGCAAGTAGGCCCAGGACCGGCAGATGCTCTTACTCAAGAGAGTCAGGCACATGCATGAGATGGGACAGACAGATGGGGCCGGGGGGCGGGGAGGCATGGTAGGGAGAGACACAGACATAAGGGGATCTGAGGCCTGCGTGTCCAGTGGAGTGGGCAAATGAGGGAGAAGAGTGGGGAAGGGAAGACAGGGCTGGGGGAGTTAGGAGCTGGGGAGTGGGGCAGGAGGGCTGGGGCAGGAGAGAGGGCCAGGGCTGCCTACCTCGCATCTTGTGCCACGTCACAGTGTCCACCATGTGCATCTCACTGAGGAACAAAGGTGGTGGTCTTGGCCCCGTGACCCCTATGGCCTCAGAGACCACAAAGGGGGAACCAAGGTGCAGGGTGGGTTATACCATGCCCTGTTCTGCACAACCTCACAGAGGAGTAATTCTTCAGGACTCCCTACTCCAGGGGAAGCCCAAGTCCAGCCTGTCCTGTACAGCCTTTAGAAAGAACAAGTCTCCCAGATTCCCTCCTCCAGGAACCCCCCACACCTGCCCTGTCCTGGACAGCCTCACGAGAAGCGGCCTGGGGGCCCACACTGTGACAGTGTGGGGATGAGGACTCACACCCATACCCCATGAGTAGGTAGATAAGGATGGTGACGGAGAGGAAGACTCCGCGATGGGAGGAGTGTCGGCAGAGGAACAGCACGAGGTAGCACAGGAGGCTGAGCAGCACGACCCAAACCATGTGCAGCTGGAAGAAGTGGTAGAGGCTGAAGAACCCGCCTGCCACGGTGCTTGCGTGCTTCAGGTAGGATGGCAACCCTTCGGGTGAGAGACAGAGAGAGCAAGAAAGGCAAGTCGGGTGGCTGGTAGGAATTGGGGGGCAACCTGGGCAGAGGGCACAGCCTGGGCAAAGGCCTAGAGGTTGCAATGTGGTGGGATTGCAGGGGGCCCAAAGCAGGTGCTGGGGAGCTGGAGAGGTGGCCGGGCTGGGGTTTAAAGAAAAGAAACATCTATAAAGGGCATTTTGGGAACCCTGGAGGAAATCTGAATATCAACTTAAATTGGACAATATTATTGCACGCAGAGTACATTTCTTGAGGGGTGATGTTTGAGGCTGTGGTTATTAGGGGGAGATGTCCTTGTTCTTGGGGGGCACACACTGAAGGATTTGAGGTGAAGTGTCAGCAGTTTGATTCAGGAAGGTGATAGATAGATAGATAGATAGATAGATTAGATAGATAGATAGATAGATAGATAGGTAGGTAGGTAGGTAGATAGAACTAATGTGGCAAGATGTTGACAGTTGGAGAATCTGGTAATGCATATATGGGTGTTCATTGTACTGTTCTTTCAATTTAACTTTTTGGTAACTTTGAAATATTTCCAAATGATAAACTTGGGAAAAATAAAGCATCCACTTAAAATAAAAGGAAACAAAAAGGAAAGTGTAGAACCTTTGAATCTCAGATTTCCCAAATTCTCAGCATCCTATAGGAACCTTGGGGACTTGGAATCTTATCATTTGGATATAGGCTTGCTGTGATTGTGGAAACATTCCAGAATCCTAGAATCTAGAAATGTCATCATGCCTTGAAATCCAGAATGCCAGCATTTTGGAAGCTTAGAATGTGAGAATTTCAACTTGTCAGAATCCCCAAACCCTGTAACAGGGTACTTTGGGATTCCATGACCCTGAGACATCAGTATTCCAGAATCTTATAACCTTGGGATGTAGACATTTCAGGATCCCAAGATCCAAGAACCTCAGCTTTCCAGAATCCCATAACCCAGGAATACTGAAAGGCATGGCTGGGCATGGCAGGATGTGGCTTGGTGTGGTGTGGCATGGCGTGGCTGGGTGTAGTAGGATGTGGTGTGGCTAAATGGCACTTGGCCTGGTAGGATGTGGTGGCCTGACATGTCGGAGCCTGGCTTGGCTTGGCAAGACATGGCAGGACAAGGTGTGGCTTGGTATGGATGAACGTGGCAAGTGTGTGGCACATGGTGTGGCAAGCACTTACCGAGCCTCCAGAGGAGGCGGCAGGCGAGGCAGATGGCGAGGAGCAGCCAGATCTGGTCAAGGCCCTGCTGGGCAGTAGGAAGGAGACAGCCCTGCAGCAGCTGCTGGAAAAATTCCTGGCGGCTGAAGGTGGCCATTGCGGACCCCTATGGATGGATGGACAGATGGACAGACCTGCCAAAGGGGTACACAGAGGGAGCCCAGATGTCCACGGGGCAGACCATGCTCAAGGGATGGACTTGAGCACTCAGATTTCAGTTTGGGGCTGTCCAACCCATGTAGAGACATGGCCCTGGGGGTCTGGGAGAGGGTATGAGTGTCAGGTACATTAGCCTGAGCTGCCAACTGTGCATATGTGGGTGTCCTGGGTGCACACACACAGCCCATGACCTGCGGTGGATGAAGGACCTGTGTCTCTTGTATGCTGTGAACAGTCCGGGTCCAATGGTGATTGAATGGTGTACATTCCAGGCCCGTATATCAAATGGCAGGGACCCCCTGGTTTCCAAGGTAGATTCACTCTGTGTGGAGGGCAGACAGGGAGATCCTGTGACACTTGGGGGCCGTGTGCATCTCTCCTTTTAAGGATGTGGGGGTGTCCTGTATCCTCCGCACGCTTCATCTCACCCCCACCCGACCTCCTGCAGCCGCCAACAAAGCCCTGCCCAGGCCTGGAGGCTGCAGGGAGGTGGAGGTGGTGGTAGGGGGCAGAGCAGGAGGGGGAGTGGGAAAGGTGATGGAGGGGGGACCCAGGACACGAGCTGCAGACCCGCACGGAGAGGCCGGCTCAGGATGGGAGCAGTGGAACCGCGCGCGCACTACTGAAGACCTACCTGGCAGGAAGGAAGCCGCGGTCCTGGGGGCCGGGGACGCACCACCGCCGCCACCGTCGCCGCCTCCTCCGGGCAGCCTCCCCCGCAGGCCGCAAGGCCGGGACGAGCTGCGGTTCCCAGAGCGGCGCGGAGAGCGGGCCCTTTAAATCCCGGGGAGGCCCGGCCGGCCGGCTCGGCCAATGAGAGGACGGGAGCGGGGCGGGGACAGCGAGGAGGGGGACCAAGGGAAGGAGGAGCGGGAGAGCGAGAGGAGCGGGGCGCCAGAGGACGTCCGCGCGCCGAGCTTTCGCGCCCGCACCTTTCCGGCCTCTTGGTGTTCCAGCCCCGGAACGTTCGCGTCTGGAGGTCTCCTGGCCGTCCAGGAACAAACTTTCGACTCATGCAATTCCTAATCCTCGGAAGCTGGGATGGGAAAGATGGGGGAGGGAGGAGGGAAAGCCTGTTCCCCCTTGATGCTACCCCGCGCGCGTGCTCTCCACGCTGTCGTGACCCCGTTTCACGGATGGGAAAATAAACGGAGATCTCTCCTTCCCCATCCTTTGAGGGAACTAAAGGAATTCTCACTCTCCCCACCCCCCAGGGACGGGCCAGAAACATTCAATAAGTACTAATTGGGTCACCTAGGAGCACGAATTAGGCGCCTGTGCTTCCCCTAGGGACTCCTTGTGAGCACTTGGCTTGTCGTTGAGAACTGATTTACCTGCGAAATTCCCCACCGGACTCACCGCCGCACTGAGGGTAACTCCAGCAGCTGGTGTGTTCCCTGTGAACCAGGAGGCTACTACGGAGCACCGATTGGGAGCGTTTATAAAGCATTTACAGCGTCCTCAACAATGGTTTGAATTGGGCTCTACCTGCACCAACACTGAGGATTTATGCAGCACCTGCTCTCTGCCTCCCCTGCCCTGCAGTGTGCAGTGTCTGGGCACTCCGTTCTGTCCCTAGGCTGATGAAGGGCCTGTTTTTCCAAACCAACATTTACTGGGCACGTACTGCGTGCTTAGCTACGTATGAGGTGGAAGGGAGAAGGAAGCCCAGGTCAAGCTGGACCCCACTGTGACCTGAGGAGCTAAGGAAAACAGGTTCTGATCAGATTCAAGCCCGCCCGTTGGGAGCTGGGCAAGTCATGCCCGCTCACCGGGCTTCAGTGTCCCTTTCTGTTGAACAAAAGAGTGGGATTAGCAGTTCTTTGCTTGGAAATACCAATGGCAATTGAAGAGGAATGTTTGTATCCTCTCTTTTTTTTTTTTTAAATTAACATGAAGTTAAATGGAGTTTTAACTCATAAATTAATATTCATGTGTTACAAATGAAAAATATTTAACAGTGAGAATATATATAGTGAATAAATTACATAGGCCAGATGCACGAATACTAATTCCTTTCCTTAACAACAGGACACAGGTCATGAATTTTATGATTTAGACTTCATTCTAATTTTTTTCCTCACTTTTCAAACACACCCAAGTAGAGTCAACGATGACCCACAGCACGTGCGGGAAATATTTCCCTTAGTTGCAAGACATGGCATTTAAAATGGGAAGATCTTCACTGTGCGTGACCCTGAGCTTCACAGACTTGATTGTTTCCATCTAGTCTTTTGATGTGTGTGACAAAGAACTAGTGTCTAGATTCTAGAACATATAAAGGACACCTACAAATCAATGAGAAAAGGACAAACAGTACACTAAAGAATGGACAGGGGACATGACTAGGTCATTCACAGCAGAAGACTCTGAAATGGCCAGTATGTATACTATATGAAAAGATAATTCCATCTCTTTCGTTATCAGGGAAATGCAAACTTAAAACGATGGTTTGATACCATTTCACATCTACTAGATGTGGTGTTTCATATTTTTATCACTGGAGCTTAGTAGAATGGGCACTCAATAAATATCTGTCAAATTTTATAGCCTTCATGGTCATTCTGGGTTATGGTTTCCGGGGCATTTTAAATGGTCTCCCCATAATTAAAGAGATGAGATCTCATAAAAATGATATCCCATTTTTCACTTACTAGATTGGCCAAAAAAAAAAAAAAAGCCAAGCCTCATAATAATGACATATTTACTCTCTCTCTAGCTCTCTGTCTCTCTCTGTATAGTTCGCTCGCTCTATCTATCTGTCTGTCTATCTATCTATCTATCTAATTTTTTCTAAACTATTTGATAGTAGTTATTGATGTAATGCCCTTTCAGCGAAATACTTCAATATGAATTTCCTAAGAACAAAAACATTTTCTTACGTTCCTACCAGCAGAGTATGAGGGTTCCAATTTCTCCACGTGTTCACTAATACTTCTTGTTGTCTGACTTTTTGATTTTAGTCATCCTAGCAGGTGTGCCAATAACGTCCTTTTATAGGAAAAGGAAATCCTAGGTCATGAGATGCATTCTGCTATCAGGTCTTTTCAGTCTCCTTCAATCTGGAACGATGTGTCAGTCTTCCCTTAACTTTCATGATCTTGATGTTTTGGAAGAGCACAGGCCAGTTTTTTTGAAGAATGTCCTTCAATTTGGATTTATCTGAAGTTTCCTCAGGATTAGATTTGGCTTCTGCATTTTTGGCATGAATTCCATAGGAGTGACACTGTGTTCATCTCAGTGTATCTGAAGGCACAAAGTATTGGTTAATTTCAAAATTGTTGGTATTAGTTTCGATCATTTGATTAGGGTGTTTCCCGGGTTTCTCCACTGTAAATGTACTCTTTCTCTTTGTAATTAACAGGTATCTTGTAGGGACATACTTTGAGATTATGTAGCTCTATTTTTCCTCAAACTTCCACTCACTAGTTTAGCATCCATTGGCGATTCTTGCCTGAAGCAATTACCACTATGATGGTGAGCAAATAATGATTTTCTTTTACATGTATAGCTGGGATTTTACTCTCAGGAAGAGCTTTCCCTCCTTCCTTGTGTATTTATTTATTCATTTGTTTATTTGTAGCAGTATGGGACACCTGGATTCTTCTTTTACTTTACAGGTTAAAATCAGTTACCATCTTTATTTATTTATAAAAGTAGCTAACTGAGATCTAATTTACATGCCATAAAATTCACCCGTGTTGGTTGTGCAATGCAATGGCAGTATATTTATAGACTTGTGTAAAAATCGCCACAGTCTAATTTTAGGACATTTTAATCACCCCAAAAAGAAACCTTGTGCCCATGAGCAGTGAGTCCCATCTGCCCCTGACAGCCCTAGGCAACCACGGATCTCTTTCTGTCTCTAAAGATTTGCTTCTTTTGGACATTCTATATAAATGAAGTCATACAACATGTCATCTTTTGTGTCTTGTTTCTTTCACCGAGCATGTTTTTAAAATTGTGATAAAATACACAAAACATCAAGTTTACCATCTTAACCATTTTTAAGTGTATAGTTCAGTAGCATTAAGTATATGCACACTGTTGTGCAATAAACACCACCATCCATCTCCAGAACTTTTTTCATCTTCCCAACCCCACGCATACCCACTAAACACCAACTCCCCGTTCCCTCCTTGCCCACCTCCTGGCAACCAACGGTCTACTTTCTGTTTCTATGAATTTGACTACTCTAAGTACCACATATAAATGGAATCATACAGTATTTGCTGTTTTGTGACTGCCTTTTTTCACTTAGCATAATGTCCTCAAGGTTCATCCATGTTGTAGCATGTGACAGGATTTCCTTCCTTTTTAAGGCTGAATAATATTCCATTGTATGTGTGTGCCACACTTTGCTTATCCACTCATCCGTCGTTGGACACTTGGGATGCATCCACCTTTTGGCTATTGTGAATAATGCTGCTATGAATGTGGGTGTACAGATATCTCTTCGAGTCCCTGCTTTCAGTTCTTTTGGGTCTATATCCAGAAATGGAATTGCTGGATCATATGGTAATTCTATTTTTAGTTTTTTGAGGAGCCGCCATACTGTTTTCCACAGTGGCTGTACCATTTTACATTCCCACTAACAGTGCACGAGGGTCCCAACAAGGGTATCTCGCCAACATTTGTTATTTTTTGTCACTTTATTTTTTACAGTAGCCATCCTAATGGGTGTGAGGTGGTATCTCATTGTGGTTTTGACTTGTATTTCCCTAATAATTAATGATGTTTAGCATTTTTTCATGTGGTTATTGGCTCTATTTACATATTTGCTTTGGAGAAATGTCTACTCAAGTCCTTTGCCCATTTTTAAATGGGGTTGTTTGTTTTTTTGTTGTTGCTGAGTTGTAGGTTTTTTTTATGTATTCTAGATATTAGCCCCTTATCAGATATATGATTTGTAAGTATTCTCTCCCATTCCGTGGGTTTCCTTTTCACTCTGTTGATTGTGTCCTTTGATGCACAGAAGTTTTAAATTTTGAGATAGCCAACTTATCTATTTTTTCTTTCGTTGCCTGTTCTTTTGGTGTCATATCCAAGAAATCATTACCAAATCCAATGTCATGAAGCTTTCCCCTATGTTTTCTTCTAAGATGTTTATAGTTTTAGACCTTACATTTAGGTGTTTGATCCATTTTGAGTTAATTTTTGTATATGATGTGAGGTAAGGGACCAACTTCATTCTTTTGCATGTGGATGTCCAGTTTTCCCATCATTTGTTGAAAAGAACTATTGTTATTTATTTTTATGCTCAAATTGTTCTAAATTTGGCCAGTGGGAGTCTCCTCAAGCTGGCTCCTTTGTCCTTTTGACATATCTCCATCATTTTTTGAGCGCATCTTTCCTTAAGATCACATCAGAATGTTTCAGGCTCATCTTGTACTTTCCCAGTCCTGGCCCTGGAGTCAGCCATTTCCCCCAAGAAGACTTGTTTCCTTTTAGTAGAGAATGGCATTTAGGAAACCAAGATCTGAATGCCAGAAGTGCTCATTGTTTCTGTAGTGTTGCTGATTCTAAGCCTTCTCAGTGGACAGAGTTAGGATGTGAATATAGATGTGTATATGTAGTGAATCCATATGCACATATGTGTGTAAGTACATACACACATTTATCTTTCTACTTAGATATTGAAATCCATGAGTGCCTACTGACATCTGCAATACCAATCCAATGTGAGAGCATTCATTCTAGCCTTTTCCTTTGCTATTTTGTAACTCCTTTCTTCAACAGTGAGAAAGCTGATTCTCATTATCCACAAGAATTTTACTTATTTGCTCAGTCCTAGGATGCACGTTCAGTAGTTTCAGTTTCACTAACCATTAACACTAACCGTTAGAAGACAGGTTTACTGACTAGAGGTCAATATTTGTTACAGTCCTTTTTGTTGTTAGCCTGATGGATACTGTGTTCAAGTTATGAGGATTAGTTCTTCTTCCTGCTCCCCTTCAGTGAGGCTGTGTTTGAAATACGATTAAGGTTCCTTTGTTTCTGATTGTATTCTGTTTCAGGATTCCCCCCCATCCTTGTTAATTTTATTTATTTTTTATGGATGTGGAACATTAACTTGGTTTCAAAAGTCAGAACTATACCCACAAGTGTACTCAGAGGAGGATCGCTTCTTCGTCCCATTCCTTCTAGCCTGCTTCCACCCAGCCCCTCTAAGGCAACCATTCTCACTCATTGCTGGTTTATCCTTTCTATGTTTCTTTTTATAAAGATAAGCAAATATATGTATGTTTTCTTATATCATCTTGCTTCTTACATGAAGTGTTGCAAACTGTAGATACTTTTGTGCATTTTGTTTTTTTCACTTTAACTGTATGTCCTAGAAATCAACCTTATTAGTTCATAGTTTTCTTCCTTGATCTTCTTTTTTAATTAATTTTTAATTGAGGTAACATTGTTATAGTTTGTAACACTATATAAATTGTTATAATTTATAACAATTGTTTTAATTGATAACATTATATAAATTTCGAGTGTACATCATATTTCAACATCTGTGGAGACTACATCGTGTTCACCACATGAAGTCTAGTTTCCATCCATCACCATACACGTGTGCCCTTTTGTCTTCCCCACTTACCCTTCCCCTCTGGTAACCACCAATCTGTTCTCTGTGTCTATGTGTTTGTTGTTGTTTTTTATCTTCCATATGTGAGTGAAATCACACTATAATTGTCTTTCTTTGTCTGACTTATTTCACTTAGCATAATACCCTCAAGTCCCATCCATATTGTCACAAATGGCAAGATTTCATTTTTTCTTATGGCTGAGTAGTATTCCATTGTATATTTGTACCACATCTTCTTTATCCATTCATCTGTTGATGGGCACTTAGGTTGTTTCCAAATCTTGGCTATTGTGAATAATGCTGCAATGAACATAGGGGTGCATATATATTTTCGAATTAGTGTTTTCGTGTTCTTTAGATAAATACCCAGAAGTGGAATAGCTGGATCATATGGTAGTTCTATTTTTAATTTTTTGAGGAATCTTCATACTGTTTTCCACAGTCACTGCACCAGTTTACATTCCCACCAGCGTGTATGAGGGTTCCCTTTTCTCCATAACCTCTCCAACACTTATTATTTCTTGTCTTGTTAATTACAGCTTTTCTAACGGACATGAGATGATATCTCGTGGTTTTGATTTGCATTTTCCTGATGATTAGTGATATCGAACATCTTTTCATGTGTCTATTGGCCATCTGTGTATCTTCTTTGGAAAAATGTCTGTTCAGATCCTCTGCCCATTTTTTGCCTGGGTTGTTTGGTTTTTTGTAGTTGAGTTGTATGAATTCTTTATATATTTTGGATATTAACCCCTTAGCAGATATATGATTTGCAAGTATCATGTCCCAATTGATGTCTTTTTGTTTTGTGGATGGTTTCCTCTGCTGTGCAGAAGCTTTTTAGTCTGATGTAGTCCCATTTGTTAATTTTTTCTTTCGTTTCCCTTGCCTGAGAAGACATAATATTCAGAAAGATATTGATGTCAAAGAGTGTACTGCCTATGTTTTCTTCTAGGAGTTCTATGGTTTCAGGTCTTACATTCAAGCTTTTAATCCATTTTGAGTGAATTTTTGTGTGTGGTGTAAGATAGTGGTCTACGTTCATTTTTTTGCATGTAGCTGTTTGGTTTTCCCAACACCATTTGTTGAAGAGACTTTTCTTTCCCCGTTGTGTGTTGTTGGCTTCTTTGTTGAAAATTAACTGTCCAAAGATATGTGGGTTTGTTTCTGGGTTCTCAGTTCTCTTCCACTGGTCTATCTTTCTGTTTTTCTGTCAGTGCCGTGCTGTTTTAATTACTATAGTTTTGTAGTATATTTTGAAACCAGAGAGTGTGATACCTCCAGCTTTGTTCTTTTTTTCTTTTTCTTCCTCGATCTTTCTACAGCTGTGTAGGCCTCCATTGTGTGAATGTACCACAGTTTATTCAACCACTGCCTGTGTATAGAAACTGACATTGTTGCCAATATTTTGCCATTGTCAACCGTGCTGTAATGAATTACCTTGTGCATATGTATTTTCACATTGTTGAAATGTATCTTTAGGGCAAATTACTGGAAGTGAGGTTGCTGGGGCAAAGGAAAAAAACGTATGCACTTTTGTTAGATGCCATATTGCCCTCCATTGGGGTTGTAAAAAGGACGTTTAAAAAAGCACACAGAAGAGGAAAAGTTGCTATTCACAGGAGAAGCCAAGCAGTCTTTCTGGCTGCCATACAACAGTCCATGTTGGTTTTAAGACTGAGGGATTGAATTTCACAAAGACTGGTTTGTATAGGGTGATTTAATTTCACCAACATTGTCGGAGCCTCTGCAGGTGGCTCCACTCTCCCCCACATGACCTGATGCTGCCATAGGAGCTGCCCATTTCACGGAAGCAGCTACTGAAGTCACATGTGATAAACCACAGGAGGGGCCATCTATCAAAAGGTATCTGTGATTCAAAGCCTGACTGGGCCACAGGTAATTTTAGAGATTAAGCATTTGTTTCTTTGTGGGATCCCAGATCTCCCAGAAAATCTGATTAAAGCCTTCTCCTTAGGAACACCCTGAGAAAGAGAAAAGCAGCCCCCACATCCAGGAGCTGGTCTCATACTCACAGCCAGACCTTGGTGTCCTTCTGTTGAACGTGAGCGATTTCGTAGAACAACGGCCTCAGACAAGGCCGCTCTGTGACTGTGATAGATCAAGACAAAACAGGATATGAGGGCAATCTGGCTGCAACATCTGTCACCCCACTGATCGCCAGGGTTGATCTGGCTGGCTAGGCGGGTATCCGCTTCCTCCCTCACCGCTCCATGTGTGTCCTTCCCAAAGCTGTGTGCTCGGACAAAGAGGATGACCTTCCCTGATAGAGGAGGACCGTTCCTTGGTCAAGGGTATATGAGTAGGTGTGCTCCCCCCTAGAACCTCCAAACAAACTCTCAAGACAAAAACAAGACCACTCCATAACCATGTCTGAACACGGACAGAACATGAACATTGTCCAAGCCAGGAAAATGACCAGGTAGTCCCCCAACCTGGCTGATATGCTGCTTCTTTACCAATTACAACTTCAGCCTCACTCTAGTCTTTCCTCTTTCTAGATTTGATTTATTAAGATACCCAATCATAGAATCACCCCACTTCTGATCCAGAGCAAAGTCCCACTTCCTTAAACCCACCCTCAAATCGCCCAACACCACCCCACATCCAAGAAGAAGTCCTCTCTAACACCCTCTTACTGAGACACCCCACGGTTCCCCACGGTGTGCACTGTCTCTTGTTGCAACGAGAGATCAACCCAACTTCTTTGATTCCAGGTGTATTCCTGGGGGGCTTTGGCTGGAGGGCTTTGATAGCACTTACAGAGTTTGCTGCAAGTTCAAGGGCTCTTTGGAACCTCTACTTCACAGAATCCTAATTAAGTGGCCCTTGAGCCTACAGCATCAAGAATGCCATTAAACAAATGGAGAAACTGAGGTCTAGACAGATAAAGTGATTTCCTTAAAGTCCCACCGTGAGCTGACAGGTGGGTGGGAACTGGAAACTGTAGCAGCTAACCCCAAGGTGAGCTATGTCCAGCAGACACAAGACTTGTCCCCAAGCCCATCCCAGCCCAGCCAAGCCCCAACAGGAGGGTGACGGCATCCTCCCTGAATGGGCCACAGAGCTCCCCAGCAGGACACACACGTGCTCATCTCTGGAGGATGGCTTCTTTCCCTCCCAGCCTTAGCTTTCTCTGTAGAATGGAGCAGTAAGATCCCAGGTTGAGGTGAGGGATAAGGAACCCCACACCTGGGCTGCCCTCAAGGAGGCTCAGGCAGTGAGGATTCAGCCCAAAGGGGCTTCATCTTTCCTGGTCCAGCTGCTCTGTGTCCCAGAGTCTGGTCCCTCACAGACCTTGTCCCCAGGAGCATGCCTCATTCCCATCTCTCAGTTTCCCTTTGCATAGCTCCCCGCCTTTGCCCATGCCGTGCCTTCTGCCTGGAACACCCTTCCTCGGCTTCTCATCCTTGAGCTCTGGTAATTTCCCTTCGAGATCCAGCTCAGTATCACCTGTGAGGTGGGAAAAGCCTTTCCCACCTCCTGCCTCCGGGATTCCCACACCGTGGACTGACACTCTTCATAAACCTTATCACATAGGAGTGCCCATCCCCCCACTAAGCAGGGCCTGCACCTCTGTCCTGTCTGGGGCCCCCAGTGCCTGCGCTGGGCTGGGCTGGGCTTCTAGGTGATGTCCAGCAAGTGTTGACTACAGGACTCTATCAGCCAACTGAATAGCACAGGGGAGCGAGGGATGGGTGCTGCTGGCCTCTGCCTGCCTGGAGAGTGCTTGGCATGGGGCCGCCAAGGGGACACTCCGGATTTGAGAAGGCACTGAGGCCTCTCCTTACCCTGGAGGCTGCTGCTCCCCTTCTTTCTAGAGCCAGCTTGGGCCTTTCCACAGCTCCTAGCACCCCAGGATCCCCTGGTACACTGTCTCCTGCCCCAGATCTGTCTGGCGCCCCAAGATCTGACTGCACCCACCTTATGTTGAGCTGTTAAAGCAGTGGGCTTTTAATAACTGGGCCTGATACCTGGAAGGCTACAGCACGGAGGTTTGTCCAGCCACTGAGCCCCATCCCCTGCCAGATGTCATCCCTAGGGCACATTCTCGACTGTCCTCCTGGCTCTTGCTTTCTGTGAAAGACGTGCTGTCCGACAGAGCCAATGGTGCCCAGTGCTGCTGACAAGAGGCCTACGATGGTTTATTAGATAAGAATTTGACTACACTCAGGAAAATTCAGAAGCCACTTCCCTCAAGGAAATTCTGAGATCCCCAGCTAGGAGCAGCTTCCACCTTCTGGTTAGAGACATCCAGCAACATGGCTGCTCCAGCCACGGCCATCAGCACTCCCCTCCCTCTTCTTCCCTTGGCAATGTGGCCGTGCATCCCATAAGCCTCCCAGCCCTGCAGAGCCAGGTATATTGGGATGCACATGCCTAATGCCTCTGACCACGTTGGGTCCCTGGCACATGTCCCCAGAGTGTGTAGCATGGACCAGCGTTCATGATTACATCTGCACACAAACCAGCTGTCTACACATCCATCTGTCCATCTCAGGGACAGTTCCCATAAAGGCATCCTTCCTGAGATTTGGAGTCTTTTTGTTTCTTTGAATTGCAGGCTGGATTTGGCATGCATGTCTTCTTGGAGCCTGTAGCAAGAGTGGCTGGCCACCCCCAGGTCTCTAGCCACACTCTCTGAGTGCTGGCTCTTTTGCTCAAATGTCACTCCTGGCTCCCCAAGGCTAGGAATTAAAGGTCCTTGCCCAGCTTTCCAGTGTCAACTTCTGCCTTGGCCCTCCATCCACCCTGTGCTTCAACTACACTCGTCTCTCTTACACTTCCCAGAATTCACTCATGCTGTTCCCACTTCCAGGAATGGCTTCCCTCCTCCTCTCTCTCGGTAAACACCAACAGATCTGAAAACATGCAGCTAAAATGTCACTGTCATAATCAAATGCTCCTTGGGGATCCCACAGCATTGATCACAGAATCATGCAGTGAGATATGCCTGAGGATGTCTCTCCAGCTAGACTGGGAGGGCTTAAAAGGCAGGGGGTAGACGTGACTCATCTCTGTGCTCCCAATGCATGGCACAGGCTGGATCCACAGCAGTCACCAGTTATGTGTGTGGATGGATGAGTGAGTGGGTGGATGGGTGTGCGTGGGAGTGGATGGATGGTTGGACAGATGAGTGGGTGGGTGGGCGGATGGTTGGGTAGGTATGCAGATGGATGGATGGGTGGATGGATGAATAGATGAATGGATAGGTGGGCAGGTGGGTGACTGATGGGTGGATGAATCGGTGCAAGGCTAGGTGAGTGATTGGGTGATGGGTGAGTGGGTGGGTGGATGGAAGAGTGGTGATGACTATTCTAATGTTCTAAGCTGTCCTATCTGCTTCCTGGAGCCTCCCCTTTGACCCTCCCACACAGAACTTATCTGTAATCATGCAGAAGAACAGACCTCCCTCTTTAGAAAGATCCTTTCTCAGTGTTAGAAATTGATGATGAATACACACCTACACAACAGCTTTGAAGCAGAGCTGAAGTGACAGGCTGACAGCTGGACAGACAGATCCCGCAGAGGAAGGGAGCAAAAGAGCCATCCGCCTTGAATGGAGACCTAAGATGGGCAGGAGTTTCCTCTTTCCTCCTGGGCTGCCTTTGTGCCACTAGGTCCACTGTGTTCTTGGAAGTCTCCCCAGAGATCCTCCGTCCTTTTGCCCTGCTGCCCTAAATCCCACCAGTAGATTAAATTATTTCCAGCGAGGCTTTGCTTTCTTTAGACAGCCTCTGCTGCAAACATGTTTAACTGCTTCTGGAAGACATTAACATCTTAGTAAAAATTTTTAATTGTCACAGGAGGCGGAATTTCTGGTGGCTGAGAGAGATGGGGTTACTTTATGGCATAAACCTGAGGACCTCCAAATGGCAGGCAGAGAGGGATGAAGGTTGCCAGTGATTTTATTTAAGGAGTCAGTGGTAGCCTATTGTGGTAGGCAGGCCTTCCTCTTGTCAACTCAGCAGGTCTTCCCTTTTTTTAAACACCACCTTCCATTTTCTTTTCACAACACACCTCACCCCATCCCAGTGCCTGTGGTTCTGATGGGGCTAACTCCCCCAAACCTGGCCCAAAGCTCCAGGACCCATGACCTCTGACCAGCCTGGTTGATCAGAGCAATCTGTTATCCTGACCACGGGGTCAGGAATGGGCATGTGACCCAACCCAGGCTGCATGACCTAAAGCTGGGACTGTAGGGAAAGGGGCTTTTCTGCCCCTTGGGGTTCCTAGCTGTTCAGGGGGAGGTGAGGCAGCCACCAAATGAGGAGAGCCTGCTGAGGGTGAAGCTGTCAAAGAAAAAGCAGAGCCCCCTCCCAGCGAGAAATGGGGTACACACCCCACTCGCTCTGCCCAGGCCTCTTCAGTTCCCTAAGTCCCTTTTCCTTCAGTTGATTTGACTTGTGTTTCTCTCACTTACAACCCCAAGATCCCTGAAGAGTACATCTACCTTCCTGCCTTCTCATGCGCTGGTGGAGTTCTCTGCCCATTTTGAAGGTTGGTCTTCTCAGGTCAGAGCGTGCCAATGTCACAGCCAGGAGTCAGGTCCAAGGGCGGGAGGGGACCCCTCAGGCCACTGAGTTCATCACCCAGCCCCTACAAGTTCCCCAGGAAGGCCTCAGGAGTGACCTTGACCAAAATCTCCTCCACACGAGCCCAGAAACTTGGGCACCTGGGCTCTCGGTCAACTCTGCCTCTCACCCTGATGGGCCACTTCCTGTATGTAAAGGAGAGTGCCTCTCCCCTTGTTTGCTGTGCTTGGTCTCCGAAAGCAGGGCCTGGCCTGAGGGAGCTTCAACTTGCAGCCGTTATGCTCTTGGAGACCATCTGTTCTTCCCTAAAAGGTGGCTGCAAAGGTCCTCAGCAATTCTCAGCTCCAAAGTGCCCATTTTGCAGATGGAGAAACCAAGACCCTAAGAGGTGACTTGCTCCAGGAAACCCCACAGCTACGTGTTGGGAACTCGCCTTTCCTTGTGCTCCTCTCCCTTTGGCCTCTGGGCCCCAGGATCCCCTGGGGGACAGCATGGGGTGCCAGAGAGAGCAAGCCAAGCGTGTCCTCACTGGCCAGGGCTCTGACTCGCTGATCCATCACCCAGGGAGCACTTGCTGGCTGTCTTAGCTGGGGATGGAACAGCTGGTCCTGCTAGGCCAGCATCAAGCATCCTTTCCGAAATGTCTGCCACTGGAAGTTCTGCAAAGCAAACAGACCTAATGACTGACAGCTGATATTTATTGAGCATCTACTTTGTACCAGACTATTTGAAGAGCTTCACGTCCACTATCTCATTTAGTCTTCTCCACACTACTGTACGGGGGGAACCATAGGTATCCACATTTTATCAATCAGGAAGTTGAGGCCCAGCAGTTGAAACAACCCGCCCGAGAATAAAGTCCTTCCCACAGGTGTCATCTGCGCAGCAGCCCAGGATTGCAATGGGGCATTTCAGCACCTGCATGGCCCGAAAAAATCCACCCAAACTGCCACGGCCAGGATGGCTTGGGGGTGGGGAGCTGGCTGTCTTGGATCTGAATGAGGGCACAGCACAGAGGGTGGGAACCACAGGGGAGGCCCTCACCCCAGAGGGTCATTCCACATCCCCAGGGTGGAGGATGTGTCACAGACCCCCAATCCACGCTCCGGGAAAAGCACAGCACCCTCCCTCCAGGAGCAGGGCAGAGCCCAGAATGGCCTGGATTCAGCTCTGTCTCCCAGCCCCAGCCCCTGAGTGTCACCTCAAGTGAGTCCCTCCCCTCCCGCCTTGGTGACCTCATCTGTACTACGAGCTGGCAGATGGAGTTGAAGGATAATTTCCAAAATGGTGCTTTCACGACTCATACAGCTATAAAGTGAAGATGTGTCAAAGGTTACACTTAGGTCTTTTATTACTGAGAGAACTGGTAAGATGTTTCAATTAGCTCAAAGGAGAATCTGCAGAACAGACATAGATAGGCTACAGGGACACTGAAATGAATTTGCCAATAGACACATTAGAATATTTGGAATCATCTTTTCTACAGGGCAGAAATCAGTTGTATCTTGACAACACAAAATGCATTTGCGTGTTTATGAATGGGAATCATCAGCCCTGCACATGTTAACTTGTGTCTCTGTGGAGTTTCAAAATGGCCCAGCCAGAGATGAAGGTGCTACCCCCTGTAGATCAGATAAGCCATAAATGTCCACTAGGTGACACCAGTGTCCATTGAAAGGACATCTGGGAATAGTTCTGTCCATTTAAAAGCCTTCACAGTTTTTCCTGACAATATATAGAGCTGGACTAAACAATGGCTGAGACTTTCCAGCACAGAGGCCTCTCTGGCTGAGGCGTGCCCAGCCCTTGGGGCTGTGTCCACTTTCCGACTCATCTCCTGATTTCTTTGCTTTTAAAGACCTGGACGCTAAGGGGCGCCACTAGCACACGTAATGCCTTTGTGAACTTCAGAAAAGGACACCCCTTTCTCCTGATGATATCGAACCTGAAGTGAGTTCACTCACCCGTTGCGCAGCAAGCCAATCTCTGACACCAGGTATAGTGGAAGAAAGTAGGAATTTTATTATTGCACAGCACTGGGCAGGAAGAGAGGGCAGCTAATGCTGAAATCCCAAACTCCCTGAAAAGCTACAAGAAAGGGTTTTTATTTGAGGTTTTAGGTAGGGGAGGCAGGAGCATACGGCCTTGCTGGTCGGAGCTTTCCCACCAGCCTGTGTTTGGCCTTGAGACTCCTTACAGAGAGAAGGGACCCCATGACCTTGCTGGTCAGCAGCTTTCCCACCAGCCTGTATCTCTTTGCAAGGATGAGATAATGAATCAAGATGCTTGTCCTTGGCGGTGTCTCTCTTCATGGACGATAGTAGATTCTGGAGCCAGGAAGCCAGGGAGTAAGCAGGAAATGAGTGTTTTGGTTTTAACCCCATATATGCTGGGTTCAACGTAGAGAAACTGATAATAGGGTTGGTATCAATTCCTTATGAGGTTCCAGCAAAGCAGATTTAAAAGAGCCTGTATAATCAGTTACTATTCTTGCTGTACTTATGTAAATAATTATGCCAAATTTATTAAAACTAGACTTATTTTGAAAACCAGTTAGTCTTAATTTGGCTATGTCTAGTGAAATTGAGGGTGATTTTAAAGAGAAAGATTATGTTTCAATGGAAACTATAATACATTTTATAGATGTTTATATAAAACATCTTATAGTTTATAGATAGTGGATTTTAGTTCTTTCAATTGTCTTTGAAATTTTTGTTTTACATCTGTTAACTGGACTGGATCTTGAATCCTTCTAGTCTCCTGAAATATCTGGCTACAAACCTCCAAACTAACATTTTCAGGGGTTTTTTTCCCCTATCATTTTCATTTGGAGTCATTAAAAACTAAATCTGCCATTTTTCCTAGAGCCTTGCAAACTGAAGCTGGAGAACCTAACATAAACTTAAGAGAGATTTATGTCTACTGCTGTGTAAGCCACTCAAAAAGCTACCAGAGTGCTCGATGACACCATCAGAGACATTTCAAACTGCAAAAGATGCTTTGGCCCTGACTTCTAGGAATCTTGATTGGCTGCCCCCTGGGCTCAGAAACTTGTTTATAATTTGCTCCAACAATTAACCTTGTTTTTCTCTCTTTGTTTCTCTAGAAAAACTTCTTATTAAATACCTGGTTACTTACTTACATGATACAGGCCTAACTTCGGGAGCCCACTAGCATCACCGCCTTATTAAAAGACTGATTCAATGAGATGAAACAACCTATGCCCCATTTCGGCAGGAAGTAGCTAGATTGGTTGCCGCCCCAAATCCCTCAAGATTGAGGGATGGACATAAAATAGGGGGGGATTGATACCAACCCTGATATCAGTTTTCCTACATTAAACCCAGCATATATGGGGTTAAAACCAAAACGCTCATTTCCTGCTTACTCCCTGGCTTCCTGGCTCCAGAATCCACTATCGTCCATGGAGAAAGACACTGCCAAGGACAAGTATCTTGATTCATTATCTCATCCTTGCAAAGAGATACAGGCTGGTGGGAAAGCTGCTGACCAGCAAGGTCATGGGGTCCCTCCTCTCTGTAAGTAGTCTCAAGGCCAAACACAGGCTGGTGGGAAAGCTCCGACCAGCAAGGCCGTATGCTCCTGCCTCCCCTACCTAAAACCCCAAATAAAAACCCTTTCTTGTAGCTTTTCAGGGAGTTTGGGATTTCAGCATTAGCTGCCCTCTCTCCTTGCCCAGTGCTGTGCAATAATAAAATTTCTACTTTCTTCCACTATACCTGGTGTCAGAGATTGGCTTGCTGTGCAACGGGTGAGCAAACTCACTTCAGGTTCCATATTACTGATACTACGGCCCCAAGCCAGGCCCCAGGGTTGCAAGAGGAGCCCAGGCTGCATTTCTGTCCCTGCTTCCCTCTGTGGCTGGGCGTCCTTTGCCAGGGCACAGCCTGCACAGCTGTGCACGGTGGCCCACTGCTGCCTGACATCCCACACTCACTGGTGGTGACCCCCTGGAGGCTTGGGGTTGAGGTGAGGCACAGCAAAGGCCTTACCCCTGCACCTGAGGGGCTTTTTAGGGGTGAAGCTGGACAGGGCTTGGGTGCTGAGACTGGAAGGGGAGACCCCTCTGCCCTCTCCAAACCTGCTCTACACCTGGCCCAGACTTGGAATTCAGGAGCAGCAGTCATCCCATGTCCAATCAGAGCCAGGCAAAGGGTTGGGGGTCCCCGTGCCTCCCCTGCCATGCCCTGGTAGGTTGGTGGGGGATCAGGGCTAGCAGTGGAGGTGCTGCCTTCTAGCCCAGGGTTGCAGCCCTGCTGGGCCTGGCCTCCTCGCTGCTGACAAGCCAGTAGGCATGGCTCCCTCAAGCCCATTTCCAAACCTTGCCCCTGGGGGCAGGGTGTGAGGACTCAGAGGTGGCAAGGAGTGAGAGGGTGGCCCAATCTTGGGGAGCAGCCACCCTGCCTGCTCATTGCCCATGGGCTGCTCTTTCAGGCTAAATGCTTCCTGGGTCTGGGATGCAGACCAGCAAGCCATTTGACAGCAAAGAATACTGAGGCCCAGAAAGAGCAGATGGCTTACCCTAGACCCTAGTGGCCCATGGAACCCTAAACAGCTTCCTAAGTATAAACTGCCTGTTCTGGGGACAGACAGACAATGCTCCAACCCACCAACCCTCATTCATCTCTGGGCCCCTCCCAGACCTGGACACTTGGTCTCCAAGTGATCAGACAGCCAGATGCAATTTCCTGACCAAAGAAACACTGCTGTCCCACTTCCAGGCTTTGCCTTCTGAGTTTCCTTTGCCTTGGCTTCTGTCTCCCTACTCCCATTCCCGCGTGCCCAGGCGCGCCCCCATCCCCATTGCCGTGGGCTCCCTTCCCTGTACCTTTCTGTCCCACCCTCTAGGAAGCTTTACCAGAGTCTCTTCTCCCTGCTCTGAGCGGCTTCCTGGCACTTCTGCTTTATATGGTGGCTTATAAGCATCGCTCATCTTGCCTGGAGTCTGGAGCCTGGAATCTGGCCACACTGTCTCTGGGTTACCACTGAGCCTGGCACAGTGCTCAACGCAGGAGCACAGGGCTGAATGAAGGAAGGGGCATTTTCCAAGCTCCAGCTTTGTCCCAAATAACAAGGTTTTAGAAGAGCAAGAGGGTCGTGAATTTCATGCCCCTGGCTTTGCCAAAACCTGGATTCCTAGAGGAAGTGCATTTCTTGGTTTCCCTTTCCATCCTCAGCCAGGTGTAGGTGGAAGTGAAGCTGTACACCCGTCCCCCCCACACGGCCACATATGCATGCACAGATGCCATATGTGGGCCCCTAAGGAGACACGTGCACAGACACCCAGATCCAAGAACACATGAGCACACTCATGCATAGGCCCTAGGGATATATGTACAAATGTGCCCTGACCCAGGCCATGGCTATGCCTGAAACCATGCACACACACACGCATGGGCCCCCAGAGTTACACATGCACAGATACCAAGACCTGGGTCCATGGGCACTCCTCACCATCCACATACACATGCATGTTCATACAGGGTCCATGTGCACAAACACCCAGACTTGGGCCCATGGACAAATATGCACCTGTGCACACACACATGTTTATGAGCACGCAGCAGTACATGTACATGGATGCCTAGACCTGAGCCCGTGGACACACCTGCACTCATGCACACACACATTCATGGGTGCCCAGGGGTACATGTGCACAGACACCACGGTCCGGGCTCCTGAGCACTTGTGTATCCATGCACACACACGTGTGCATTCATGAGCCCCCTGGGGGACATGAGCACAGACATCGTGGCCCAGGCCAATGGAAATACCTGCAGCTATGCACACACACATGCTCGTGCACAGGCTCCCAGGGGTACACATGTACCAACATCCAGGCCCAGCCCCATGTGTGCACCTGCTCACTCACACTTTCACATGTGTGGCACCCGGGGTATATGTGCACAGACACTAGACACACGAGCCTGGGCCAGTGGGCTCCCCTGCACCTGTGCACTCACACACAGCCATGTATGTGCATTCTGGGGTATACATGTGCACACACAGACACAGACACTCAAGCTTGCATCCGTGGCCATAAGGATTTGAACACAGAATCTCATGCAGAAGCAATCCTCATGCATGTGCACAATTGCTTTTCACAAATACCCTCGTCAGGGTACAAGCTCCTATGCACCTGCTGAGCTCATCTGCACCTTAGCATTTCCACGAAAACGCACACTTACACTTGTGTAGCGCACATACACACCTGCATTCAAACCAGCAAAACCTGAATGCACACACATGGACCACATATGTGTGCATGTATGAATGCATTGTAAATGCACACACGCGGGCATAGGCACACCATGCAGAGATACACATAACTTCACACATGCTGGTGTGCATACACACGTCCACACAGGCACGCACACCCCGTTACCCTTTGAGGCTCTCAGTCACCGATCCTGCCTGGCTGGTCATTGCTCCCAGCTCCTGCATTTGGTATCTTGTGAGATGTAGGCTGTGACCCCTGATTCACCCCAGCTTTCCCCAGTCTCTGTCATCTAGAGAGATGCAAACATTTACCCCTTCCCTTGGGCTGCCACCAGGCCTGAGATTATACCATCACAGCTACTCTCCTGACATAAGGCATCAGTGGCTCTGAAACTGCCAACGTGTTCCATGGGAGAACAACCTGGCATGAACCAGGTTGGAGTGGGGCTTTAAAAGGAGACTCAGAGCAGTTTTGAAAGCTCCCAAAACGATTCTAACTCTTCCTACAGTGTGGCTGAGGATGCTCTGTGGACAAAGCCCCCAGGATCCAATCCGTGGGAGTGCTGTGGTTTCATCCCGCGGTTTCCCTGGGCCACACACGCCTTCTCTGAGCTTCAGAGCCCCCTTCAACCAGACAAGGAGGATGTGCTGAAGTTCCCTTCTGCCATTGGAGCGCCTGCTGCCCTCACACACGGTCAAGATGAGTCTCCTGAAACCAGATCTGAAACTGAAGGGCAATGAATTCGTTTGCTCAGGCCGCCATAACAAAACACCACAGATGGGTGGCCTAAACAACAGACATTTATTTCCTCACAGTTCTGGGGGCTGGGAGTCCGAGATCAAGGTGCCAGCAGGGTTGGTTTCTGATGAGACCTCTCTTCCTGGCTTGTAGACAGCCGCCTCCTAGCTGTTTCCTCACAAGGTCTTTCCTCTGGGCGCATGCACTCAGAAAGAGCGTGCTGGTGTCTCTTCCTTTTTTTTTATAAGGTCACCAGTCCTATCGGATTAGGTCCTCACCCTTATGGCCTCATTTAACCTTTATTACCTCCTTAAAGGCCTCATCTCCAAATATAGTCACACTGGGGGTTAGGGCCCCAGCATATGAATTTTTGGGGGACACAAGCGTATGACTTTTGGGGTGCTAACAGTCAACAAACAAAGCTCTACCTTGAGCAGCTGCGGGATGGTCATGGCTCCTCCTTCACTTTAGGGGCATTCCTGAGCCATGTCTGTGCAGAAACCACATGGAGAGGAGGCATAACAACAGGCACAACCATAACCCTTCTTTGAAATATACACTTCATTTTTTTTTTAAAGATTGGCCCTGAGCTAGCGTCTGTTGCCAATCTTTTTCTTTTTTTTCTTCTTCTTCTCCCCAAAGCCCCCCAGTACATAGTTGTATATTCTAGTTGCAGGTCCTTCTAGCTGTGGCATGTGGGACGTCGCCTCAGCATGGCCTGATGAGCAGTCCCATGTCCGTGCCCAGGATCTGGACCAGCAAAACCCTGGGCCGCTGGAGCAGAGCACACGAACTTAACCACTCGGCCACAGGACCAGCCCCCAATTTCCCCTTTGTAGTGTTCAGTTCTCTGAGGCATGACAAACAAAAATAGTCTGTTAACTGCCACCACAAGTAGGACACAGAGCAGTCCTCTCACTTCAAAATAATTCTTTTTGCGGCCACTTTGAAGTCAGCCACTCCCTCCATCCCTAACCTCTGGCAACCACTGATCTGTGTGCTAGCCCCATAGTTTTGCTTTTTCTAGAATGCTCTATAAGAGGAATCATACAGTGTGTAGCCTTATTATTCAGGCTTCTTTCGTTCAGCATTGTGCGCTTGAGATTCCTCTCTGTCGTATGCATCAGTGGTTTGTCTTCCATTACTGAGGAATAAATAAGGACGTCTCAGTTTGTTTATTTATTTGCCATTTGAAAGACATTTGAGTTATTTCCAGTTTGGGGTGATTGTGAATAAAGCTGCTATATATATTTGCATACAGGTTTCTGTGTAAACATCAGTTCCAATTCTCTTGGATAAATACCTAGGAGTGGGATTTCTGGGTTGCATGGTCAGTGTATGTTTCACTTTATGAGAAACTGCCAAACTGTTTTGCAAAGCGACCGTACCGTTTCGCGTTCCCACCAGCACTGTAGGAGAGTTTCATCGTTGCCAGCACTTCGTGCGGTCAGCCTGGGCGAGCTTCACTGCTCTCATGAGCGTATGATGGTACATATCCCCCTGTGGTTTTCATTTGCAGTTCCCAAATGACTGATGACGTGGAGTATCTTTTCACATGTTTATCTGCCATCCGTAGTTCCTCTTTGATGCAGTGTCTGTTCAAATCTTTTGCCATTTTAAAAATTAGGTTATTGGTTTTCTTATTATTGAGTTGTGGGAATTCTTTCTATATTCTGGATACTGGTCCTTTGCCAGATAATGCATTTTGAAAATATTTTTTCGCAGTCTGTGGCTTATCCTTTCACTTTTGCATTATACTTTTATATGTATTTTTTTGTTCATTTATTCTTTCAACGAATATTTATTAAGAACCTGCTGTATGCCAGGCACTGCTCTAGGTACTAAAAACACAGAAGGGAACACAACAGACACAAATCCCTGTCTTCGTGGACCTCCCACGCTCGATATTATTCTATAGACAAGGGAAAACACTAAATTAACCGGTTGAATATTCTATTTGTCCCCCAGTCCGTTCTCTCTCCTTCCCTGTCCTGCTCTGTGTCCCAGGAGGTTGACCGTGTGGACTTCATTAGCTAGACTCTGCCCCATCTGGCTTCCAGCTGGGTTGGCCAATGAGAGACCCTTGTAGGTGACCGCACACTGCAAGGACAGAGAAAGCCAGGTGTTCACTGGCCGGGGCTGGGCTCCAGTTTCCCCTGGGTTTCAGGAACAGTTTCCTTCCCTGCCCTTTCAGGCCTGGGAATAGTCACAGCGCCCCTCCGATGCCAGTCCCTGGGTAGCTCAGTGACCCTACTGGTTTATTGAACCCTCCCCACACCTCTGTGAATTGTTCCTTCATTTAGGTCTCTTCAAAATTCCAGCTGTGTGTGCCTTGTTTCCCCTGCTATGAAGAAACACAAAGCCTGCAGGGGTAGAGAGATGGGGCGCCATTTTGGATAGTCAGGGAAAGCTTCCTGAGGATAGGATCTTTAAGCAGGAAAAAGAAGAACATAAAGGGGGCAGCCATGTAGCTGTAAACTATATACATATCTTGGGAAGAGTGTCCAAGCAGAGAGGGAACAGCAGATGCAAAGGCCCTGAGGTGGGATAATGCTTGGTGTGTTTGAGGAACATTAAAGAGGGTGATGTGGTTGGAGAGAATAGGTGAGTAGAGACGCTAGAAAGACTGGCCAGGCAGGAATGATTATACTCAGGGGAAACCCCCAAAGGGGGAAATCCGGGACCCAGGGGAAGGCAGAGCTGGCCTGAGGTCCCACAGTGAGGTCATCTTCACTCATGGCTTCTCCCCAGCATGTGCTGCATTTCTAGGGGACAGGAGGAGGGGTGGAACCCTACCGTACACTCCAGAGAGAATGCATAGCCTCCCAGGGAAGTCTGCCAAGTGGCTATGGTGCTGGCCCCCGGGGCCCCTGCTCTCCACAGTTCAACATGATCGCTAATCTGATTCAGGGGCCTCAGTCTGTCCTCACAGCAGCCAGAGGGGCCTGTTACAACCCAAGTCAGTCCACGGCTCTCCTCTGCTCAGACCCTGGCTGTGGCTCCATCTCTTTCAGAGAAAAAGCCAAAGTGTTTTCCATGGCCCATGAGCCCTACAGAATCAGGCCCCTGTCAAGTCTCCAACCTCACCTCCTACCACTGCCCCCCTTGCTCACTCTGCTCCCACTGCACTGGTCTCCTCACTGTTCCTCAAATATGCCAGGCACACTCCTGCCTCAGGGCCTTTGCACAGGCTTTCCCCTTTATCTGGATCACTCTTCCTCCAGACATAACCCTTCCTGGGGTCACACTGACTGGTGTATGGATCCTTCCAGGGTCACACAGTCTGGGGTCTAGACCCTCCTGGGGTCAAACAGATGAGGGTGTAGATACTCGTGAGGTCACTAGATTTGGGTATAAGCTATCCTGGGGTCACACTAATTGGATGTGGACCTCCTTGGGTCACAGACCAGGATGTAGACGTGGCTGAGGTCACACAGAATGGGGTGTGGCCACTCCTGAAGTGTCACAGACTGGGATGTGTCCTCTTAGAGTCCTCAGGATTGGTGTGTGGACACTTTTGGTGTCACACAGACTGGTGTGTGGATAACACTGGGATCACGCAGACTGGAGTTTGAACATCTCTTGGATCACCTAGTTTGGGGTGTGGACACTCCTGGGGTCACACAGACTGGGACAAAGACATGACTGAGGACACATAAACTGGGGAGTAGACGCTCCTGCGGTCGAATGACTGTGGTGTGGATACTCCTAGATTATCAAAGGCTCTGCTGTGGACACCCCTGTAGTGACACTGCTTGCAGTGTGGACTCTGCTGGGGTCACACCAACTGGAGCAGAAACACCTCTTGGGATATGTGGATGGGGATGGACACTCCTGTGGTCACACAGAATTTGGTGTGGGCATCCCTCTGGTCACAGTGAATGGATGATCGACACCCCTGAGGTCACAGGCACTGGAGTGTGGAGACTCCTTTGGTCACATAGATTGGGGGGTTCCTCCCGTGGGTCACTCGAATTGGAGTGTGATGGACCTGCCAGTAGTCACAGCCATGGGAATTTCATACTCCTGTGGTCACACTGACAGGAGTACGCCCTCCTGAGGCCACAGAGACTTGGGTGTAGACACATTGTGCCTGTGGGGTTTAGACAACCCTGGGGTCACATACACTCAGGATTGGACATTGACATCACTTCTGTCACAAAAACTTAGGTGTGGACACTCCTGGTGTCATGGCGACTGGGGAGTGGACACTCCTGAGGTGGCTGGGCTGGGGCAAAACGACTCCTGGACCATCACAGGCTGAGCTGTGGACACCTGCGGGGTCACCGAGACTGGAGTGTGGACACCTCTGTGCACATGGTTTGAGATGCGCGCACTCATGGTGCCACTGAGACTGCGGTGTGGAAACTCCAGCGGTCACACAGACTAAGACGTTGCCACTTCTGGACTCACGCTGACTGTGGGGTACACATTCCTGGGGTCACACGGGCTGGGCTTGGACGTTTCTATAGTCAAACATTAGGATGTGGACACAGCCAGGGAAAAACCTACTGGCCCCATCTGGGGTCATAGCAACAAGGGGGAGGACACGTTTGTGGGCACACGGACTGGAGTGTAGATGCCCCTTTGCTCACATCGTTTGGGGTATGGATGCTTCTAGCATCACACTGACCGGATGATGTAGTGAATGAACCTGGGGCCATGGAGACTGAGACACGGACACTCCTTGGTCCCACACCGGGTGGAAACTCCTGGAGTTGCAGACTGGGGAGTGACACCCTGGTGGTCACAGAGCCTGGGGTATGGAGACCTCTTTGATTATACAGCCTGGGGTGTAAAAACCCTGGGAGCCACATAGTCAAGGGGACCCTGGGGAAACACAGGCGCCCCTGGTGGCCAGTCCTTCAGTCACACAGAAAGTTGATCATCCTGGGGTTTACACAGACATTGTGCGGACACTTCTGGAGAAACACAGGCTGGCTGGGGCCCTCCTGGGGTTACATAGACTGGGCGGTGGACATTCCTGGTGTTTCACAGTCTGGGGAATGATCACGCCTAGGCGACAGACTGGGAGTTGGAAAGCCCATGGTGACAGACTGGGATGTGGACAATTCTGCAGTAACAGAGACTATGGTGTGCTCCCCTGAGGACACACACTGGGGTCTGGAGACTTCTGAGGTCACACACAGAGGGAGTGGACACTCCTGTGGTGACAAAGGCTGACATATGGTCATTGGTGAGGTCACCCAGATTGGGGTGTGGGCACTACAACGGACTGACGTACATGGCAGTGGGCACTCTGTGGTCAAATAGACTGAAGTTTTCACAACTCTGTGGCCACAGCTTTGGGACATGGACGCTTATGGGGTCACACAGACTGTTTTGAATACGCCAGGTGTTATGCAGACTGAAGTGTATACACTTCTGTGGTGACACGGACTGCACTGTAGACGACACCCCAGGGGTGACAAAGACAGGTGTGGTAACCCTTGGGGTCACATAGACTGGGTAATGGATGCTCATTATTGTCACACAGTCTATGGAAGTGACAACCTGTGGTCAAACTGACTGGGGCGTGTGCACTTTTGGGGCAACACAGACTGGATTATGGAAAGCCTGGGGTCACACAGACTAGAGAATAAACACACCTTTCATCACAGACTGGGGCATAAACACTCCAGGGGACACCCAGACTAAGGTCAATACTCCACTGGGGACACACGGTCTGAGGTATATGCACCTTTGTGGACAAATTGACTTTGGTTGTGGAAAACTCTCAGTCACACAGAGGGGTGTGGACACTCCTGGAGTTGCAAGACTAGGGCATCCACATTCAAGGCCAGCTAGGTAGAGAGCGGACATTCCCGAGGTCAGAGACTGGGCCTGGGCCAACCTGGTCTCTCGTGGGCCACATCCTTGGGGTGTGGACACCACTGAGGACGCAGACCGGGGGTTAGACATTGCTCCCATCACAGAGACTTGTGTGTATACTTCTGATGTCACACAGATGGAAGTGGACACAACTAGGGACACACAGCCTGAGGCGCATACACTTGAGGGGTCCCAAAGGCCGGTGTGTTTATACTCCTGGGGTTACACAAACAAGGGTGTGCGCACTCCTGGGGCCTCATAGACTCTAGTGTGGACACTGCTGAATTCTCATGGTAATGGGCATGGATACTCCTGTGGTCACGCAGCCTTTTGTGTGGATACTTCTGTCATACATTTCTGGGGTCACACAGACTGGGGTGTGGACATTGCTGTGATCACACTGACTAGGGTGAGAAGACTCCTGGGTTAACACACTGTGGTGTGGCCCCCCCCCCCCCCGGGGTCAGAGAGGCTCAGTATGGACACTTTCAGGGTCACGCAGTCAGGCACAGAAGCACCTAGGGTCACGGACTGGGATCCGGGGAGTCTGAGATTGCTGCGCTGGGGTGTGGGCACAGAGGGTGAATTTAGGATACACGAGTAAGCTGCGGAAACCGGTTCTGTGCACGTAGCTGGTGCGTTTGTCACCTGTGGTTTGCTAAATTGTAAATTCAGGACTGTAGTCAAGGCAGAGTTTCTGACATTAAAGAGAGGGGTTCTTAACATAAAAAATGTGTTCTGGGGAACCCTCTGGCATCTGGTTAAATCTGTGCACCACTTTGCAGAATATTTTAAAAAGGATGCACATGTGCACACACACACTCAAATACACAGGGTTACTACGGAAACCAATTAAACAGTATGGAGGGTCGTCAGAAACCTAAAACTAGAGCGACCACACGATTCAGCAGCCCTGCTTCTGGGTACGCATCCAAAGGGAATCAACTCGCTCCACTGCAGAGATGTCTGCACTCCCACCATCACTGCGGCGTTCTTCACAACAGCTGAGACACGGAAACAACCTAAGAGTCTGACAACGGATGGACGGATCGGGAAGATGTGGTATATGCACACAAAGGAATGTGCTTCAGCCACGAGAAATATGAAAGCCTGCCATTCGCAACAACGTGATGGCCCTTGAGGGCATTACGCTGAGTGAAATAAGTCAGAAAGAGAAAGACAAACATTGTGTGATCTCACACGTGGAATCTAAAAAAGCCAAACTCAGAGAAACAGAGAACAGATTGGTGGTCACAAGAGGCAGGAGGTGCGGGGTGGGCGAAGGGGTGAAGGTGCTCAGAAGGTAAAAACTTCCAGTTATAAATAAGTCCTGGGGAGGTAACGGACAGCACGGTGACTACAGTTATCAATACTGTATCGTGTATTTGAAAGTTGCTAAGAGAGTAGATCTTAAAAGTTCCTATCCCAAGAAAAAAAACTCCTGACTATGTGAAGTGATGGATGTTAACTAAACTTATTGTGGTAACCATTTTGCAACATACACATACAACAAATCATTATGTTGTACACTTTAAACTTATACAATGCTATATGTCAGTTATATTTCAATAAAACCAGAAAAAATATTACCATATATATCAAAATGAAACCGCATTGGGATGCAGTAACATATGGACTTTTTAGTTAGTACATCAAATTGTAAGATCTTCGGATTCAAAGAAGGAAGAACGTTGAACGTATGTGAAGAGGCCTGCGGCGACTGTCACATAACATAAGTCCCCGTGGTCTGCATCGCTGGGAAAGTCCCAGGCACTGTTTTTACTACTGTGATTTGCTGCCAGCATTCACACTTGGGAGTAAAGCTCCTATTAGTGAAAAGAAAGGTGTAACATTTTCCTCCATCAAGTTCACAGATACCCCTGACTTCTACCCAGGGTAAGAATCTGCTTTTGGGGTAAATTCTGGACAGAATCAGGATACCACTGGGAAGATTGAGAGAAGAGGCAAGACCTCAGGAAGCCCTTGTGAGTGCAGACGGACGTCCCGTAACGTTTCTTTCCTTGCTGTGTTCGGGGCTTGTTGCAGGTTCCCACTCGGTGCGTGTATGTTCAGGACCCGTCGATGAGATAGTCGAAAACAAGTTCATCAACGTGAGTTTTGGTTTTCCTGACAGCAAACAGCTTCCGAGTTGTAACAGACTGCCAGGGAACTGGAGGTCAAAGGAAAGGAAAATTTTAAACAAAACAATATTTTCCTGCTTTCTTCTACTATAATTATTGTTTACTCAGCCACTAACATTTTTGTGAAGTTTTTTTCCTACTTTTATTATGAACCAAAAACATACAGAAAACTACATAAAACATATATATGTTCAGTTCAATGAGTAACAATCTGGTGTTATTTTGTATAATCGTAGGATATTCACACTGCTGTGTAACTCTCCACGTGAACACGCCCTGATTTCATGATCCACTCCACAGTTAATGGATGTTTGGGTTCCATCTAGTCTGTGAGTTCTACAAACAGTGCTGGCTGGAAACAGTCTAGTACTCGTTTCTTAGGAGTGCAACTGGCAGGCACGTAGCTTCAGTAGATAACGCCTGACAATTTTCCACAGTAGCTGCACCATTTATGCTGCCATCAGCATATCTGAGGGTTCCAATTGTTGCGTATCCTGCCAGATGCTCAGTACTGTCAATCTTTTTAGTTTTAGCTTGCATTTCCCTGATGAGCAGCTTTTCACGTGCTTACTGTCCACTGTCATATTTTCTTTTCCCTATTGATTTACAGGAGCTTTTTAATATCAAGGATACTATATACAGGGATTGTAAATAATCTCTCCCCACTGAGCTTCACCATTTCATTTTGTTAAAGGTGTCTTTTTTACTTTTTTAAACAAAAGACTTGGTCTGAATAAGATGCAAAGCTACTGTCAGAGGGACATCCTCTAAAGTGACATCCCAAGGATGAGAAGCCCTCTGGCACTGACAGGTTTAGCTCAAACTGGTCCCTCACACACCAGGCACAGGCCCACCTCAGGGCCTTTGCACTTGCTGTCTCCTCTCCCTGGAATGTTCCTCCCCTAGATAAACACCTGGATTCCCTCTCTCATCTTCAAGTCTCTGCTCAAACATCACCTCATGAGGCCTTCCATGACAACCCTTGTAAAAACTGCAAACTGTCACGCCTAGAATTCCTGATCTCTTTACCCTGCTTTATTTTTAAAATTGCCATATCCTGTATCACTTTTACATATTGCATACATAAAATACATATGTGTATACACACATATATTACAATACGAGCTATACAAATATACAGTGAAATGCAAGCTATCGTGTGTGTGTGTATACAGCGTGCGGACACTCCGGCGTTCAGCCTATGTTGTTCCCCCTTTCCCGCACTAGCAGCTCTGTGAGGGCCGGGATATTCGCCTGTTTGGCTTACTGCTCTATCTCCACACCTGAAACAATGCCCAGGCCCAGCATACAGTATGTGCTCAATAAATGCCGACTGACTGCCTCAACACCTAACATGGAAAATGCTTAAAGCAGTTCCTGGCATACAACATTGCCTGCTTAGGGAAGGTTTGCTGATTGAAATCTTATCAGTTGGCGTAAGAATTTCAAAGGTGAAATTTCACTGTTTTTTTTTTTTCTCTGAGGAAGATTAGCCCTGAGCTAACTACTGCCAATCCTCCTCTTTTTGCTGAGGAAGACTGGCCCTGAGCTAACATCTGTGCGCATCTTCTTCTACTTTATATGTGGGACGGCTACCACAGCATGGTGTGCCAAGCGGTGCCATGTCCGCACCCGGGATCCGAACCGGTGAACCCCGGGCCGCTGAGAAGCGGAATGTGCGCACTTAACCGCTGTGCCACCGGGCTGGCCCCTACTGAGTTTTTTTCTTAAAGGTGTCCTTTATTCAAACTCTTAGATAAAAAAGCAAATTTACCTTAATGTGTTAAGGTGAACAATTCATTTCATTGTCTTCCACCTACTCAAGAAAAAGAAAAGGGACTTAAATACTTGGCTAAGCTCTTCCATTCATTACACTTGGTTTTACCCACTGGTTTTTATAGCCATTGGGAAGCAGGGAAGAGGATTTTGGCCCCAGAAGCCATGTGATTTGGGGGCAGGAGGGGCACACTGGGAGGGGGTCACTGCGGGCACAGCAGGCCTTGGGCACCATGTTTCCAGACCTCAGAGGCCAGCAGGGTGTGGCGTGGTGGGGCGGCCAGGGGCTGGGGCAACGTATCCACTGTGCTGAGGGGGCAGTCCTGGGGCCGAATCTCCTTGGCTAGCCGCCCCTTCTTCTTCAACGTGCAGGCCTCCTGGTACGGTGGAGAGATGGGGGGCTGCGTGGGCGGAGTATACTTGTACTCTGAGCCGTCCTCTAGCTGCAGGGACACATTGGGGGGAGATGGTGAGGACCTGGGATCCTAGGACGGTGCCCTCCATCCGCCTCCTGTTGGCTGGGCACTCACGTCCAGCGGGTAACTGCGGTCCGAATCATAGGAGCTCAGGTCTCCACAGGTCACAAATGGCACAATGATGCGGGTGGGACCATCTAATTGGTTGAAATCTGGATCTGACAAACAGGGAGAAATGAGACAGGACAGGGCTGGGGTGCCTGGGGTCGGTCATGACTCAGGCTGCAGCATGGGTACTGAGGGCTCCCCATGGATCCACCAGCTACTCTCATACGCCTCCACCAGCAATCCTTCATTGGGTTCAAACCACCTCCTCAGGGAGGCCCTCCAGGACCACCCCACTTCTTCCTGCACCACACTTATGTCCACCTGCCATTCTATCATACGCTGCCTGGACCTTGTCTCACTCGAGCCTGCTAGCTGCAAGAGCAGGCTCTGTCCCTTTTCCCACTTGGGGCCAGGCTAAAGACCCTCGTGGGGCAAAACTCCCACACAGGGTTGGGGTTTCCATCTGTAGGGTGGGTGACTGAGTCTTCCTAGGCTGGGATCTCCTTAGGTAGGGAGAGTCTTCACTGGGGCAGAACTCAGGATCCTCCTGGGACAGAATTTTCACCCGGCCCAAGACGTACCACTAGGGACTAGGCCGAAGATCCTCCTGGGACAAAATATCCCTAAGGGGAGGACTTTCCACGGGAGGGTGGGGCTGAGGATCCTCTTGGGAAGAATTCCCACGAGGAGCAGTCTCCACCAACAGGTGGGGCTGAGGGTCCTCCTGAGACATAAACTCCACAAGGGGGCAGAGTCTCGCCAGGGACAGGGCTCATGGCTCAGGCTCTCACCGTAGGAGTGGTCCAGCAGGGGTTTGGTCAGGTCTGGCAGGAAGCCCTCAGGGGGGTCATAGCCCCGACACACAGCAAAGGCCTCTGTGGGTAGAAGATGGAGTGAGGGGCGATTGCCACCCCTGCCCCAGGCAGGATGCGTCCCTGAGATTTGCAGCCGCCTGCTTGGCCCCTCCAGCCCACTGACCAATGCTGGAGTTCCGGCTGCTCCTGGGCTTGGCACAGAGCACGCTGGAGAAGAAGACACGCAGCTGGCTATAGATCAGCGTCACATCCCGGCCTCGGAAGATCTGCAGGGTGAAGAGGCAGAGATGGAGGCATGAGGGAGGCCCTTGGGGACCCCACTCTACCCCTCTACCTGGTTCCCCAAGGCTTACCTTGGCTACAAAGCAGCCCCCTGGCTTCAGGACGTGTGTAGCAATGTTCAGAGCCTGTGGGCAGGACAGATGGCTAAGGCTGAGGTGGAGACAGCCAGGAGGGGGCCAAACTGAGGCAGGGGCAGCCAGGGTTACTCACGGCTAGGAGGAGCTGGGCCTGCATATACTCATCAACATCATGGAGGCCAGTTACTGCAGCAAGAGGAAGAGCATTAGCAGGGCTGTCTAGTTCTAGCCTTGCCCTGTCCCAGAGATTAGACGCTAAAAACATTTCCCAGGCTCTCACACTGCTAAGGTTCTGCGTCAGAATTAATGTTGGCCAACTGGACGCGTACTCTGAGCTCCTAACCCTTAAGAGCTCATTCTAATTCTCAAAACAGTCTTATATGCAAGGACCACTATCACCATGTCTACCTCCAGTGCAGACCGCTCCTCTGGACTCCAGACTCAGACCAGACCCGACGTCTCAGACTCGACACATCCGAAACCAAGCTCCTGGCCTGCCTGCCCAAACCTGCTCCTCCCAGCGTCTTCTGCACCTCATCTGAGCCTTCCAGTTGTTCAGGCCAAAACCCTTAGTCACCCGGGACGGCCCCCAGTCTTTCCTCACACCCACGTTCAAGCTATTAGCAAATCCTGTCGGCTCTACTTTCAGACGAGCTCCTGAATCGACCCTCCTCTCACCTCCACCACTGTGCCCAGTGTTGTCACTCGCCTGTACTACTGCACTGGCCTCCTCACCTCTGGGAGCCCCGCTTCCACACTTGCCGTTCACACTGCTCACAGGAGCCAGAGGGGTCATCACAGCCCGAGTCAGGCACGGCCCTCCTCTGCTCACAGCTCTCATCTCAGTGAAAAGCCAAAGTCCTCACTGCGGCCTTCAAGGATCTGTCCCCCGTGACCTCACCTCCTACCACTCCCCCCTCACTCACTCTGTCTCCACCTTGGCCACCTCACTGGTCCTCACATGCCAAGCACTCCCCCATCTCAGGGCCTTTGCATGGGCTGGTCCCTTTGGCTGGCTTGTTCTCCCCCCTGGCCCACTCCCTCACCTCGAGGTCTTCGTACTAAAGCCAGCGAGGCCTTCCCCATCCACTTTATTGAAGACCCCAACGGGTACTCCCCACTGCCCTCCCCTTTTCATTGTTCCCACACGGTACCTATCACCTGGTGACAGGCTACATAGATCAATCTTTTGTTTCTTTTCCAGCTGCTCCCACTAGAACAGCAGCTCCCTGAGGTCAGAGATCAGTGGAATTTTATTCACGAATGTTTTCCCAACATGTAGAACAGTGCCCGACACACAACAGGTGCTCAGCAAACGTGTGCTGAATGGAGGACTGACTGCTTAAAGAAAATCGGACGGAACTGGATGGCTGCAGAGGGCTGAGAGACGAGAAGAGGGAGGGGTGGACAACGGACAAAACCAAAATGGTAGAGTGTGGGGAGGGAGAAGGCAGAGGCAGAGGCAGAGAGCAGGCAGTAGGGGCAGCAAGAAGTTGCCAGATGTGGAGAACAGCTGACAGGGGAGGGGAGCGGCAAGGAATAGTTGAAGTGGTGAAAGAAGCCAGGAGAGGTGGGAGATACAGAGAAGGACATACACAGGGCCCCCGTCTGACCTCCCAACCCCTGCTGTTTACCATCAGGAGCCCCGTCGCACACCACTAGGTCCGCGGGGCAGCCCTCAAAGTGCCGGATGATTTCCTGGGCAGTGGACAGCTATGGAAGACAAGGAGGATGAGTGGCCCCAGGGTTCCCCTCGCCTGCAACCCTCTAACCTCACCTGCCCCTGGGTCAGCCAAATCCTCAGGCTTTGTCTGTCTAAGACTGGGCTCCATCCCTGGGGACCTGGTGTCATCATCTGTTGCTGTCTCTCTGTGATGATGACCTGCTGCCTCTGTTTCTCTGCTGTTACAGCCTCTTGGGTTCTCTCAGTTACACATTCTCTCTCTGCCTGTCTTTCTCAGTCTGTTTCTCTGTCTTTCTCTCTCTCTTTCACTTTCTGTAGCCTCCACGTACGGGGGGTGGCCTTTGCCCAGGATACACCCCAACACCCCCAGCCATGCTCTCACCTGGGTGATGTCCCCCTGGATCTGTAACACACCTGGTAGAGGAGCCATAGCCTGAAGGTCCACAGCCACCACATGGCCAGACCCCTGGCCCCTGTGGACAACATGGCCCATGTCAGCCCAGTTTTCACTCCTGGCCTGCCCTTGACCTAGCCTGCCCTCCCATCCCACCACCTGGGACTCCACACTCACCCAATCTTCTGGCTCAGCACCTGACTCCAGCTGCCTGGGGCTGCACACAGGTCAACTGCCCGTGTCACGCCTGAGCACACACAGGAAGGTGTAGTGGTCAGTTGCACCCCCCCCCTCCAACCCGGGGACCCTGCCAAGTTCACCCCTTTCCCCTGGGGAGCACCCACATCTATCCGCTGCCCAGGTGCCCGACTTCTTTTGAGTATCTGCCCAGCTTCCTGCCTGGTCCCTGCCCCATAGACCCTCCAAGTCAACCCGCCTACCACGGGGAGCTCTGCAGACCTAGCCCACTTGTCCATTCTCTTTGCCAGCCCCATCCCCCAGGGACTAGCCCGCCACGTGGGGACCTTGGAAGAGTTGGAATTCCTCGTCAAGTTGTAGCAGCTTGAAGGCACTGCGGGCACGCCAGCCATTCTCCTTGGCCAGGCGGTAGTAGACATCCCGCTTGTCCTTCGACGTCCGTCCCATCTCACACACTGTTTGCCCGGCGACCTGCCAACAGCAAGCTGATGCCACCCCGTATCAGTAACCAGGTGAGTGGGCCACCACCTACCTCTGCAGGGCAGCGAGAACCACACAAACCAAACTGGGCTCATCGGACTCACATGACAGCTCATTCAGCAGACGGGAAGACTGAAGCCCAGTTGCTGACCCCACCAGTGTGCTCTCAGGCTCCACCACTCACCCCACAGGCTCCCCTACAACTTACTCCACAGACTCCATCATTAATGCCACCGATCCCCCAAAAGACCCCACAAACCCAACACTTATCTCATAGATGACCCATTACTGACCCTGTCAACCTTCCACTGCTGTCACCCACACTCCACATATTAAACCCTGCAACTCTCACTATTAACCCTTCTTTGCCCACCTCATCCCCATTAACATCTTACTGACCGTCTCCCCAGCTGTCCTCGTTGCCTCCAGATTCATGTAGCCCTATCAGCCCCCCTTTAATCCCTTGCTTTCACCTCATTATCCTAACACTATCTCCTTGCACTCCCCACCCCATAATCTTTCTCCCCGATGAAATGATTAGGCCCCTGGTAATTCCTTTACTACTATATCCTTACCAACCCCCCATGATGCCTGGAGGATCACGGCCTATTAACTCTCCATGAAGCTCTCAATTACTATGATTTATCAGCCCCCATTAACTTAGCCCTCCAAGTGATCCCTCATAGATCACACCACCAGGCCCCTGTAACCCGTGCATTATCGCACACTCACGTTAATCTCTGAGGATCACACATCAGTTCTCCATTCTCCCCTCACTGCCCGCCTTGCCCTCCCATAATCATTTGATGATCACACCCCAACAGCTTACTATTATCCTCTCTTTGCTCACTTTATTCCCATTAATTCCTCGAGAGTCATGCCATGACCGCCCACTAAAACTCTTTGACTACAACACCCCTTTGGCCTCTCATTCGCTTTTCTTTGACCACTGCCCCCTTGAGTTCCTTGATCATGACCCCCACTGGCCTCTATTATACCCTCCACAGCCTCACGATTATCATTTCAATTACTATGCCCCACGGCTCTTCATTAACTCCTTGAATATGATACCTCCATCAATCCCTCAGGGGTCACACCCCCATCCGCCTCCCATTATCTTTCGGTTGCCTACTCTACCACCCCTTCATTAATCAATGAACACACCTCCACCGGCCCCCATGAACATGTCGACTAAAACACTCCTATTAGCTCCCATTGATTCCCTGATAACACTCCCATTACCCTCACGCAGCCCACCAACCGCCCTCCCCATTAACAGCCCTCTGACCACGCCCCCGGTCCCTCCTCATCATTACCTCGAAGACCATGTCCCCATTGGGGCCTCCAGACGTCCCCCCGAGGCGGCTCCGCTGATATCTGGACCCCTACGACCCTCTCCCCCCAAGTCCTCCCCGCACAGTGGTCCCTTTCTACAGACAAACATCGGGTCTGGAGCCCACGTGGCGCCAGCCGCGCGGACTGCACAGCCGCGGCGCCGAGGGCGAGCTCCCCTCCTTCCCTGGCCGCGGGATAGCGCAGGCGTGCCTCAACCGTCTCGGCCTGGACCCACGTCCTCCGCACCCCAGGGCCTACCTGAACTTTCCGAGTAGGGAGAAGTCGGACGACGGAGGCCGGTCCGCGAGCAGTCCGAGCTTCGGCGAGCGCGCAAACCCGGGGGAAATCGTAGGGCTACAGTTCGTTTCTTAGTGGCTCCCAATGCCCGTCGCGCATGCCTAAGGGCTACGGCAGCGTGGCAAGCCTGTCATCGTCGAACGTGGAGGCTCCGGCGAGGTCCGGACAGGAACGTACAGCGTGAGTCCCGTCATCTTGTGTCGACGTAGCTGGTCTTGCGAACTACCGTTCCCAGAATGCAACGGCCACGACCGGCGCTGCTGAACTCGCGCACTGCGTAGCTGAAACGCCGCGAGGCACAAGAACTGACTCTCTTCTTTTGTTCCAAGGTTTAAAATCGACTTAATCCCCGCCCCTCCCTTCTTGGACAGTGGTAGTCATTGAGTCTGTGGACTACATTTCCCAAGATGCAACGAGCACGACGGCACCCATTCATTTTAGGCGTGGTGCGAGGTGAAATTACCGCTGGGGTCATTAACGTGAGAGTGAGGAAAGTGCGTTAATGAAATGCGCGGGCGCGCGGAAGCTGTTTTGCGCCAATTTCGAATCCACTTCCGCTAGTTGATAGCGCTTCCTGAATTGTACCGTTTTAGAACTTGGCAGTTTCTCTATCTGTAAAATGGGGATGATAAGTAGTACAGACTTCACAGAGTTATTCGGGGGATTGAATAGGTGTAGTTCAGAACATTGCCTGGCCTTTCGTAATTCTGTGTTCTTCAAAAATTTTTAACTCCGACCCACAAAAAGACTATACATGGCGACCCAGTACACGAGCAAATATGATCATGGAAACATTTATTATAGCGTTTACTATGTGCCAGGCACTAGTCTAAGTGCTCCTGGGTGGTGTGCTGGTAAATGGTTAACAACAGGCTCTTTGGAGGTAGCGAAGGAGGAAGGCTTGATTTCTAACATTTCTATTTTCCATGGTTTACATGATTCACATACTATCATCTTGTTAGATTTCAAGTTATCAACGTGTAGTCACGGAACACAGAGTTCAGAAGACATGCAGTAGTGCACCATTATGTCATATTTCTACCATACAGTTAAAATAGGGGTAAATGCCCTCAAGAGCATAGAGAATAGTGAAATGTAGTAAAATAGTAAGAAAGTGAGGAGTTTCTAGTATTTATTACGTTTAAAACATCTAATTTATTTAATTGTAAGTTTATATCATTTCATTTTTAATAATAACTGTGTTTAACAACCACTTCGCAAAATTCCTGAAAATTAAACAAGCGATCTGCAAACGTGCCAAGTAGGCTCCAGCACACTGCTGAGTTCTTCCTTGAACTCATTTTAAATCCTTATGACAACAACATGAGGTAGTCACTGTAATTTCCCCCAGTTTATAGATGAGGAAACAGATGAGGGAAGATATAAATTACTATGTTAGGTCTATAAACATATATGCCTTTTAATATGTATGTGATTATATAGAAATACAGTGATGCGTAATATTTACTAGTATATAAATTATGTTATGTATTAGTAAACAAATATAATAAATACAATATGCTATTATATGTAAATTTAAGGAAGTATATATTTATGGATGTTTTTTAGTGTATATATAACATATGTATCATTTTTTTTTAAGATTTTATTTTTCCTTTTTCTCCCCAAAGCCCCCTGGTACATAGTTGTGTATTTTTAGTTGTGGGTCCTTCTAGTTGTGGCATGTGGGACGCCGCCTCAGCATGGCTTGATGAGCGGTGCCATGTCTGCCCAGGATCCGAACCAGCAAAACCCTGGGCCGCCAAAGCAGAGTGGGCGAACTTAACCACTCGGCCACAGGGCCAGCCCACTATGTGTCATCTTATACATATAATATATAAATATGTATGCTGATATGTATAAATATGCTAATATCCATGTATATTTGTTTACTGAAGTAACTGTACTAAATATAAATATACCATTAAGTATGTAAATATATAATGTTATGTTATTATGAAGAATAATAAGGTAGGGTGAAAGAGATGGAGGCTAACAGAGGGGTTGAGTTGCTATTTTAGCGTGATCAGGGAGGGCTTCTCTGAGGAGGTGACATTTGGGCTGAGAGCTGAAGGGGAGCACCCCCTAGGAATATTTGGAGGAAGAGCATTCCAGGCAGAGAGAACACCAAGTGCAAAGCCCCTGACACGGGAACAAGCTTGGCGAGTATTCAAAGAACTGAACAATTGATTCATATTCCTTAGAAATGTGAGCTTCACTAGGCAGGGATTTCTGTTCTGTCTTGTTCACTGCTGTTTCCCAGGCACCTAGAATAGGGCCCAGCACACAGTTGGTGTTCAGTAGATGTTTGTCGAATCCACCCTTTTGTCGCTTTGTTCCTTCATTCTTTCCTCAGTGGTGTGTTCTGCATCTATGCGGGGCCCGGGGAGGCGTAGACAGACGCGCAGAGACACAGAGAGCACCTCCTGGGGGAGTCTCCATAGCCAGAGAGGAAGCAAGAGCTTGTCAGCAGAGCTCCAGAGCCTTGTGGGGGCGGTGGGAACACGCTCCCCTGCGGAGGTGAGCAAGTGTGAGAAAGCCAGGGTTCAAGCCACCAGGCCCCCGCTGGTGCCAGGCATTGGGGGCCCATGTTCACCCTGTGGGACACTTCCCACGTCCTGTTTTCTTGCCTCTCACAAAGAGGATGTTTAATTTTTCGCAAAGAAATTTGCTTCCTCCAGCAGGGCCGGGGGACTGGGGGACAGGATCCAGGCTCTGAACTCCGCAGGCTGTTCCCGAAATAGGGTGTCGGCCTGCAGCTCCCACCCGGCACCCCACTGAGTGTAAAGGTGTCCTCCCCTCAGCCTCCTGAAGAGGTCAAGGAAGGGGGAACTGCCAGGCCAGCTCTGTACCGGAGGGCATCTTATCACGTGAGGGAAAGACGGGGTGGTCCAGGCGCAGGGGACTAGACACTGACTCAGAAAGCCTTGCTGCCCAGGGGCTGCTTTGAGGGACGGAAGAGTTACTCAGTGGGGAGCCTGCATGAAAGGAGAGATTAGAATCCGAAATGCAGCCTGGTGGGGCGCTGCTTTCACCGGCGAGAAGAATTCATTAATTCCTTTCACAAATCTTATTGAGCAATTACTGAGTGTCCAGCGAGCATTGTTCTAAGGGCTTTGCTTGTATTAATTCCTTCAATCTTCCCAATGGCCCCAGGAGTTAGGTGTTATTATGCCCTGGGGGAAGCTGAGACGGTGAGGTTTCGGAACTCGCTCCTGGCCATACAGCTAGTAAGCGGCCGAGCTCGTGCTGTGAACTGCTTTGCTCTGTGGCTCCCTCCCCCGAAGGCTGCTGAGCAGTGACCTGTTTTAATGAAAAGCAGGGGTCTGCTTAGAAGAACTGACAAGAACCCAAACTGACGTTTAATAGACTCGATAGGAATTCCAAATGTCACACAAGGGTCTGCTTTGCTGAACCAACAAAAGCCTTAAATGACCCTGAGAAAGGGCCCCACTTTGATGAACTAACAAAGCGTTTTTATCCCTGGCATGGCCTCAAGGCCTCGGTCATGCTTCAAGACATCTGTTCCCTCTAAAGCAGGCTGCCTTCTGCAGCCAGATTTCTCTTTCCCTCTGTTTTTCCTCCTACCAGCATATGTTGAGCACCTGCTGTTTGTAGTGCCCTGAAACCTAGCTGAGCTATGGGGTGCATCCCTCCTCTAGAAGCATTCACTTGGCAGAAATAAAAATACTAATGATGATAATATGACACTTGATAAGTGGCATTTATTGAGCACCTGCTGTGTGCCTGGCATTTATTGAGTACCTGCTGTGCTGGGCAATGGTGAAGGGCCAGGGAAGGCCCTGGGAAGGGAGGGGAATGATCAGAGATGAGAGCAGGAAGCTGCTGCCTGGAGGTGGTGGCTGGGGGCGTCTGTTTTTGTCCAAGGTACACTAGTTCTTGGGCCAGGACACTTCAGACTTTTCTTGAAATCTAGGCATCTGCCAACACCCTCCCCGCCACCCACCACCCCTGCTACCTTAGCCATCTGGGCTAAGGCCTCTGCTGACAGGTGTCTCTTTCCCTGGCCAGCCTGTAGCACAGATGGTGTAATGGCTCTGGGGGGAGGAGTATGGAGGAGAGAGACATGAGAAGGGCCGGGATAGACAGGGGAGTGTGTATGTGTGTGGAGGCCCTGAGTGCATCTCACCTGCCTGTACGTGTTCTCAGCCACAAACACATGGATGTGAGTTCCACGTGTGTCTTCCCATGTAACTGGCCTGGTTGTGTCTTGTGTCTTTGGCTGCCTGTCCAACTCGTGTGTTTCCTTTTCAGCGACTGTGTGTGTTGGTACTGGCTGCTTGTGAAATTCATCTATATGGGGTTGTGTGTGTATTCCTTGGGTGTGTATGTGTCTCGTTGGTAATGCTTGTGGGTGATGAGTGTGTTTATTTGTCTCTCCTGTGCGTGTGTCTCCTATGTATGTGTGTCTTCTCTGCCACCGCACGTTGTGTCTCTCCTTGCTGAGTGGCTGGAGGTGGGTGTGCCCTATGGATGTTTCTTTTGGTGCCACTGTATGTGTCCTCTCTGGTTCCCTTTTTCCTCTCCATGCAGCTTTAGGGGCAGTTTTGGGATTTCCTCTTTGTAACCATTGTAAGCAGACCCTCGGCATCCTTGCATTCCTGGCTTGTGCACCTGTCTACACCTTCCCTGTGCATTTCTTTGTAGACTTGATTTGTGAGTAGCTGTGTGTGTACAAGGCTGTGTGTAGCCATCTGCTTGAATGTGCTTGTATGTATGTCTGTGACTGTGGTTTCTCTGTACAATTGTGCCTGCCTGTGAGTGCCTCTCTCTCTGTGACCAGAGCTGTATGTGGTCACACGTGGTCACAAGTTCACACACGAGTTCACGTGCACAGAGGTATCCTTAGAGAGCCTAAATCTGGACATTGGCCTCCAGAGCTGTCTGAGACTGGAATTGCGTGTGGGAGACACTGGGCCCGGGGTGATGGTGTCGGCTGTATGAAATCACACTTGTGCACTGTGTGTGTGGCTGTGAGTCTGTGTGTGATTTGCCTGATGGTTCTCTTGGGTCTGGCTGTTGAGTCTGTGAGCGATGATGTCCATGAGTCTATAGCGGCTGTAAATCGGTGTGAGCCTATCCCCGTGTCAATCTGTGCTCTCTGGGTGCAGCTCTGAGGCTGTGGGTGATGATACCTGTAAGACTAAGTCACTCTGTGTGGCCGTGAGTATGTAATTGTACCCTGGCCTGGGCTATCCGTGTGCAGTCTGTGTGTGTTCATATGTCAGCCTGTATTCTCCATGCATGGCTGTGAGTCTGCGTGCAAGTTTGTACTTTTGTGGGTGACGGTGAGTGTGCCTCCATCTCTGAGCCTCTGGATGGACTCAGAGTATGCAAGAGTCTCTCTCCCGCTGTGGGGAAGTAAACGCCCCATCCCTCGTCCTCTTCCAGCTGCGGGTGGGGTGGGGGCATCTAGGCTAGCTTTGAAGCCCCAGCCAGCCCCTGGCCTTTCCGGGAATTTTGTGCTCCCTGTGGGGGGTGGGCAGGCGGGTGGAGGGGCCCAGACAGAGGCCTCTAGTCCACCTGGGCCTCAAGCAGCCCAGTCCAGTTGGGTTTGGACCCCAAGTCCACCCCGCCTGACTCCCTGCAGGAGACACAAGCCTAACGGGGGACAGACATGCCTGTCACATGCCTGGATGAGAATGAACAGACAGACCCCCATATAAGACAGTCAGACAGAAGACAGTGGAGCTCAGTTAGGGTGTAGACAGGCCCCACCCAATGCCTGGGTGGATCCAGGCCTGCAGGGTGTGCCTAGTTTATAGACAGTGCATGTCCACACTCCCCACCCAACCACAAATGCCCTCCTTGCTTCCCTCTGGGGACCCCTGAGATCTAGGGTTCTCTCTCGGCTCGGTTGTCTGTCTGAGGTCAGCCTCTAGTGGCCTGGCTGTGTTTATCCTTGCACCTGTTCCACTGCTGTCCCCAGGTCTGTCCATCATCCCTGTCAGCCCCTCTGCCTGAACCTTTCTCTGCCTGTTGTCATCTGTCCCTCCAGGTGTCTCTCTGCCTCAACTACTCCCTCTGTCCCCTTGTCTCTCTGGGCCGGTGTGTCCGCTCCCAATCTCTGTTTGGGAATATGTCTGGCTGTGTCCACCTGTCTATCTGCCACTTGTGTCTCCTGTGTATTACTGGGCCCCACTGCCTGTTGCCTTCCTCCAGGTGCTTACATGAGCCTATCCCTGCCACCCATCTGTTTCTGTGTCTGTCTGTCCGTCTTTCTCCCTGTGACTGCCCTTCTGCCTGTCTACCACTACCCCACACCCTGTCTGTCTTTCTGTCCCCTCTGTTGTCTGTCCTTGTGTTGTTTCTCCTGCCTGCCTGCCTGCCTGTCTCTATTTGTCACTGTTTCTCTTTCTATCTCTGGTCTCTCCTTTCTGCTGTCATCCGGTCATCCATCCCATCCCACTGTGTGCCCGACCCCTGAGTCAGTCCCCTCTGTCTGCCTGTCCCTCTGTCTAGGTGTCGATCTACTTCCTCAGTCTTTCTGTCCATCAACCCTACCCCCCAACCAAGATCCATACAAACCTCTGTCTCCCTCCACGTGGGTCCAGATGAGGGGAGGCAGCCCCCACCCCGCCCTCTCAGGCTACTTCCCCCGCCCAGAGCCAGAAGGAGGGAAACTGAATTAAAATTAAAACTTCTTCCCAGAAAAAAAAAAAAATCCGCGGGCCAGATGGGGCTCAGCCCTCGCAGATTAGCCTCGGAGCGAGCGGGGCGGCGCTGATTGGCTGCAGGGCGGGGCGGGGGCAGGGTCCGGGCCGGGCGGGGTCCCAGAACTGCAGTCTGAGTTGCTGCTGCTTCGGAGCTGAGAGGAGCAACGAGGTGAGGAGGGGGCGCTTGCCGTGGCGGGGGGGCTCCGAAGACCCCGAGGCACAAGTGGGAGGTCGCTGGAGGGGGCTCAGGGGTTCCTCGGAGACATTTCTAGCACTAGTGGGGAATTGAATGGGAGGGGGAGTCCTTTTGGTACCTTGCTCCCAGCAAGTGAATTCAGGAGTGGGTGGGAGTCTCCAGAGGGTGTTCAGGACTGAGGATGGGGATCCTTGAGAGCCCTCCCCGTCCCAGGAAGGAGATTCAGGGCTTGGGGAGGGGGCTTCCTGGAGGCAGGTTTAGCAACGATGGGAACCTTGAAGAGGGGTTTCTGAGATACTGGGCATTCCCAGGAAGTAAGCTCAGGGCTGGGGTTTCTTCAGAGACACTCCATCCAGAAGACAGGGGCTCCTGGCTTGCATGGGGGTTGCAGACGCCCCCACCCCAGGAAACACATCAGCCCTTAGGAGGGGGCTTTTGATGAAGGTCTCAGATAGCTCATCCTCAGGAGGGGAAATAAGGGCTCAAGGCAGGCTCCTGAGACACCCCAATCCCAGGAAGGGTCTCAAGTCTGGAAGTGTCTCCAAAGTTCCGTCTGCCAGGAGACGAGTGTTTAAGACTTGACAGGGGTCCTAGAAAATACTTCTCGTCCCTAGAAGGAGGATTAAATGGGGGACTATGGGTCACTTCTCTCCCTGGAAGGGGGCTCAGTTGGGAGAATTGTCTCTGGCCTCTAGTGAGGATATTCAGAGTTGTGGCAGAGAGCCGTTTGCGGCGTCGGTCTGGGGTCTCCAAGCCCGCCCCCCACCCCCGGCACCTTTAACAGGTTGCATCAGCTCTGAGCTCAGGCGTGGGGCCCAGGCAGGGAGGAGGGGGGTAGGGGGCATTAGGAGGGGTGGGGCAGCCAGGCTGACACGTGTCCCTGTAAGGAGTGAGTGGCCTGGCCATGCGGTGTGGGTGGAGGGAAGAGGGGGGGCGGTGCGCAGGGGACGGGGAAGGAAAGAGACAGCAAGAGAGACGGTGTGAGTCTGGGGCCTGGGAGGAGAGGCTATCCTAGCTCCAAATGGCCATCTCATCTGCCATGGGGTCGCTCTGTCTCTCTGTGTCTCTCTCCCTCTATTTCTCTTTCACTGCCCTCTTTTCATCTCTGTCTCTCAGTAACTATTGGCGTCTCTCCCCCTCTGATCCCCTCCTCTCTCTCCCATCTCTTTCTCTGTTGGACTCTCACTCTTGTCTCAGATTTTCTCCATTCATCTCCCTGTCTCTCTCATCCCTCTGTTCCTGTTCCCCTCACCTCATCTCTGTTTCTGTGTCTCTGTCTGTCTCTATCTGACCCCCACCTGTCTTCGTCTAGCTCTCCCCACTTTGTAGCCCCTCTGCTCCATCCCTGACACCCTATCCCATTTCTCTGCCCACAGGATGGAACTGCAGGATCCAAAGATTAATGGAGCCCTCCCTGCGGGTGCTGTGGGGTGAGTCGGGGGCCCAAGGGGTCGAGGTCAGGGGCAGGATTACCCTCTCATCAGCCCCGATTTCCCTGCCCTATTCAGCTACAGGCAGGAACGTGAGGGCTTCCTGCCCAGCCATAGTGCTGCTCCTGGGAGGAAGCCAGCCCAGTTTATGGATGTGAGTGACCCCACAGGATCTGTCCCAGCTGCACCTTGCCTAGCTCATCTCCTCTCCTACTGCTCCCTCTTCCTGGCTACTCCCCCTTCCCAGCGGTTCCCCTGCCTAGCTCTTTACTGCCCCAGCTGCTCCCTATCCCTAGCTACTCGCCTCCCCAGCTGTTTTGCCTCTGGTAGCTGCTCCACCCTCCCCTATTCCTATCCACTTCCATCTGCTCCCCTCCAAAATTTCTCCTAGTGTTTTCCCTTCCCGGTTCTGCCTCTCCCAGTTTCTTCCCATCTTCAACTCCTTTTCCTTTCTGGCTTCTCCCTTTCTCCAGTGATGCTTCCTGGGCTTCTCCCTACCCCAGTCACTCTTCCCTAGTCTTTCCTGGGCCCTAGCACTGGTCTCCTTCCCTGGTCCCCTTCCCCATGTGTGCCTGGGCCTTGCCCCTTACCCGCAGTTCGATGGGAAGACATCGTTTGGAATGTCAGTGTTCAACCTCAGCAACGCCATCATGGGCAGCGGCATCCTGGGGCTGGCCTATGCTATGGCCCACACAGGGGTCCTCTTCTTCTTGTGAGTCCTAGGCGGCCTGGGGGGGAGGCTGGGGGTGTGTGGGGCAGGTGGGAGGCCTGGGGGCTGAGTCTGAGCTGTGCCATCTGCCATAGGGCCCTGCTGCTATGCATTGCTCTTCTGTCTTCATATTCCATCCATCTCCTGCTGACCTGTGCTGGTGTTGTAGGTGAGACCCAGAGCTCAGCCCAGACCTTGGACTCCAGACCCCGAACCTTCCCACCCTGACCTGAGACCCCAGATCTCAACCCAAACTCCAGACTCTGGACATAGCACCCTGACCCCAGATCCTAGACCCAGGACCCCAGATCCCACACCTAACTCCCTGGACTCAAGACCCCACCCTGCACCCTGGCCCTCAGACCTTATCTGAGCTCCCAGATCCCCAACCCTCGCCCTCGGTCTGGCCATCAAACCTCATTGCTCAGACCCTCCCGGCCCCCAGACCACTCCACTCCACCTCTGACCCCCTCTCCTCAGCCTCCCAAGCTCCCACTGCAGATCTCAGACTTCACTCCCACCATGGTCTCAGTCCAGTCCTGCTCCCAAGACCCCTACTACCCACATCTAGCCACTAATCTTCTCCCTGGCCACCAGTCCCTGGCCACAGATCGCACCTCCCAGACTGCTTAACCCTCACCTCCCACTCCCATCAGTCACACCCAACGCCCCAGCTTCCAGATCCTCTGACCCCTGCACTCCTCACCCCTGGCCTGGCCTCCTGAACCCACAAACTGTTCCTCCCTGTCCCCCCCCCCCCCACCAGGCATCCGAGCCTATGAGCAGCTGGGACAGAGGGCACTGGGGCCTGCGGGGAAGGTAGTGGTGGCCGCTGTCATCTGTCTGCACAATGTTGGGGGTGAGGACTCTGGGAGGTGGGGAGTCAACTTGGGAGCAGAGGGTGGGGTGAGGTGGGCTTCCCCAGGCTGGGCCGGGGAAGATGGGGTATGAGGATGAGGGGAATCTTTCTGCTTACACCTCCTCCCCCTGCACCAGCCATGTCCAGTTACCTGTTCATCATTAAATCTGAACTCCCCCTGGTTATCGGCACCTTCCTGAACATGGACCCCGAGGGGTGAGTGAGCAACACCCCTTGGCTCTGGCCCGCAGGCCCCTGACTCTGCCTGTGAGGTCTGGCTGCCGTCTTCAACTCTATGTCCAGCTGACTCCCTGGTGTTCTATTTTGAGACTGCTGGGCAGGCCAGTTTGGTCAGACTGTGATTCCTGTGCATTGTGATGCCAACAGGATGTGTGGCTGTTGCTCTGACTATGAGTCCAGTAGACCATGTGTTGATTTTTGTGACTGTTGTTCTGGCTGATTCTGTCTGGTGGCTGACTCCACATGTGCAGTGTACTCTGATGCCGACCATGTGACTGTACATATCCAGTAGACCTAAGCTTTGTCTGTGGGTTTGATTCTGTGACTGTTGTATTGGCAGATTCTCAGGCCTGCTGTATGATAGCTGACTCCAGCTGTGTCCTGTATACTGTGATTCCGACCATGTGTATTTGACGTTTGCTTACTCTGACTTTCCCTGTCCAGCGGATTCTGCTTGATGTTGGGTTGATCAACCTGGCTGAATATGTCTAGCTGTAAGTGTATGGTCACTGGCTCCAGCAGTGTGTGTGTTTGTCTTTGTTTGTGTGTTGTGGTGCCAACTATGTATATGTGACTTGCTCCAACTGTATATGCCAGTACACTCCATTTATGTGTTTAATTTAGTGACCATTGTTCTGGCAAATTCTCTCTGGCTGTGTGATTCTTGACTATGACTGTATATATCCTTTGTTTTATGGTTCCAACCATGTACGTTTGACTGTTGTTCTAAGTATGCATCCGGCCGGCTGTATGTTTGATTCTGGATCCGTCTGCTGATTGAGTTTGTTCAGTTGTTTGTATATGATGGCTGATTCTGTGTGTATACTGTTGGATCTTTGGTGTGATTCTGAAATCATCTAGGTAGCTGACGGTTTATGTGACTAAGTGTGTCTAATTGTTATAATCAGCTCCCACTGTGTATACGGCCAGTGGTGCTTTGTTGGTTTATTTCTGTGTACCTGTGCGTAGGAGATAGAAAGAGAGTGTGTGAATGTCTGGAACATGTAGATACTCAATACAACGAATGAGCAATTGTTCAGCGAATTCTGTACTGACTGACTCTCTTGCCTGGGCACCTCCTTCCAGCGTCTATACAGATCCCACTCTTTCTTTGAGCTTGGTTCCAGCAGTGTGGCCAGCTAGCTGATTCTGGCTCTATTTCAGTCTTTCACTGTGTGGCCAAATTGGTCCAGCTACTTTCAGGTGTTCAGCAAACCTTGAGCTGTTAAAACAACCAGACGTGTGTTTCTGACTTTTTGTCTGACTCTGCTTCATTGCCTGTCTTCCAGCTCATCAGACTGTTCTACCTGTCAGACACGCCAGGGTCGTGACTCACTCTGTCTGGCACCTTGTGTTGGACTGTGTGAGTCTGACTGATTTTGAGTGTTTGCCCGTCTGGTTGTATGTCCACTTGTGAGTCTATTGGCGCAGTTTTCTCTGGCTGTGTATGTGTTCTCAGCTGTATCCCTCTGAGTGTCCAACTGACAGTCTGATAATCACTCTGGCTGTTTCTGCCAATCCTGTTGTGCCATTTGTCACTGTAGCCACCCGAGTGACTTCTCGAAGCTGAGCTGTTGGCTTATCTCTCCTGACTGCAGGCAGAAATCTGTCTGTCTGGCAGTCTTCTGAGTATCTGCCTGACAGTTTTCTTTGGCTGGCAGCTAGTCACCCTGTCTGCCTGTCTCCCTAGGGACTGGTTCTTGAAGGGAAACCTCCTCATCATCATTGTCAGTGTGTTAATCATCTTGCCCCTGGCCCTCATGAGACACTTGGGTAAGAGGCTTCCTGTGTTGGTCATTGGATAGTGGAATTAGAGAAGGGGAGTCAGATTGAGAAAACACCCATTTTCAAGGGCTGTGGAACATCAAGGGAGAGTTTGTTTGATGTGGGTTTTAACAGATGAATAGGAGTTTGTTATGGAGGGGCGGCTGGTCCAGGTAAACATAAAAGCTTGTACAAAAGTGTGGCATAATTGGGGTGAGGGGGCCTTGAAGACCAGACTGGGAGTTTGATATTTGCTGTGGGGATGGGGGTCCCTTGGTTTCTGAGGCTCTGTGTATTGCCCCTTGCAGGCTACCTGGGATATACTAGTGGTCTCTCTCTGACCTGTATGCTGTTTTTCCTCATTTCGGTGAGTCTGAGAGAGAAGGACGTGAAAAAGTGGGGAGAGAGTTTGGAATGTTGGGACATAGCCTTCCCCATGACCTTGCTTCCTCACCTGCCCTCCCCCAGGTCATCTATAAGAAGTTCCAGCTAGGCTGTGTCATAGGCCGCAATGAGACAGCCACGGAGAGCAAGGGCCCCCCGGATCTTCCCCTCCAGGGGTTCAACAGAAGCTGTGAGGCCCACATGTTCACAGTTGACTCACAGGTGGGTGTGCAGGCATACGTGTAGGGCTTGCACCACACTCAGGCCATCTGGTCCTGTCACACAGTGCACTCTGCTCAGAGTAGAGCCAGGTTTCGGACGTCAGGGGCTTCTATGTGTCTGCTGTGGAGGGCCATGGCAGGGCCTGGGGGATGGGGAGGAGAGGATGGAAGCCCATAGGCTCTAATCTTGTGTACTTGGGCCATCCCCCCAGATGTTCTACACGGTGCCCATTATGGCTTTCGCCTTCGTCTGCCACCCTGAGGTGCTGCCCATCTACACGGAGCTCTACCGGTGAGTGGGCAGGCAAGTGGGCATGTGTGATGGGCCAGCAGGTGGGGCAGTAGTCATAAGGTCTGATAATCCCTACAGCAGTCCTGGTACTGTAGCTTGATCATGGCTAGATTGTGCCAGGGCAAGAGTTTGAGGTGGCCAGGAGGACTTGGGGGATGCAGGGCAGTGACTCTTTACTGATTGGGGCTTAAGTATTTTACCCTCCAGTACAAGTGTGAATGGACAGAGTGGGGAAGCAGAGATGATCAGATGAGGGGGTGGCATGCATGATTGGGGATAGGGAGATGAGGATCGTCAGATGGAGGCAGGTATAGATGAACAAAAGGTGGGCAGGGATGATATGATGGGGGGATATCAGACAGAGGGGGATGGCACGGATGGTCAGATGGAAGGGAAAGGCAGAGGTGGTCAGACAGAGGAGATGGGCAAAGATGGTCATATGGGACGAGATATGGATGGACAGAGAGGGGAGGCTTGGCTAATCACACAGGGGAAGCAGAAATGAGCATCCCAGTGTGTCCCAGCTGGATGTCAGCTCTGGGAGAAGGGGACTCTGGAGGGTAGGGGCTGGTTTTGAGGGGGCCTGGGCCAAGTCCGGGGGTCTGGGCATGACAGCTATGTGACTTCTATACCTTAGACCCTCCAAGCGCAGAATGCAGGCTGTGGCCAACGTGTCCATTGGGGCCATGTTCTGCATGTATGGGCTCACAGCGACCTTTGGATACCTCACCTTCTACAGTGAGTGGGGCTGGGGCTAGGGTTGGGTGGGAACTGGGGTGGGGACTGGGCAGACTGCTAGGGCAGGAGCCTGAGCACTTTTCCTCCATGCCCTCAGACCCATCAGTTTCCAAAAGGAGGGTACATATCACACATGTAGATTTCATCACTGTGTCTGCGTGCATGTGTGCATGCATGCGTGTGTGTGTGTTTCTGGGACACTGGTCCTGGTGCTCCCACCACATCCTGCATCCCATGTCCTATGTCCTATGGCCCAGGCAGCGTGGAGGCAGAGATGCTGCACATGTACAGCCAGAAGGACCTGCTCATCCTCTGTGTGCGCCTGGCTGTGCTGCTCGCGGTGACTCTCACTGTACCAGTCGTGCTGTTCCCTGTGCGTGGGGGCAAGGGTGGGCCCGTGGAGCGGGGGGACATGGATGGATGGGTATAGGGCATAGGCATGGATGTTTGGATGGAGGGTGGAGATAGGAGTGGAAGGATGGATGGAGGAGGCAGGCATGGATAGTGAAGGCAGAGTTGTCAGATGGACAGAGAAGGCAAAAATAGATGGTTGGACAGAAGGGGGACATAGATGGCAGGACAGAGAGAGTCATGGGGACAGGGTAGTCACTTGGAGGAAGGAGGCACAGATATCTGGCTAGACAAAAGATGGAGGCAGGAATGGTCAGGAGGTAGAGGCATAGATAGATGGACAGAATGAAGAAAGAGAGATGGACAGAAAAAGGGTGGAGGCAGAAGTAGTGAGGTGTAGGAGGGACAAGACTCTCAGATGGGGAGATAGGATGACTAGACAGAAGAGGGAGATAGAGGTAGATGGAGAGAGAGACAGGGATCTCAGACAGAGGGTGGAGGCACAGGGGGATGCTCAGATAGAGGGTGGAGTTAAAGACAGATGACCACACGGAGGGGAGGCAACACTTGGCCCTGACCCGTCTCCAACCCTACTCTGGCCACAGATCCGCCGGGCCCTGCAGCAGCTGCTCTTCCCAAGCAAGGCCTTCAGCTGGCCACGGCATGTGGCCATAGCCCTGATGCTGCTCGTCTTGGTCAATGTCCTTGTCATCTGCGTGCCGACCATCCGGGATATCTTTGGGGTTATTGGTCAGTACCCCCAACCCCAGTCCCAGACCCCACCTAATATGGGCTTTGTACCCCAAACTTACATTGACTCCTGTCCCTCCTGCTTGTCCTCCAGGGTCCACCTCAGCCCCCAGCCTCATCTTCATCCTTCCCAGCATCTTCTACCTCCGCATTGTACCCTCTGAGGTGGAGCCCATCTACTCCTGGCCCAAGATCCAGGTGAGCATTTCAGGGGAGGGCTGGGGAAAGAGGAAGCATTCTGAGGAGGGAGCACCCCAGGATGGCTAGAGTTAGAAGGAACATTCTCAAGTGGGGACTCGGGGAAGAGAGAGCATCGATCTAGGGAGGGGGCAGATGGTCTGGAAGCAGGAAGGAGCTTGGCTTAGGAAGGGGCTGAGCAGAGCACCAGCAGAGTCTGGGAAGACAGAGGGAGCACTCAAGAAGGGGCTGGCACAGAGGGAGCCTTCTCCAGACAGATGGAAGGAGCATTATTAGAAGAGGGTTGGGAGTCCTTTTAAGGAGGATGGAGGAGAGTACTCCCTGAAGGGTTCCAGGAAGATGGAAGTGGGCTTCACAGGAAGGGGCTGGTTTTAAGGAAGGAGAGGGAGCACAAAGGAGAGTCAGGAAGAATGGGGCACTCTGTGGAGGGAGGGGAGGGCTGGAGGAACATTCTCAGGAGCAGCTCAGGTGTGGAGACCCAAGCAGCTCTATCTTCTATCCCTCTCGTCTACAGGCTCTGTGTTTTGGTGTCCTGGGGGTCCTCTTCATGGCGATCAGTCTAGGCTTTATGTTTGCCAACTGGGCCACAGGCCAGAGCCATGTGTCTGGACACTGACCATGCGCTGCCTCTCCCGGGCCCCTGCGATCATGCGCCTGTGCTTATGGAGGAAGATGAAGTCACTCTTCCAGGTCCCTCCTGTCTGGCGTGTAGAGGTGGCTGGTGCCCATTAATGTGGCCGTCAGAGGTAGGGGGCCACAGAGGCTGCAGAGTGGTCCGCTTCCCTCCTCCCCAGGAATGCTGAGCTTGGATCATGGCCCCAACCCCAACCCCACGGGAGGAGGAGGAGGCCGGATCCTTGGGGAGTCCCTGCCCAGCCCAGTCCTTTGTGCCTCCTCCTGGTGGAAGCTGTTTGTCAGAATCACCCTCGAGCTAAAGGGGAGGAATAAAGATGCTGAATTGCAACTCTGGACTCAGCCTTCTGATCTCTTTCTAAGACTTCTTGGGGGAGCCTGCTTGGGTTCAGACAAGGGTAAACTGATGCCCTGAGAGTAGGACTGAGCCGACTCACTCACTTCTCCTCTCCTTCAGTAGCTCACTACCCGACTCATCATTCTATTCACTTGCTCACTCAAGAAACATATATTGAGAGCCTCCTGGGTGCCAGGCACTGTTCTGGGCGCGGGGGGTGCAGCAGGGAAGCAAGCCGACAGGACTCCCTGGGGTTGGTGTTCTAGCACAGGAGTGGGCACACTGTGGCCCGCAGGCCAAATTCAGCCCACTGCCGAGTTTTGTATGGCCCCAGAGCTAAGAATGGTTTACACGTTTCTGGATGATGATTGAAAAGAAAATCAAAAGAAGAATAGTTTGTGACACTTGAAAATTATATGAAATTCACATTTCAGCATCTGCTAATAAAAGTTTTACTGAAACACATTCACCCTCGTTCATGTCCATATTATATTGTTTATGGTTCTTCAGTGTTACAACAGCGGAGCTGAGCAGTTGCAACAGAGACCATATGGCCCACAAAGCCTATGCTATTTATTATCTGGCCCTTTTCAGAAGAAATTTGCTGATCCCTGATCTAGCAGAAGAAAGGATGAGATAAATCATTTCTGATAAAGATGAGCACTATGAGAGGGTGACGTGGGGAGGCCAAGTTATGAAACTTAGGGATTTTTGCCAACCTGATAGGTGAAAACGGTATTGCTATTGAAATTCACGTGTTTTTATGAAGACGTTTTCAGATGTTTAAGAGATATTCATTTATCTTCCCTGATAAATTTTATGCATATACAAGCCACTACAGATATATAATCTTTGTTCTCCTCTCCATATTTAGAAATCGGACAGTTGACTGTAGTCAGTTAATACTCTGGGCTCCTTGTTTCACTGTTCTTCATTCCTTACTGCCACTGAATTTAAGCTCAACAAGCCTGCTTTTTTAATAATAATGCCAACTTGGAATTGCAGTGCCTGGCCTGAAAAATGCAAGTCTTCGTGTTTAACAAAAAGCACCACAAAAAGAGATCATCCTCTCAACAGGGTCCCCTGCAGAATAAACTTTTAAATTTTGGTGAAATCTAATTTATCTGGTTTTTCTGGGTTGTGCTTTTGGTGTCATGTTTAAGAACTGTTCACCATGCCAAAGTTTTTTGGGTTTTGGGGTTTTTTTTTGTGTTTGAGGAGGATTGGCCCTGAGCTAACATCTGTGTTAGTCTTCCTCTATTTTGTATGTGGGATGCCGCCACAGAATGGTTTGACAAACAGTGCCAGGTCCACACCCAGGATCCGAACCTGCAAACCCCGGGCTGCTGAAGTAGGGCATGTGAATGTAACCACTATGCCACTGGGCTGGCCCCCATGCCCAAGTTTTTAAATTTTACATTTTTCATTTAAATCTGTGATCCATTTGAATTGAGTTTTGTATTAGGTATGAGGTTTAGGTTGATTTTTTTTTTGCCTATGGATATTCAACTGTTCCAGTATCATTTCTTTTCTTTCTTTTTTTTTTTTTTGAGGAAGATTAACCCTGAGCTAACACCTGCCACCAATCCTCCTCTTTTTGCTGAGGAAGACTGGCCCTGAGCTAACATCTGTGCCCATCTTCCTCTATTTTATACATGGGACGCCTACCACAGCATGGTTGACAAGCAGTGCCATGTGCACACCCGGGATACGAACTGGCGAACCCTGGGCCACTGAAGCGGAACATGCACACTTAACTGCTGTGCCACCGGGCGGCCCCACCAGCATCATTTCTTAAGAAGACAATCCTTCCTCCACTGAATTACTTCTGTGTTTTTGTAAAAAGAAGCAGTGTGGCACTATTTCTGTTTTCTATTTAGTTCCATTGACCTATGTGTCTGTTTTTTCCTCAATATCACAATCTTGATTCCTATAGCTATATAAATGTTGAAATTGGGTCGAGTGATTCCTCCCACTTTATTCTTCTTTTTCAAAATTGTTTTAGCTCTTCTAGTTCCTTTGCCTTTCTATATAAATTTTAGATAATCTTGTCTATATCTACAATACTGCTAGGATTTTGGTAAGAATTGCATTAAATCTGTATATCAAGGTGTGGCAAACTGACATCTTTACTATATTGAGTTTTCTAATCCATGAACACTCTTTTTCTACTTATTTAGATCTTCTCTCATTCCTTTCATCAATGTTTTGTAGTTTTCAACATATAAGTTCTGTACATGTTTTATTTAATTTATACCTCAATATTTCATTTCTCTGCAGTAATCGTAAATGGTATTGTGTTTTTAATCTCAGTTGCCATGTGTTCATTGCCCACTATTCCCACTATTAGTCAATATTGATCTGGACATGACGCCCAAGGCAATAAGAGGTACACGTATTTTTAAATGATTGGAAACATAATATTTTTTCAGATGATGAGATTATCTACTCAGGAGGCCCAAGGAAATCGGCAAAAAGCATTAGAATTATAAAAAAATTCAGTAAGTTGTCATGGACACAAATATCCCAAACTCAGTTTGTATTCCTCCCCTCAGCAATAATCAGATAGAAATTATAATGGAGAAAATATCCCATTTACAATGACAACAAAATGGTAAAAAAAAAAAAACTCACTAAGAATAAACTGAATCAGAAATATGCATGATCATAACAACAAAACTATAAAACTGAATTCAAGAACATAAAAGAAGATGGGAATAAACTTGCAGAAATGCTCTATTCCTGGGTGAGAAGACTCAGTGTTGTCCAGATGTCATTTCTGATATTTATTTTATACAGTTTCTGTTTGCTGCAATTTTCTCTTTGCTGCAATTTCTGGACAAAATCCAGGTGAGATTTTCTTTGGACTATGATATTGATTCTAAAGTTTGCCAGTGGAAAACTAAGTGGCAGTGGAATAAATATATGAGAGTAGCCAAGAATTTTTTTTTTTTTAGTTTTATGAACTATTTGAAGTTTAGACAATTAGAAAACATTTTATTTATTCTTTGGAGAAAATACTCAGATGTACAAACCTGAGTTCTTTTTTTTATTGAGGTGTAGTTGACATATAACTTTATATTAGTTTCAGGTGTACAACATAATGATTCGATATTTGTATATATGACAAAATGGTCACACATAATTACAGAAAATCTTTTTTCTTTTCTTTTTTTTTAAAGATTGGCCCCTGAGCTAATATCTGTTGCTGATCGTTTTTTTCTTTTCCTTCCTTCTTCTCCCCAAAGCACCCCCAGTACATAGATGTATTTTCTAGTTGTGAGTGCCTCTGGTTGTGCTATGCGGGACGCCGCCTCAGCGTGGCCTGATGAGTGGTGCCACGTCCATGCCTGGGATCCAAACCAGCAAAACCCTGGGCCACCAAAGCGGAGTGTGCGAAATTAACCACTCGGCCACGGGGCAGGCCCTGAGAAATTTTTTTTCTTGTGATTAGAGCTTTTAAGATCTTCTCTCAGCAACTTTCAAATATACAATATAGTATTATTGACTGCAATCACCATGCTGTACATTACATCCCCAGGACTTATTGATTTTATAACTAAGAATTTTTTGAAAACTAAAGAATACTAAGGTGTTTTTGCCCTAACAAATACTGAAATGTACTTTAAAATCAGTAAGGGGGCTGAAATAGTGTGGTAGGCGGTATAAGTGCCCCCAACAAAGGCATCCACATCCTAACCCCTGGGACCTGTGGATATATTGTTCCATGTAAAGAGGGATTAAAGCTGCAGGTGGGACTAAGGTTGCTAAACCTTAATGTGGATCATCCTGGATTGTCTGGGTGGGTCCAGTGTAATCACAAGGGCCCTTATAAGTGAAAGAGGGAGCAGAAGAGGAGCCAGAGGAAGAGATGTGATGACAGAAGCAGGGCCAGAGAAATGCTATGTGTTGGCTTTGAGGATGGAGGAAAGGGGGCCATGAGCCAAGGGATGTGGGCAGCCTCTAGAAGCTGGAAAAGGCAAGGAAATGGTTTTTCCTTTGGAGCCTCCAGAAAGGAAAACACCCTTGTGAACACCTTGATTTTAGTCCAATGAGACTCATTTTGGGTTTCCTACCTACAGAACTATAAGATAATAAACTTGTGTTGTTTTAAGCCACCAAGTATGTGACAATTTGTTATAATAGAAATAGAAAACTAATACAGAAACAGATCAATTAATGAAACAAAATAGAAAGATGAGAAGCAGACTGACCTATATATAAAACCTCATCATGCATTTCCAAACAGTGGACTTTTTTTTAAAAAAAAAGATTGGCACCTGAGCTAACAACTCTTGCCAATCTTATTTATTTATTTATTTATTTTATTGCTTTTTCTCCCCAAATCCCCCCAGTACATAGTTGTATATTATAGTTGTGGGTCCTTCTAGTTGTGGCATGTGGGACGCCACCTCAACATGGCCTGATGAGTGGTGCCATGTCCACACCCAGGATTTGAACCAGTGAAACCCTGGGCCGCCGAAGTGGAGCCTGAGAACTTACCCACTCAGCCACGGGGCCGCCTCCAACAGTAGGCTTTTGATGGATTGTGTAACAAGTAATGGTTTGACAAGAGTCTATCCATTTGCAAAAAATAAAGATTAAATTCTTACCTTATATCACATAAAATAATAAATTCAATAAAAATCAGAGGTTTAAATGTAGAAATGTGACCTCATAAAGAGCTAGAAGGAAAATTAGGAAAATATTATAATAAATCTTGAGGTGGCATACGCATTTCTTGGCATTAGACCAAGAATATGAGCAATAAATGACATATTTAAAGACATAAAAAAGTATCATCTAAGTGAAAAGACACCATAAACAACCATTTGAAAGGTCATATTTGAGGGAAAATGTTGAAATATATTGTAGAGAAGACAAAAATATTTTCTTTCTACACTTCTAGGTCCTTGGCTGAGGCTCTGTAACAAAAGACAGATGAATAAGAGAAAAACAAATAGAAGTTTATTGACATGTGTATCTCATATATATATGGGAGAGACTCAGGGATGAGTAACTCAAAGGGATGGCTACAGCTTGGATTTATATAGCAACTTGGGCTAAAACAAAGGCAAAAGGGGTTTTGGGCTTCCAGGTAAGGGAGGCAAGTTATGGGAAGGTGACCAGGGAAAGTAAGGTAAGCAAGGATAAGATTTGTTATGCGGATTTATGTCAGTGCTTTCTCCACTGATGAGAGTTTCTTGTAATTTAGAGTCACCCTACTCTTCCTGGTACAGAGAGGGTGACACTCTTACAAATGGAGATTTCCTTTATAAATGTAAATTTCCCTCACAAAAAAGTAACTTCTACTCTGTTTCCAGAGCTTCTCCCATGTCTACTGTTTCTCAAAATAATTCTTATGCCAAAGAGGCATATTTTGGGGTGGCATATCTGGTCTCCTACACTATGCAACAAATTAAAAGGAACTATCGTAATATATAAGAAAGCTTTTGCAAATCAATAAGAGAAACTGGAGCAACCCAATGAAAACACATATTTAGGCAACAGCATTACTTCACAGTATAGCACAAAGGGATTAAGAAGTAGAAAGTAGGGGCCAGCCCCATGGCTAGGTGGTTAAGTTCGCGTGCTCTGCTTCGGTGGCCCAGGGTTTCACCAGTTTGAATCCTGGGTGCGGACATGGCACCGTTCATCAAGCCATGCTGAGGCAGCATCCCACATGCCACAACTAGAAGGACCCACAACTAAAAATACACAACTATGTACCAGGGGGCTTTGGGAGAAAAAGGAAAAATAAAATCTGGAAAAAAAGTAGAAAGTATATAGAAGGAAAAAAATAAAGAAAATGGAAGATAGATCCCAGAAGTTTCAACATTCATCCAACAGGAGTTCCAGACATAGAGAATAGAAAGACTGGAGATAAGGCAATAGTTGAAGAAATAATGTTCTAGAATTGTCTGAGCTAAAGAAAGACATGAATCTTCAAACTGAAAAGAGCCACTAAGTTCTGAGCATGATTAAAACACACACACACAAACACATACACACACATACCCTAGAAATAAAATTTCTAGGTTAAAGATAAAATCCTAAAGGATAAAGAGAAAATCCTGAAAGGTCCTAAAGAGAAAAGAAAGAAGACAGAATACAAAGAAGAGGTTCTTCAAAGAGCTAATGAGAAATAACTTTGAACCTAGATTTCTATACCTAGCCAAGAGAATCCAGGTGACAGCAAAAATCCTTCAGAAAATTCATTACACACATACCTTTTCTGAAAGGATTATTAGTGTATGTGATCCAGCAAGAAGAAAAAATGGATTTAGGAGGAAGGAGGGGGTTGCAACAAACAATGATGAGGGGAAAAATTGTAAAATTTATTGAAAAGCCTAAATATGTTTTGATCGTAAATTTAAAAAACTACAATCTTGAACTAAAATTCTGGGTAATATAAACATGCGAGACGAGGGGAAGAACAGGAAAGGAAAGAGAAGTTCTTCTGTTGGTTAAGGGATGGATATAGATGCTGATTAATGGTAGAACTGTAGAATAGTTAAGAGCACTAGCCTTTTAGATTGCAAACTCTCGAGCCAGATTGCATGGGTTCAAATTCTGGCTTCTCAACTTACTGGCTGTGTGACCTTGTATAAGTCACATAACCTTTCTGTGCCCTAGTCTATTCAAGAGTAAACTGGGGATAACTAGAGTATCTAACTCATTGGTTTGCTATGATCATTAAATGAGTTAATATATATAAAGTACTTAGCACCTGTCATGTGGTAAGTGCTATATATATTTTAGTTATCATTATTGTTGTTGTTAGTAATGACCTAAAGTATCTCTTAAAATGTAAAGGCATATTTGGTTCTAGAGGATGGTGAGCCAGCAAGAGCTGTTGGCTGCCTTCCCCAAACCCAACCCTGCAGATGCCACAGAAGATATAAGGAGGTGGTTGAATTTTGGAACAGTTCCCAGCAGCAAAACTCCTGAGGGTTTGCTCCCCATTGGGGGATGAGATGGCCTAGAGTGGGAAAAGGTCAGAAGCCACAGATGGAGGATGAGCTGAGGTGGAGCTTTCTAACTGCATCCTTTTCTCTCCTCATATTTTCTGGAAGGCTCATTATCTGTCCTGTAAATACTACAGAGCAGAAAAGTGGCAGGGCTGGCCTGGTGCCAGTCTGAGGTGGCGTGGGGGACTGGAATCGGCCATCCCAAGATAGATCTCTTTGGCATGAGGATTATCTTGGGCTGGTTACTTTGAAAAATTGCAGACATGACAGAAACTCTGAAAAGTAGAAGTTACCCTTTGTTAAGAGTCATTTACATTGTAAAGGAAATCTCCATCTGTAAAGGTGTCTCCCTCTCTGTACCAGGAAGAAGAGGGGATGACCTTATCTCTAGAAACTCTTTTCAATGCAGAAGGCAAGGATTTAAATCTGCATAATAACCTTACTCTTGTTAACTGTGCTTTTCTGGTAATCTCCCATAACTGACTCCCCCCACCCCCAACATCCTCCTTTGTCTTTAGCTGAGGATGGTATTTAAGGTGAGAGCTTCCGCCATTTTGGTGAGTTGCTCAGTTTCCCTGAGCCTCTCCCATGTATACATGTTATAAAGCTTTGTTTAATTTTCTCCTGTTATTCTGTCTCATGTGAATTTAATCCGTTGTCCAGCCAGAAGGACCCAGAGTGGGTAGAGGAAACGTCTTCCTCCCCTACAGTGGCATGGTCACAGCAAGGCATAGTGGAGTGGGAAAGCTCAAAGAAAAAGTGTAGTCAGGCTGGCTAGTAACTAGGCGTTTCTTCCTGGGGCCCCCTCCACTCTCTGGGCTAGGCAATTTCAACAAATAACACCCCTATCACTGTATCCCTTCCATGTTCTTGCTTGGTGGCTAAGGCAGACGTCCTGGAAGCTTCCTTGGGAAGTCACAGGCTGGGGAAGGGAAAGAAGGATTGGCTGAGTCCAGAGGGCAGCTCTAGACGGTCTCTACCCTAAGACACCACCCTCCAAACCCTGAAACTCACGTTGGCTGTCCAGGCTACACAGCTTCCCTGGAACGAACAGTTATATAGAAGAACTACTGGAGATACTGCATAGCAATTGCTCAAATAAGTAATTCAGTGGAATAGGTTGGATATTAAAGTAGATGCTTTGAAAAAGCAATAAAAGTCATTAGGAATGGATAGAGATGGAGTAAATGAAAGAAAAGTTAATTAATAGGGAGGATAGAAGCATAAATGTGAAAGTCCATCTGACAGTAGACGCACAAGAAGAGAATACAGTGATCAGAAAGGAGGGAATAGTTAAATAAATAATGATGAGAATTTCTCAGATTTAGACAGACGACTTCAGATTTAAAGGGATCATAGTGTGCTGAATAGAACAGATAAGACACACATACATATACGCATAAACACAGTGAAATTTAAGATTATGAAAGATAAGCAAAAATTATTTTTAAAACGCCCAGAGAGAAATAGCAGTTTACTTACAGAGGAAGAATAATTAAACTGACCTCAGATTTCTCAAACACCACACTGGAGGCAAGGAGACAAGAGTGTAATAACTCCAAAGTGTTGAAAGAAAGGAACATTTATATGGGGTGGAATAAAGACAGTCTCAGGCATATAGGTTCTGAGAAGGTTCAAGACAGAGAGAAAGCACAAGCAGTAAAGATAACACAGCAGTAAAATGAATGTGTGATGGAGAATTTTTGCTCATTGCTAAGCAAGAATCTGCTTTAATCATTGGTATGACAGATTTAAAGTTTTTTCCCCCAAGATAAGTGTTATATTGAACTTTTAAATTCATTCTACTGTAATTCTGATGATTGCTTCACTTTGCATCTTACTATGGACTTACTGGATATTTAGGCAGATACCAACTACCCAGAGAAAGGCAGAAATGGCAATGTAAACAATCAAAAAATGGTAGTGTAAGTACAAGAGTAACCAAAGGGGAAAATCATTAGGGTAAATATGCATCACGTGGAATTTTCCCTGTTGCCCAAAGGGAAAGAGACTTTCCCTCTTCTTCCAGCATTTCCTCAAGAAACCTGGACGTGTGAATCCTTCCTCTGCCACTTTGATTTCTATGTACATCTTTTTAAAAGCTAAATAAGCCTCTTGCCTGCCTATAATCCAGGAATGTCTTTCTTAAGAGCCTTGAGCCATCTCTTTGAAATGTGGATGTCGAGGAAGATAAGGGCCCCTCTCCCGTTGCCTGGGAGTTTAGCCTAGGCGCCTGCCTCCAAGCTGTAAGTACCCCTTATCATAGAGATAAGAGTTTAATTTTTCCTCCGGATAAAGGCAGTTAGCTATCACAGATGGCTACTCCAACTGCCTGGTTAATTTAGGACTTAGCCTAGGAGTATGGATTTAGCTGTCACCCTTGGATCCTGCACACCTGGATGAGCTGCACACCTGGATTTTCTGGCTATGCCCACCAATTTTGGGTTGTATGAAACACTACACCTCAAAGTGTGGGATTTGGCTTTCCAAACAGCTGCCCAAGGGGCCAGAGGATGCAATCTAGAAGTGTGGGGGCAGTTCATGCCTGTAGGGTACATTTTGATCAATAAGAAAAGGAACAGAGTGAGCCAGGTAGACAAATTCCCCCTCCTTCCTCCCACTTATGCACTGTTCCAAGAACGGTTTCTCTAGGGGCCAGCCCAGTGGCACAGTGGTTAAGTTCATGCACTCTGCTTCGCTGCCTGGGGTTCACAGGCCTGGATGCCGCGCCGACCTAGCACCACTCATCAAGCCATGCTGTGGTGGCATCCCACATAAAATAGAGGAAGACTGGCACAGATGCTAGCTCAGTGACAATCTTCCTCACCAAAAAATAAAAAAATAAATTAAAAAAAAAAGAATGGTTTCTCTATATAGTCTCTCTGGAGATGTCCTGTATGGCCCAAAGTCTGTTTCCTTGGGAACCTGGGCCAAAACAACTGACATTCAAACACTTGAAGACAGTATTAAGCGTTGATTGTGGAGGACCCAAGTCTGAGCAGAGTAATATTGTCCCAATAAGGGAAAATTTGAGGATTGGGGATAGACAGAAGGAATAGAAGAACCAGTAGGAGAACAGCTTAAGGGCGATATTTTTGAAGAAAAAAAGGCAGTTCAGGTGATTTTGGGAATGAATTGCTCCGCTCTATAAAAGATATACTTCCTTCACCTCCATCAGTCTCCTCTATGAAATCTTCAATAAATCATCCTTTAATAACAATCGCCTTGTGAAATGAATTTTCTTTTGGAGGAGTGAAACAGATTGAGTCCTGGGCCAGAATTGGTATAAGTCCTGCAGAGCAGAGTCTGGGGAAACAGCAGGTCTCAGAGGACCTAAGCCTGCCAGGCAATATTACGGAGCCAGTGCGGTGTTCTCACTGTCTCCCAGTCTCCTTTCAGCCTCTGTCCCCTACCCAATACCTTCCTGATTTCAAAATTCTAGTGTTCCCTCAGAAGTAGAAACGTTATAATGACCGTGGTTCCCGTATAACAATTTCTTCTACAGCGTGGTTGCTTGGCTGACTTGCAGCGCAAATGGTGTCCGCCTCCAGCAGCGCACCTCAAGCCCTCTGCCTCTAACGGAGTGTAGATCGTCTCCTCTTGCAGTTCCTTCAGGTGTGAGCGGGAAAGCAGGGGCTGGGCACTCTCTGAACTTCAGGCCCCCCCCGCCCCCCCATATGTTCTCGTGAGAAAGTAACAGCAGAGACTTAGAAATAAATCTAACAAAAAACGTGCAAACTATGGATGCAATAAATTATAAAACTTTATAAAGACATAAAAAAGGCCTTGAAAATGGAGACATAGCCCAAGTTCTTGGATAGGAAGACTCCACAGTGTAAAGATGTCATTATCCCCCCGAATTGATCTATGAATTCAAAGGAAGTCCCGTCAGAATCCCAACAGGGATTTTTTAAATCATGGAACTTGACCAGCAGATTCTAAAATGTACTGTACCTGGATGTGCAGAGGGCCTAAAGAAGGACAAAGTGAGAGGACTTGCCCTCCAGACAGCCAGTCGTATTGCGGAGCTATGGTCCCTGACATAGGGTGGTGCTGGCACAGGGCTTGGCAGCTTGACGGTGGGACAGAAGAGAAAGCGGAGAGACCCATACACAGGTACCCTTGACACGGAGCTGAGGTGGCCCTCAGAGCAGTGGGGACAAGAGCACCCATGCACCATCAACTGTCACCCTTAAGACTACTACAGGAACCCAGTCTTTCACCTTGCCAGCCTCTCCCACAGAGTTCTGCACACAGTCAGGGCTTAATAAGTGCCTTGTAATAAATTGACTGACTTAGAAACAATACCATCCTTCTATATGCTTACCCTCACTGAGAGATCTCCTCTGTCTGATGCCTAAAATCTCTCCATTTAAACACCATTCTTTTAGTCAGGGTTTTCAACTTTGGCAACAGTTACATTTGGGGTCGGATAATTCTTTGTTTGGGGGGGCACTGTCCCGTGCATTGTAACATGCACCTTGGCCTCTACCCATGAGACGCCAGTAACCTCCCCCACTCCAAGTTGTGACAACCAAAAATGTCTCCAGGCATTGTGGAATGTCCCTTGGGGGGACAAAACCCGCCCCCTCCTCACTGTCTCCATTGAGAACCACTGGGTTAGGCAGTCCCCTACACTGCCTTCTCTTATGATGCCACACCCTCCTTATGGCAGATTTTAGAAGGTTCACTCTCTGCGTTCATTGAGAACTGCAGTCTCTCACCCTCGCCAAGGTCAGACTCAGCCATTGGATGAGCCAGTTCATGCTTAGCCACACTCTCCTTTCTCTCTGTCAGGCCACCCATGTGGCTGTTCTGTGTCCCTGGGTTCCGTGACGGTGTTGATAATGTGGAGAAGAACCCCAGTCTACCTGAGGTGGACAAGTAGCATGAGTGAGAAATAAGCTGTGGTTGTCTGTCATTTCACCATAACCCAGTCTGCTCTGAGCCTATATCCACCCCCACCAGGAGGATGAACCGCGGCGGGAAATAATAGAAAAAAAAAAAAATATATATATATATATAGGTCTCTACCCCCAGTTTCTGGCACAGAGCTCCTAAAACCCTTGTAATTTCCTCTTGGCCAGCCCCTCTTCTACCCACCCTGTGTATCTTTGTCTTCCCCTGCCCCCTCTACCACGAAGACCCTGCCGCTGCCTCCCTGCACGCTCTCTCCCTGGGCGCTCTCTGTTTGGAAAAGTGATCCCATGCCCTCCACCCTGAGATTTGGGACAGAACCCAGAGCTCATTGAAGTCATCCCCCACCAATACACACTTGTCCTCTTTAATGTCTCTGAAGTCACAGTGAGTTCTAAACCCAGCCCTTCCTGCACATGCCAGCTGTAGGAACTCTGGCAAGAAGCCTGACATCTGTCTGTCTCCATCTCTCATCCATAAGCTGTCTCTCTCTCTCTATAAATCTCTATATAACATCTATAATATCATCATGATGATAGTGTCTGCCTTCAGAGGTTGGTTGTGAGGATAAATGAGAGAATCCATATGAGATGCTTAGCATCAGTCCAGGCACTTTGCAAACACAAGATGGATATTAGCTGCCCTTTCTATGGTTATTGTGGAAGGTGGGCTGAGAGGGGGGGAGATCCAAGTGAACCAGACCTCCCCATTCCTGCAGACGTTCCTTGCCTGGGATGCAGACTCCTGGACTTGGGACCTGTCCCACACAGAGGTGTGACCTCAAGTGACAAGACATTATTATTCTCAGAGGAGCAGGTGAAGACTCAGGTAAACTTGGATGCCCTCACTTTGCAGCCCCCAGGAGATGCTGGCTCTGCAGAGAGGGTCACCCCTGTGAGGAAGGATGTGCTTCGGGGAACATGCTTGCCAGAGAGGGTTTAAGTGTGTGTCCACATCTGTCCAGACCCTCAGCCATGCCCCATTCCCCACGCATCTGTCACGGCCTACACCAACTCCCAGGTCTAGAGCTCCACAGAGTGTCGATTCTCTGAGGCTTTTCTCAGTTTCCTAGAACAAGCTCCTCCTGGGTGCAGTCACCCATCTCTGAGGGCTTCAGGAGACCCAGACCCAGGCTCAATGCCAGGGTTGCTGTGTGGACAGTGATCCTGCCACCTTGCAGCTATTACACTGTGTGCATGGGAGGGGGAAACCCAATTCCAGCCCAGCAACTGTGGCTCCAGCCTGGAGTCATGATGACCAGTCAGAGAACAAGGAGAGACTTGATTCCCACCCTTCTTCTCCAGGAACCAATCATCTGCTCATTTACTGTTGCGCTCTGCCTTTGATCCAAAGCTACTGGGAGGAGAGGACAGGTCCAGAGGCGGGATGAAGGTAGAGGTAGGGGAGATGGAAGCCTCAGTAGGAGAGGGGAGACCTTCCAAGGCTGGATGGGAGCCAGAAGGCCAAGGTGACGGGCAGTGGATGGTCAAAACAGTGCAATCCTCCATCCATCTAGGGCTGGTGTTTGATGTCGCATGCAAATCACCTTGGTGACCTCTGCTGGTGGCCTTAACGTCCTTCACCACATACAATGGTTTGTTCTAAAATAGACTCCCCTCTTCCCTTCCCCAGAGCTGACTGTCCCATCTCTGTAGCCTGCAATGTTAGTGGGGAAGAGAACTGTCCCATTTTTGACTCTTCATCCCTACCCCAGCCCCCAAGCCCTTGGTCGTGAGACCCCTGATGGGCAGTTTCATGCCTTTGTCCAGTGGACTTTCCCACCTGTTGCTCTCCTGAATCACGACTAAGTGGATTCTTCCATTTCTGTCCACATGTCCCACAGGGAGCGCTCCTTGCCTATTCCTCCGCGTTCCCCGGTTGATGGTGTCATCTCTGTCTCCTCCCACACACTCCTAAATGGACCATCCCAGCCCTTGACTCTAAGGATCTTACAGGTTGGTATAGCTAAGGCATTCAACCACCAGCTGCAGAATCCTGCCCCAGGACTGGGCTGTAGAGTGTCCATCAAAAAAACAACTGGAAACATCCCCCACTAGAATGTCAGCTCCACATGGGCAGGAACTTTTGTCTGTCTTGCTCCCTGATGTCTCTTCAGCACCTAGAATACTGCTTGGTAACAGTATGCCCTCATCAGGTGCTTGCTGAATGCATGAACCCTTTGACCCAGCAATTCTACTTCTAAGAATGTGTGCTAAAGAAACGCTCACACAGGTGCACAGGGCTGTGTGTGCAAGAACGAGAGGAGCAAACAACTGGGAAAACCTTGTCAATGTTTATTAATTGTCAGTGACTAATGCAGGGTAAAGAATAATGGAAGTTTGCAGCATGAAGCATCCGCTGAAGAGGAAATAGAATGAGGGGGACTTGTCCAGGACACGCTGGTAGTGGGAGAAAGCAGGTGGGAGATGCGCATAGTGGTACCCCGTGTGTGTGTGCGTGTGCGTGTGTGTGTGTAAATGCAGAGAAAAACGTCTGGAATCAAATGCCCAGAACTGCCCTCAGTAGTCCTCTCCCCGGGGAAGGGGAGGGTAGTGCTGTTCTATGCAGAGAACATCTAACGATACTTGTTTTCTAAGGTAGGTGCATGGACACACAGACAGAAATACGCATTAGGTATATGGCTTACTCATTAACAAACCTCTAACATCTAACAGAATGTTTGGCACGTAGTAAGGAAAATCGTGCTGAACTTTTCACTGCCGTGAACACTTTTTTTCACTTGCTATACACTTAATGGCCAGGAGTTCACAGCCACACCCATGTTCGTGAAAGGCCGCCAGGTTCTGCTTCTTATCATGGGCACTTGTCACATCCCTGAGGCTGAGGCAAGGAGAAAGCAGAGAATATAAGTGGCAGTGAGCTCCCACTGCCTGAGAAATCAATCCCCCCCTCCTCAACCCGCCCTGCAGGAGCTTGAGCACTGCGACTCCACCCTTCCTCATGGTCTGCACGCATCTCCCACTGTTCCTCAAAGCGAACCTTCTGCGCAGGCCAAAGTGACTCCCTCACCTGTCCTATGAGTTCTTGGGCTAGATGAAAGTGTGGCCTACACATCAAGAGCTGACCTGGGGTTTGGAGCCCACAGCATCCTGGGAGGGGAAGATCCCTGAATATACAGAGCAGGGAGTAGGAAGAGCATGGGAAACCTCAACGCTTAGCCTCATTGCTGCACCCCAAGGGACTAGGAGAAAAGAATGACTTGGGGAACAAGTGACAAGCTGGGATACCAGTACCATAACGGAACAGTGCATCTTGCAGGGGTGTGAGGATGGATTGAAGGGTCACTTACAGAGTTAGTCATCTTCCTCAGGATGACTGATCTCTTCATATGCTACTGGGTTCTTTCTCGCAATCTGTGGGCCCAGACATTAGTCTTGCCCTCCCCGGGTCCTGTGGTGGAGAAGAGCTGGTAACTGGAGCTTGGGTGGGTTGGGGAGTGTTAGGCTCTGTTTTGTCAGATAAGGAGATGCCTCCTCCCTCCCAAGTGCCCGTGGGCCTTCTACATAGTCTGTGCCACATCTTCTGACTCAGAGACTTAGACCCGCACCAACACACACAAAATGTCAGTTAGTGTCTTAGCTTCTGGCTCCTCCCATGGTCAGGTTTAGATCCTCGACCTCTTTCATTACCGGAACATTCATTCAGACCTTCTCTCATGCAGCGTATAATCAAGGGCATGTTGTGCATCAGGCATTGAGCTGAGGGCTAGGACTGCAACTCTGAGGAAGATACGTTCCCAGCTTATCACAGATGGAATTACTCCAGCACCTTTCATGTTGTCGGGCCTTCTAGATTTAATTCAAGGCCTTTGAACAATTTGTGAATCTGATTCTTTATTTCCATTTTGTGGACTAGAATCTAGACTTCAGAGAATTTCGAAGACTTGTCCACAGTTAAACGGCTTTTATATCGATGACAATTCAAGTCTGTGACACTGGAAGTCATGTTCTAACATCTCAGCTGGAGCTGGGCGAGCTCCTCAGTCCAGCCTGGACCGAGGCCTACCCAGGATCCATCGCCCACGCCTAGACCACACACTCGAATGTAGCCAGGGAAGCCAGAGGAGTCGTTCCCACATAGTTTTCTCTTACCTGGTGTCTTCTCACTCTGTTGACCAGAGGTACTCGCTTCTCCCAGGGGGCACAGCTGTTCGTGAGCCTGCTTTGAGCCGGGTGTTACTGGTACTGGCTTTGAATCATTCTTTTCCTTTGCTGGCTTCTTGCGCATCACCTTTTTAATGTGAAGGTCATATATAAACAATATAATATTTCTCTAGTGCTTTAAAGCTTACAAGCTATCTTCACATACAGTATCTTAACATCCTCAACAACTCTGGGAGCTCGTTACATTACTCATACTTAAATTGTGAGGAACCTGGGAGGTTAGAAGGAAAAGGAATGGCCTAAATGAGGGGTGTTTCCAGGACTAGAACGTTTGTCTTCACGCTCTTTCCAGACCAACACTCTTGTAAACAGCAAAAGCCTCCATGTAAGTGGGAGTGTGGGATACAGAAGATTTGGGGAAGAACGGCATTCTAAGAATCCACGAGGTCTGTGAAAGAAAGGAGGGGCTTCTATCAAATATAAGGGATCACATATAAGCTAGTAGACAGCTGCTGGGAGAGTAGATGTGAAAACGCACAGAGAGGACAAAACACTGCTGGAAAATGGTGTGGAGGAGATGAATGAGGGAGGGGAGAGGAAAGGAATGGTTCCCAGAAATGACTGTACATGGCAAAGCAAGCAGCGCCAGGCATGACAGACTGTCCTACCCTGGCAAGAATGTTTAATGTGGAAACAGGCGAGGTGGTTCCCGTACCAATTCTGCTTGTGCCAGAGGGTGTCATTGACCAACAACCTTAAGCTACCTTTCATTCAGCTCCCACATTTATGAAACAGTGAACGATAAATGTAAACCAAGCAAAGGGAAAGTACTTTCTGAGCTTGTGAACACTGTTTAAATGTGGCAATAATAAAAACGAATACTTCCTCTCATGCTCCTTCTTTGAATTCTCTCCTCCAGTCTCCAATTCCCAGACCCCTTTGCCCTCTAAACTAGAGTTTAATCTGTAGTTGTGGAATCGCTTCTTCAATAAACACGCAGGCACCTCTGAGCGTCCCCCTGGGCTGGGACTGAGGCTTCAGAGATGTCTCAGGTGCAGATGAGGCCCCGAAGGAGCTCACGGTAGGGAGGGGCCCACAGTTTAAGTGACTCCTAAACCAGATGACAGTGGCCCCGAGACAGAGCAGAGAGGAACTGATACTTCCTGTTGCGAGATTGGGTGTCTAAATGGAAGCAGCAGCAGCAGCTGTGAGATAAAGCCCTGGGGGGAACGCCGGAACTTCATAAACATATGAAACAGTTTATGAGCTTGGGAATGGTGTGGGGTTTTGGGTTAGACTACTGCCACTGCCATTGCGAATCAGGCAGCTCATTTAACATTGCTGTGCCACAATATCCTCCTCTTCACTATTATTTATATCATATAATAATATCCTCATTATTATTTCTGGATAATGATAGTAACAACGCTACAGAGGTTTGCTTAAGGCTTAAACGCATTAATCCATGTGAATTGCTTAAAATATCTGGCATCACTATGAAAATAAAAGAAGTATCAGCTACCACAAGTGTTATGAATTACTATAAAGCTATTGATGCTCCATCGGGCATTGTGATAAAGAGATCAGGACAGGGAGGCAGTGAGGGCCAGGCCACTTTTGATATTCTCCCACTCTTCCCAATATTCACATCCGTGGAGGGAGAAAGGGTCCCTGGTCTTGTAGATTTGGGAGATACTCACCTTCTGGCGTTTTCTCTGTTGCACACTGGAAGCCTTCTGAGGAGGTTCATCTAAAAGAAGGTGATAAATCAGAAGGTTTTTCTTTTCTTTTCTTTGTAAATATTCCCAAACTCCAGAAAGACTCCTGCGGTACCAGGGAATTCTGCAGCAGAGGGTCGAGCCCACTCACTGTCAAGGAGTTATTGTGAGCTGGGCTTCTGCATTATCTTTAGTAATGGTTTATGAGTTTACTTGCAGCATCAATTCATAATTTTCCTTCTGACGCTTTACAAAATGTGAATGAAGCCCCATCCCCACCTCATCCTATTCCATTCCATATTTCTTACTTTTTTCCCCCCAAGAATTAAATTGATTGGTTGGGAATTTGAACTGTATTCCCTTAAAGATGTGTGGCAACTAAAAACCACGGTATACTTACAATGGGTGAATTTTACAGTAGGTCAATTATACCTCAGTGAAGCTGTTCGGTGTGTGATGAACCATGGATGATTTAGTCCAGCAGTTCTGGAATGTTTCCACTATAAAGGCATTCCTTTAATGTCAAAAACATTGTAGACACCCCAGCCCTGGATTTTCAGTGCTCTCGCAGTTTGGGAGCCTGTGGAATCCAGCTCCCTTAGCCGGGGAGTCAGAGGTCTATTGGAGTCAGTTTGAACATTCTGACCCTGTCTTCTTACAACTGTACTTTCAGAGCGGAAAAGCAGGTGAACACATCCCGTCCCCTTTAAAGTGAGTACACACACTGCTCAGATGCACAAAGAGTTCTGGAACCCGTTGCTTTTTTTCACCCTATGTTGCCTCTGCTCACCGACAAGTGGGAAAGCTCAGGGTGTGTGTGAGAGCTGCTCTCTCAAACTCTCTCCCAAGCTCAGCACAGAATCAGGTTTGATTAGGAGGGAGAAGACTATTCGGTTTTGATAAAACACAGGGAAAGAGCTGTATGCCCTTACATACTGTGCTAATCACTTTCTCTCTTAAGACATTTATCCAACACCTATGCGCTGTTATGAAATTGACTCTGGAAGTTTTTGGTGGATTTGGACTTTCATTACATTTTTCTCAATTGTGCGGTGATTCATTAAGGGTGTTTAGCAAGAACAATAACTCCCTTAAAAAGAAATGTTTCAAACATACAGAAAATTATGGAGAATAATATTGGAAACACGTGTGCATGCACTGCTGAGTCTAGCATGATCTCAACATTATGCCACAACTGCTTCAGATCACCTTGAGATCTTTACTCAAAATATAAGAAAACACTATAAACAAGTCACAGCTGAAGGCATCTGTGCAGCCCTCACCGACCCCTGCCCTCCCTCCTTCTCCACTTCCCCACTCCTGAATTTGATGGGTTTTATTCTCATTAAGGTTTTTATACATCTGCTATTTACTTATTATCCATAAACTATATATTCATGTTTTAGGATTTTATATGAATGACCTCTGACTGTACTTGACCTTCTGCATCCAACTTTTTCACTCAGCCATGATGCTTTTGGGAGAACAAACTCCGGAGAATCTTTCCCAAGCAGCTGGACCCCAAAGCAGTCAGGCTTCAGGAGATTCTTTCCAGGCCCTTCCTGTCACTCACCTTGATTCCTGGGGTTCCGACCTTTACCAGAATTACGCCCACGGGATTTTGTGTTCCCTTTTTTAGGACACATGAAAGCTGGGAGTTTGGCCCTGAGACCTAGAAAGAAGCAAAATATTTGTTCCGTAAGAGACAGCCTGAGAGGAGGGTGGGATGCTGGGAGGCAGCACGGACAGTAAAGCTCATCAGCCAGGGGGATGCAAACAAGGGCCGGTGGGAGAGAAACGTGCAGGATCTAGATCTGAGAATCTCTGTGGCCACTGCTGCCTTCAGCCCTGCACAGGATATAAAAGAGCAGAATGCCCAGAAGCTGCCCTGAGATTTCTCCCCCCTTAAAAGGAAAGTGGGGACCCTTGCTGCAGCCTAAGCAGCAGCCATGGCATGGCAAGGGAATGGGGCATGGTCATATGTTCCCAGGCTTGTCTGGACTCAGAATTTCCTGTTACCTAGACTAGTCATGGTGTCATAGTTTCTCTTCATATACACATAGGTGATTTTCTCGGAGTATCCCAGCTTTGCCCACTCTTCCTTAGAGATGTATTTGGAAATATCCTCGAAGGCCTAGAAAACAAAGAAAATTAAATCCGGGCAGCAACTCAGCTAAACACGGCTGACATTCACAGACCTTGCCGTCTCCAGGGATGTCAGGCAAGGACCGAGTGAGGGTGGGGAGCTCCCGAGGCTCCAGATGGCCGCCTGACACCCTGCTCCTTGTCCCCAGTACCTCTGACCTCACCTCCTCAGAAATCTAGTCACCCTACCCTGTCCCTTGGGCCTCTCCTCTGACCTTCTCTAGATCACCTCACCTTGCATTCCTTCTCCGATTTCCAGGTACCCTTCTTAAGGCTCTTTGCAAAGGAACTGTCTCTGTTCATGGCACTGGGAACGGTCTGATCTCAAAGAGACGCAGCCTGTGTTTCTCCAACCACAAGGGCAAAGGTCCTGTAGAGAGAGAAAGCACTGAGGGAAGGCCATACTCAGTCACCTGGAATCAAGGTTCTACTTTTCTTCATCCTGGGCATATTTGTCCTTGAGTAAGGACATGGAGGGAAGTCAGATGAGAATAGGGGGCTGGAGGCCTCTGGGAAAAGTATTGATTAGGGATGACAGGTTTTCTGTGAGCATGATCAAGGCAGCCTTGAGCCTTTGAAGGGGGTTGGTTACTGTTGTTAGTAGTTTGCCCGGAGTTTGGCTTATCCTGAAGGAAAGATATAAAGACCCTTGTTGGGGAATCAGTGACGTGAGTGTATAGTTTTATTTGGGGGGGTGGTGTTTTGAGGGAAAGGAGGGGGGAGGTTAGTCCCAGAGATCATATGGTGTCTCTGACTGATGGGTTTGAGTTTTCAGGCAGAAGGATGCGGGGCTTCGCTCTGTTGAAAAGAAAAGAGGATCATTAATATCAGCGGATTTAGAAGCTATTACTAGGTCATTTGAAAATTATTGGAGTGAAGAGAGCTGGAATCTTGGAGACTACAGGACCAGCCACCACTCAGGCTGAGAATGTGGGGAGTTTCAACGCGGCAATCTGGTGCTCCCCAAACTGACGGCATTGGGAGTCTCTCAGGGAGAGGAAACTTAGGGGTCTCTGAGGCCCAGAAGATTGCTGCTTTATCCCAGAGGAAGCAAGAAAGCAGCTCCTTAGGCAGAGGCTATCATCTCTGGTTGAGGAAACCTAGGGGAGTCTGGCTGATTTGGAGGTTTCTCAGGCTGACGGGAGTTTTGCTTCCCTCAGGAACAGCAATTAGGGAGTCTCAGAGACTGAAGATAGTTTTAGTTTTATCTCTGCCTGATGAGGATCGCTCCGAAAGGCTTTCAGTTGTCTCTTAGCCCTAAGGATGTTGAAGATGAGGGGCGGGGGGGACGCAAAGCAAAGACCCAACCGCTTGAGCGCTGTGAAGAGCCTGCCAGCTTTTCTACCTGAACCCCTTAACCTGTCCAGGGAGAGCCGCAGAAAAAACCTACCTCAGCAGCGAGGCGGCGGCGAACAGCAGGTCCACGACGACGCGAAATCCTGCAGCGCAACTGCCCAAGAACAATCGACCAACCAGAACGGTTAGTAAATTTGATCTGGCCAATCGGAGGTAGGAAAGTGGGCGGGGCAAGTGAGGCAGGAGTGGGGTCTATCAGTCCAGTTTCCAGGGACAGGAATGCTTCTCAAACTGGGTGGAGACTCTAATTTTCCCGCTTGAAGCGAGGTTGCTCTCTGCGAGAACTGGCCGCTCCGGGTTCTGTAGGCACGCATGCTCAGATCTTCCTACCCGCTGCTGTGTATTTGTTGTTTCTTTTTTAATAAATGGTATGTGTGACGCAGGCTGCCATTTCAAATCCTTCCTATCAGTCTCCTGGTTCCTTAGATAGGAGGGCTTTCCTAGGACCTCCCTGGTAACTTAAGAATTTTGAACTTTTTAAAAAGGTTTTAGAAATGTGCTTTTTTGACATGCGCTTTTTCAGGAAGACCGAATAATCAGAAACGTGTTATACCCTTTAATACTGATATTTACAACAATAGTATTAAAAAGAGTATCTATGTAATTAGGGCTTGCTGTGTCCCTCAGGGGGCTCAGAGGTCACTTTCTCTAGAAAGTATCTCCTGGGACTGCTGCGTGGCCGAGTAGTTAAGTTCGTGCTCTGCTTCTGCTGCCTGGGGTTTCACCGTTTCGGATCCTGGGCACGGACCTAGCACCACTCATTGGGCCGTGCTGAGGTGGCGTCCCACATAGCACAACCAGAGAGACCTATGACTAGAATATACAACTATGTACTGGGGGATTTTGGAGAGAAGAAGAAAAAGGACAAAAAAATGATTGGCAACAGATGTTAGCCCAGGTGCCAATCTTTAAAAAAAAAAAAAAAAAAAAAGAATTTCCTGCCCCCACCCCAGTGCCCCTAATGGGTCCCCAATACCCCCTGGGCTTCCCATCCACAGCCCTGATCTCTCTAAGTCGCTCCTCCTAGAATGACAGAGAGCTTTCTTAGGGCAGGGACAGTGCAATGACTTCTGTACCCAGCACAAAGCCCTTTATGTGCGCCATCCCATTTAATTTTTATGAACTCCCCTTGAGTTAAGCACTGTTATCATCTCCATTGTGCAGGTGTTGAGACTGAGGTTCAGAGAGTTAAGCAACCTGATCAAAGTCACACAATCAGCAGGTAGCAGAGCCGAAATTCACCCCCAAGTTGGATGGAGTCCAAAGTCTGTACTTTCAATCATGCTTCTATGTTTCCTCAAATATTTGTTTGTTGGTTGAATGAATGAATGAATGCATCTTAAAACTACAAAGGACCTTTGACATAATCTGCATAATTCCTATAATTACCCATAGTTTCCTGTGGCTACTGTAACAAATTACCAAAAACTTTGTGGCATAAAACAACAGAAATTTATTCTCTCACAGTTCTTGAGGCCAGAAGGCCGAAATCAGTATTACTGGCCGAAATCAAGGTGTCAGAAGGGCTGTGTTCCCTCCAAGGCTCTAGGGAGAATCCATTCCTTGCCTCTTCCAGCTGCTGGTGGCTACAATTCCTTGGCTTCTGGTGGCATTACTCCAATCTTGAAGGCCAGCATCTTTAGATCTCTCTATTCCATCTTCACACCACCTTCTCCTCTGTGTATCTCTTCAAATTTCCCTCTGCCTCTTTCTTTTCCTCTTGTTTTGAGTGTGCAGTCTTTATTTCCTCTAAAAATTGAGGTAAAGGAATTCTTTGGAAAAAGAAACCATCTGCATGATTGAAAATGGGAAGGTCCTAACTTACACAATGTTATATGTCAATTATATCTCAATAAAGCTGGAAAAAAATTTTAATCTTAAAAAAGAACTGGAAAAAGAAAATGGGAAGGTCTGGCTTCATGCAGTGGCTCCAGGATGCTCAGAGGAAGGAACCAAAGTCTCATAGTCCCTGGAAATGTGTAACGCTGATGCTCCTCTCACCTCAGCTGAACATGCTGGCTGGCATTTCTGATATTGGCGAGGAAATTGCCCCAATTTCCCAGGCTCTTCTGCCTTCCCCATGGCCAGCCTGGGATCTGTCCAGTCCTCTTGCCTCAAGAGGACAGCTGACTCTTGCAAGTCTCGGAGAAGAATGCTTTGTAGGTATGAATGTCTTGTGCCATGAGCCAGCTTTACAAGAAAATTGGCTGTACAAAGGCTTCCAGAAGGGTCAGGAGAATCAGAGCAGGGAAGGATTTGCAACAGTAGCCAGCCAGAAGGACAATCCTTCAGGCTGGACCTTCTCCTTGGTCCCCTTTCCTTATGGCATGGACTGGACATGATAAAGCCGAGGCTCTTCCACCAGCTCTACTCTCCCTGGATTCCTAGAAGCTCACAGCTGGCGATCCGCAGGCACTCAGCTATTTTGTTATTTCAGGCCTTTGGAGACACTCAGGTCCTCTCGCAGTTACTGAAGTGCTCGCCACTCAGGGACTCCAGGCCCTCAGCCAGGGTGCAGTGCAAGCTGGTCTGTGCCCCCTCCTAGGCCGACTTGACGAAGGGGAAGAAGAGCCACCATAGCAGGCACGCAGGAAGAAGTGCCAGACCAGCTCAGAGTGGATGATGCCTGGGTGCACTGAGTAGGTGGTGACCCCTGTGCCTTGGAGCTTCTTGGCCAGCTCCTGAGTAAAAAGCGCATTGGCCAGCTTGCTGTGGAAGTAAGCAAAATTCCGGCTGTAGCAGTTCTCACTCTAGAGGTTGTAGAAACGAATCTTGCCAGCATGGTGGGCCACCGATGACAGGTCCACCACCCGGCAGGAGCAGACTCCTTCAGCCACTCCAGGAGCAAGTGGGTGAGAAGGAAGTGGCCCAGGTGGTTGACTCCCAGGTGGGTTTCAAAGCCATTGGTTGTCTTGGAATATGGACACATCATCACTCTTGCATTGTTGATCAGAATACGGAGCTGCTTTTCCTCTGCCACAAAGCCTTCAGCAAAGACTTGGATGGATTTGCTATCGGACAGGTCCAGTTTCAGCACCATCACCTGAGAGTTCTTTGTATCAGCTTGGATTTCACTGGCAGCAGACTCCCACTTCAGTACATCTCAGCAGGCAATGCATACTCCTCTGCACCCTGACCGTCTCCTTGTCTATGCCCATGTTGGCTCTGGAAGCTGCACATGTGTTTTCCAAACCCTACCAGCAAAGAACTTCCTGATGGATGGAGCTATCACGTACAGGAAAGAAAGGATGGAGGTGAGCAGTCCCAAGATAATCAGCATCTTTTCAACTTCTTTAGTTGCTGCTCCTTTAGCGAAAGCAGCTTCGACTCCAACTCTGGCTTGGGCTCCTCTCGCTCCTGGCTCTCAGCAACAACTTGGCCTGCTTCTTTCTTATAAGGATACATGTGGTTGCATTTGGAGCTCACTCAGATAATCCAGGATAATCTCCCCATCTCAACAGCCTTAACTTAATCATATTTGCAAAGAACGCTTTTCCAAATAAGGTAACATTTATAGGTTCCAGGGAGCATGACCTAATATCTTTGGGGGCCATTATTCAGCGTACTACAAGCAATAAGTCAGACAGCTTGTTCTGAAGTTCTGGGGTCACAGGGTTTGCAAAGGAGTGACTGGAGCTCTTTGGGACTACATGGGGTGGAAGGCAGTGCAGCTTGGTGGGAGCGATGTGGGCTCTGTAGTCAGACAGACCTGAGCTCACTTCCCAGCCCCAACACCTGATGACTGAGTGACCTTGGGCAAGTCACTCAACCTCCCTGACTCTCCATTTCCTCCTCTGTGAAATGAGGTAATAACTGCCCCTCCCTCACAGGGCTATTGTAACTTGTGCTTATAAAGCACCTAGCACAGGGCTAGGCACAGTGAGTGATCAACAAACATTAGCTGTTGTTATTATTAAATCATGAACATGGTAATAATAATACCGTGCATTTATTCTGTGCTTACTCAGTTCTGGGTTCACAAGGAATCTTTTTATTATTATTATCTTATTGAGGTCACAGTGGTTTATAACGTTGTGTAAATTTCAGGTGTACATCATTGTATTTCAGCTTCTGTATAGGCAAGGTATCTTAACATACCCTCCCAGGAGCATGTGATATAGATGGTCTTATTGCCCCGTGTCACAGACATAGATTCCAGAGGCCAGGATTTGCCCAAATCAGTTAACAAATAGTAGAGGAAGGAATGAAGACCATGTCTGGTTGATCCTTCCCCACATTGTTAGTCTCCACCACAGGAGGAGACTGTAAACCCCAGCACCTGCGGAGAGCACGTGTAAATGACAGACACATCTGAAAACAGGAAAGTCTGGGGCCAGTTGCGTGGAAGGACTTGCCGACTGTCAGGGCTGCAGACTGTGGTGTGGGAAACCAGGATGGTGACAGTCTCTGTGCTCAGCGCTATTCCACAAAGAGAATAAGAGACTCTCTGCGCTGGTGGTGGTGGTGACAGACCCCAGTGTGAGAGCAAGGCCTGCACCAGGACCCAGGATGCTGTGGACCTACTGATTCCAGGATGGACAGATGAAAAGGCCAGCATTAGCTGGCTCTGGGAATTTCCTGTGATTCCTCAAGAATATTGTTCATTGAGCTCGAAATTCTTTTGCTTCATGGTGTATTTCCACTTATTGTTTTTAAAAAAGTAAACTTTATATTGAAGTATAGCATAAAGGTGGAATTTTGCACAAATCATAACTACATCACTTGAGAGAAATGTGGGAACTCAGGATTTGAGAGTTAGCATTATTTGCCTCAAGGTAAATCATTGCTGTTGAGTATGAGATCAGAAAAATATATCTGCCAATTTTATGGTTCAACAACTTAGACTTTCCTGCATGTATTTCTGGCGTGATTAACCATACAGACTGATGTTATCTATGATTTTTTTTTTAAAAAACAGCTTTAGGGGCTGGCCCTGTGGCCTAGTGGTTAAGTTCAGTGAGCTCTGCTTTGGTGGCCCAAATTCGTGGGTTCAGATCCTGGGCGCAGACCCACATCACTCATCAGCCATGCTGTGGCAGTGACCCACGTATAAAGTAGAGGAAGATTGGCACAGATGTTAGTTCAGGGCTAATCTTCCTCAAGCAAAAAAAAAAAAAAAAAGAGGAAGACTGGCAAGAGATGTTAGTTCAGGGCTAATCTTCCTCAGCAAAATAAATAAATAAATAAAATAAACAGCTTTATTGAGATATAATTGACCTACAATAAATTGCATACATTAAAATTATACAATTTAAGTTTATATATAACATATATATACATATATATATTCACGGTAATCAAGATAGTAAACATAGTCATCATTCTCTCATCCCCACTCTAACATACCCAAGCAACCACTGACCTGCTGTCTGTCACTAAAGATTAGTTTGCATTTTATACAGTGTTATGGAAATAGAAACATACAGGGGGCTGGCCCCATGGCTGAGTGGTTAAGTTCGCATGCTCCCCTTCAGCGGCCCAGGGTTTGCTGGTTCAGATCCTGGGCACAGACCTAGCACTGCTCATCAGGCCATGCTGAGGCGGCGTCCCACATAGCAGAACTAGAAGGACCTACAACTAGGATATACAACTGTGTACTGGGGGGCTTTGGGGAGAAGAAGCAAAAAAAAAAAATTGGCAAAAGAAATAGAAACATACACTACACACCCTTATTTGTATGGCTTCCTTCACTCAGTATAATTATTTTGAACTTCACCCATGTTGTGTTGTATGGATATACTTCAATTTGTTTATTCATTCACCTGTTGATGGACATTTGGATTGTTTTCAGTTTTTGACTATTGCAAATAAAGTTGCCACGCAAATCTTGTACAAGTCGTTGTGTGGACATATATTTTCTTTTCTCCTGGGTAAAAACCCAGGAGTAGAATGGCTGGATCATATGGTAGGCATATGGTTAGATTTTAAAGAAACTACAAAACCGTTTTCCAAATAGGTTGTACCATTTTACATTCCCACCAGCAGTGTGTGAGAGTTCCAGCTCCTCCACATCCATGCTGACACTTGCTACAGTCGGTCATGTTAATTTTAGCCATTCTAATAAGTGTGTGGTGGTATGTCTTTATGTTCTAAATTTATATTTCCCTAATGACAATGATGCTGAGCACCCTTTCATGTATGTATTTGACAGCTGTATATTTTCTGCTCAAATCTTTTGCCCATTTTTTATTGGGCTATTCTATTTTCTTATTGTTGAGTTTTGCAAGAATTTTCTAAATTCAGATATATATTTTTGCAAAGACTTTCCCCAGTCTGTGGCTTGTTTTTTCATTATCTTAACTGAGTCCTTTAAAGAATGGATTTTTTAGTTTTGATGAAATCCAATTTATCAATTTGTTCTTTTGTGAATTGTGCTTTTGTTATCAAATCTAAGAAATATTTGCATAACCCCATGTCAAAATTTTTTTCCTGTGGTTTATTCCAGAAGTTTTATACTTTTAGGTTTTACATGTAGGTCTATGATCCATTTTGAGTTAATTTTTGAATATATTGCAAGGTATGGATCCAAGCACATTCTTTTGCATATGGATATCCAATTGTTCCAGCAACATTTGTAGAAAAGGTTATCCTTTCTCCACTACATTGCCTTTGTACCTTAAAAAAAATCAATTGTCCGTGTATGTGTGTGGGTTTATGTCTGGAGCCTACTTGGCTCCATTAATCGTTTGAGTTTTACACCAATACCACATGGTGTCAATTAATGCAGCTTTATAATAATTCTTGAGCCGGGTAGTGTTAAACCCTCCAACTTTGTTTTTCTTTTTTAAGAGTTGTTTTGGCTGTTCTAGATCCTTTGCATTTCCGTATGAATTTTAGAATCAGCTCATCAGTTTCTACCAAAAATCTTGCTGGGGTTCGAATTGAGATCACATTAGATCTGTAAATAAATTTGGGGGAGAATTAACATTTTAACAATATTTACTCTTCTGCTTTATGAACAAGGTGTATCTCTCCATTTATTTAGATCTTATTTAGTTTCTTTCAGTAATATTTTGTAATTTTCAGTGTACAGGTCTCTCACATCCTTTGTCCAATGTATCCCTAAATATTTCATATTTTTTATGAAATTATAAATGGTATTGGTTTTTTAATTTCAATTTCTGATTGTTGCTAGAATACAGGAATATAATTGTTTTTTTATATGGATCTTATATCTTGCAACCTTGTTAAACTCACTTATTAGATCTAGTAGCTTTTAAATAAATTCTGTCGGATTTCCTACACAGATGATCACATCGTCTCTGATATTTTTGTTTTTAACAATGAACTTGCCTTTAACCACAAATGTGTCATTTTAACGTGCCCTTCACTTAATACTTCTTCGTAAAATATAGTATAGAAAAGTGAAAACAGAAGCCATTACACAAAACATTTTACTGAGTATTCACTACCATGCTCACTATCGATAAATCATTAGGACAGTGGCTCTCGACCAGGGATGATTTTGCTCTCCAAAGGGCATTTGACAACATCTGGAAAATTTTATTTGTCACAACTGGGATGAGAGGACTCCTGGCATCTAGTGTAGAGGCTAGGGATGATGCTGAACATCTTACAATGCATGAGGCAGCCTCCTACAACAATGCACAATGATCCAACCCCAAATGTCAACCGTGCTGGGGTTGAGAAATTCCACATTAGAAGTAGGTGCATACACAGATGTGAGCCCCACAATAAATGTACTTATGCAGACAACACAGTGTGGACAGATGTGCAGGGTTCACTTAAATTTCATACAAATAACTCTATCTTTTCCTTTGTGTAGTGAGATGTCCCATGGTTCTTCTGGTGTGCAGTTTCCTCTTGGCAAAGGGTCAATAAACTTGACATTGTTGGACTACAGGTTTGTTTCTGGTGCTACTGGGCTGATCTAGCTAGAACGAATTCATGCAATGGAATCAGATTCTCCGTTTTGATGTGTGTTTCTGGGTAACTAGACTGGTCCAGAAACTGGTGGCATGAGAGTGGAGGTGATGAGCTTCTCAGCTAAGCCTCTGAAGGGTGGGCAGGGTAAGCTGAGTGAAGGCCCCAATTCACAAGCAGCCATGGCTGAATCACTCTCTACTTGCAATGACCTTGTCCCTCCTTTCGCTGCAGCAGCAGCTTCCTCTGCACCTGGTAGCTCAATGTTCAGGTGCTGGCCCAGCCCTGTGGTCTGAACCTCCCAGTGGAACTTATGTGTTAATGGGGCTGTGTAACCTGGATTCCTACAACAGCAACCCAAGCACAGTCCCCTTGAAGGGTAGTGCCAATGTTCTTCCAGGTGGATGCTGAGATCCACGCTGCTTCTGGGTAGCAAAATCCAAATGCCAATGCTCATCAAACCCTGAATAGTTCATCAGGTGTTCTTTCTCCTCTGGCCCAGAAGTTCTCAGGGCCCCATTTGCCCCTGGACCCTAATTCCTTTCAATCTGTGGAGCTGCAAAGCAAAGCAGCTTAGGCCATCTGCTGAGAAACCTGGGACACAGGGTCCTACCCTGAGGCCTTTGAATCTGCTGGTGCTGCTGGTATGTCCTGGTACCTGGCTATCTGGAGGCAGAGGGTTGGACAAAATGACCTGCTGGGGTGCAAACAGTACAGAGAGGGGACACTTTCTGCAGCCTGGTCCCAAGGATGTCAGATGTGAGTCCCTCACTCCTGCCCTGAGGATACCCTGGCTGCTCCTGGGAAGAAGGGCAGTTTCTCTGCTTCCTTTATTCCCTCCCAAGGCCCTCTTTAGGCCTGTCTGGTGAGAGGAAGGCATCAGCCCGCAGCTCCCGATCTTTTTCCTTGGGAGTGTTCTGCATAGATTCCACTAGACGTGTGAATTTATCCAGGAGGGGGACAGTGGGGTCTCAGTGGGACGGATGACAGGGCAAGGGCTCCTTTAGAGAGAGAGGCTAGGGTAGCCAGATCCTTGACTTAGATTCCCATTGATTCCCTTCCAGTTTGGCCTGTGAGTTGAGTGGGTGTTCCTAGGGCAGGAGACCCTCCCTCCTTGCCTCACCAAGTCACCCACTCTGTCTCTGCCGTTTATCTTATCTCTTTCTCTTTCTTTTCATCTCCATCTCTCTACTCTCTCTCTCTCTCACACAGCTACTCAGACTCCTCTCTCCCTCTCCCACACCCTCCCTTTTCTTCTGTCTATCTCTCCTCTTCATCTCTTGACTAAAGGTGTTGGCTGCAGTATCTCTAGCTGATGTCCAAGTCCTCACACAAGCACAAACAGGGCCAGTGACATCGCCTTTAAGCACTAAACACCTGTTGCTGTCACATCTTGGGGAACCCCAGCAGGATCCCGACATCCTACTGAGGTTACCAGTACACTGTCCACTCCTAGCCTTGAATGAAACAATTCACTGCAAACCACCCCTGAAGATATGGCGTCAGCCACAGGGAAGGCAGTAAGGGGAAGATGAGGAACTCTCAGCATCATCTTTCCACTTTGGATCATGAATCTTGAACTGGAAAGGGCCCATCTGCTCAGCTCTCCCCTCTCCCCATTCTGCAGCTTTTCATAACGATGGGTTTTTTGCCTTTACTGATACCTACAAGCTTCTTTTGCAAAACAAAAATTTTAAAGTTTATTTTGCATAATTAACTAGATTGTCTTTAGAGAATAACTTTAATTCGTGTTTCTTAGTCAGAAAAACAATTTTCTGTAAACTTTTATTTCCTACCATTGTAGCAATGACTCTAGAGATAATTACTATATATTGGCCACAGTGGCATACAGGACCAACTTTATCTTTTTTAAACCTAAATTAAATAAAATAGTGAAACTCCTCAATTTCGGGGTCTTCAGACTGAATGATTCCACAACCAAGAGCTTGGGTGAATCCCACCATCCTTCAACACATCGCACCCAGGGAGTCCAAAGGGCAGGGACATTTGCAGTCAGGATTTTGGCGACATTTACTACAGAAGGGAACTGGAGCATAGAATCACAGAGAACCCCTCCCCCAGGCCCAACACTTTCATCCTGAGCCTGAACACGAAGTAATAATGAATCTTATGTATGTCCTCCTGCCTGGGCCTCTGTTACCTTTCCAACCTGAATCAACCTCTGATTTTACTCTGAACTCAGGCATCTGTTGTCTATTCCACCATTAATGGGTTCTGATCTAGGTATAGAATCTAGAGTTTTGAGGGTAGAAAGTTAACAGTCCCTTTGTATCTCTGTACTGCATTTGGAGGTCTGTTCGCTTTTCCACTATCAGGACAATTTACATGTGAATCTTTTCTCGCATCTATTAACTCCTTCCCCGTCATTGCCTCTCAGGTCTGCACATTGGCTGCGGGCCTCAGTTAAGCCCTCCCCATCGATGCTCCTTTGGTGTGTGCAGACAATCAAACCTTCCGCAGTTAGTGCTCCTTCTCCTATGTGCATCAACCTTAGCCCCCAGTTAATGCTTCTATCCTGAATGCCCATTTGGTCTGACCTTGAAGTCAGGTCTTGGTTAACTCTTCCACCATCATCGCCCCTTTGGGATAGGTTGTAAATTGTGGGCCTTTGTTAATTATACCACCATTAATGCTCCTCTGGTCTATCTCTCGGATCTGGGTCTAAGTTAACATTTCCATTTTTCAAAGCTTCTGTGGAATGCCTTTGGAAATGGGCCACTATTCCACCATCAGTGCCCTTCTGGCTTGACCTTGAAGCGAGAGTTTTGTTAAGTTTTCTCCATCCATACACCCTGGTAGAGGTCCTTATGCCTAGCACTTTCTTAACTATTGCACCATCAGAGCTCGTTTATTTTGTACATCTAGAACCCGAGCCTTTGTTAACTATTCAATCCCATTCTGGGCTCACTCCAATCTAGTTCTTTGTTAAGTCTTCTAAAATCGATGCCCCTTAGGTTTTACCTCGAACCTCTGACTCTATCAATTCTTTTAGCGTTTTTAATGGGCGGCAGAAGGCCACATCTGCCCACTTTAAGCGACACGGGCAGAAAGTCCAGGCTGTGAATGACAGGAGAGGGCGGGCTCTTCCATGTTTGAAGGAGCCAATGAAAGACCAGGAGCTCGGAGAAGCCAGGGCTGTGAGTGACAGACGGGGCGGGCCCCGCCCCACTTGAAAGAACGGTAGGAGGGCTGGAGGGCGATGGTGCTAGCCTGCGAGTGGCGGGCGGGGGGTGTGCATGAGCTCCTAAGTGAATACAGTATGTCAAAGGACTTTTCACTTTCTCTATATGCTTTAGAAACGCGGCTTCCGCAGAGCAATCTCCCGGGCGGTGCGTCCACCGTCCCGCCTGACCGCTCTCCCGCTTCCCAGCGAAGCCCCGCGCCGGCCGCGCCGCCACGCCTTTGCTCGGGCCGGGCCTCTGCCGAAGGCCGGGAACGCCCATTCACCCACCGGGACAGTCGCGGCGCTTCCGAGTCTCGCACAGCTTTTTCAAGCATCAGTTCCGAATAGCCTGCCTCGGAAGTATCACGGGCGCCCCCCGGGCTCCCAAACGCCTATCTCCTCTGGCTGGAATGGGAGCCTCAAGAAGCAGGGGGAGGCCCCGGCCAGTCTCCCGGCCGGCCGCAGAGTCCCCGGCACAGAGCGCCATTTTTGCTACTGGTGGAGCTCGGCTGGGCGGCTGCTTCTGAGCACGCGAGAGAGCAGCCAAGGCGGCGTCCAGACCCACCAAGGAGGGCTGGAAGGAAGGGAAAGGGAATTTCGGGGGATGTTGAGCCCATTTGTGCAAACGGGGAGCCAAGCTCGGCTTGAGAAGGAGCTTTTGAGTCCTGAGAGCAGAGCCAGGGTGAGGGGCCTGCTGAGTGATGCGGGTCTGTGTGGTCAGTGACTGGGACATGTGGAAGCACTAACGAGGGGCCCTTTGGACTGAATGGTGTGGAGAACAGTGATAGCCGAGTCTGTAGGATCAGGGATAACTGTATGTGAGATAGGCGATGGGGAGTTTATGCGGATGAGTGATGGGGAGTCTGTGCCCTGAGCGATGGTGTCTGTAGGATGAATGATGGGGTTACAAGCGGGTGAGCGAAGGGCATCTGTGGGGTGAATGAAGGGAGTCTGGGGTGAGTGATGGAAAGTCTGTTGGGTGAGTCTTGGGAGATCTGTGGGGTGAGCAATGAGAGTCCTTTAGGGGGAGTGATGCGGGTCCGTGGGAACGCGAATGGAGCTGTGTAGAGTCAGTGCTGGGATTCTCTGGGGTCCATGATGGGTGGCTCTTTGAGATCATAATACATCCATGAATAAACAAAAATCCCTGTTCTTGTGGTGTCAACAGTCCAATGGAGGAGTCAGGCAGTGAGGTTTTAATTTGTATTCCCTGATGACGACCTTTCATGTATGTATTGACCACTTGGAGATCCTCTTGTGTGAGATGCCTGTTCAGATCTTTTGCTCATTTTTCTATTGGGTTGTCTGCCTTTTCCTTATTGATTTGTAGGAATTGTTTGTATATGTTCTAATACCACTCCTTTATCAGTGATATGTGTTTTGCAAATAGCTCCTTAATTCTTGGCTTCTCTTCCTTATCATGGTTTTGAATATTAAGATTTCAAGTTAATTTTAAACTGTAAAGCACAATGTAAATTTAATATTTTGTTATTCTTGAGTTAGAAAACAATGTCCTGTGTAATTTAGGAAGAGAGTTAATTTTTTAGGGCATCCAGAAGTGGACGGAGAGTTGTATCCTTGGCAACCTTCATGCCATGGCTGCTAGGGAGGAGTTCTCTGCTTTTTTTCCTACCACCTCACCCTCTCCTCCCTGGCTGTGTGATCTTGGAGGAGTCACTTAATTTTGTGGACCTCAGTTTCCTCACTGTGAAATCAGGACAATAGCAGGGCCTATCCTGTGAGCCTTGGGATGATAGCTAAGGGAGTCAATACCTGATTGTTATCTATTCACCACGGTTTTGTAGCACTGATCTTGTATGTATTTCATGGATCTAAGGTGAACTCAAGGTCAGTGCTACTTGTATGATACCCAAGAAACTCCAATGAAAGAAATTAAATCCCCAAGAATAAGAGTTTGTCAGGTAGAGTTGAGCTTTGGAGGGCCACAGACTAGTGTAATATGTTGGCGCGCAGATGTTTATTGGTTATTAAACAGTTGGGAGCGTGATCCTGTGGTCTGCCTCTTCTTCATTTCGTGGCTCTCTCTCCATGCCATTAACTTTATTTCCATAGTACTACTTAGTCTATTTCTATGGAAATTTTCAAACATTCGCAAAAATAGAGGGAACTGTGTAATGAACCCCCATTATGCACATCACCCAGGCTCTTTAATCATCAACTCATGGTCAGTCTGGTTTCCTCTAGGCCAGGGGGTGGGAAACTGCAGGCAGTGGGCCAATCTGGCCTGCTGCTGTTTTTATACAGCTGTGAGCTAAGAATGGTTTTCACATTTTTTAATAGTTGGAAAAGAATCAAAAGAAGAATATTTTGTGATATGTGAAAATGATATAAAATTCAAATTATAGTGCCCACGAATGAGGTTTTATTAGAACATAGCCGATGAACATGGTTGGTTTGTATACTGTCTGTGACTGCTTTCGGCCTGCAACGGCGAAGCTGGGTAGCTGCGGCAGAGACCACAGGCTGCACAAAGTTAAAATTTTGCTGTCTGGCCCTTTAAGAAAGAGGTTACCAACCCTAATCTAAACCATCCATTTATTTCTTCCTTCCAGATTCTTTTTTCTTCTTTCTTTATTGAGGTATAACATAAAATGCACAAATATTAAGTATAAAGCTCATTGAATTTTTACATATGTAGTCCTTATTTTGAAACAAATTCCAGACATATCATTTTATTCGTAAATGCTCTATTATATAAGGTATCTGTAAAAGAGAAAGACTTAAAGGCCAATACTGTTATTCAAGGTAAAATAATTAACAATGATATCTTCAGATCACCAGTGGTTAAATTCCTTAATATCATCAAATATCTAGTCAGGGCTCAAACTTTAATGATTATCTCAAAGACTTTTTGGCTGTTCAAATGAAGATCCAGACAAGGCCCATACTGTACATGTGGTTGCTGTGTTTTTTCAGCCTCTTCATCATGTACAGTGTTATTTCCCATGGTCGCCTGCCCTTCCATCCTTTGGAGGTTCCATAACTAATTTTCTCAGTCCTCAGTGATTGGGCATTTAGGTTATTTTCAGTATTATGGTGTTAAAGACAAAGCTGTGATAAAGCTTCTTGAAGTTAAATCTCTGCACACATCCATGATTATTACCTTAGGATAAAATTCTAGAAATGGAGTTAGTGGTCAGATGAGAAATGCAAGTTATCAGTGAATTAACAAGCAGCACATTTCCAGCCACTGAAGAGTGGTTAACCCAGCCTGGTCTCTGAAGACTCCTCTGTACCCCACCCCACCCCCAATTGCTTTCCAAAGAGAAACAGAAAATGATTGAGCCCCAAGTAAGTTGTTTGCTTTCCATTTGGTTTTCCCAAAAGCAAATGGGAAAGGGCAATTAGCTGAAAATGAGTTAGAACAATTTAGAGAACAGAAGATCAAGATGCAGATAATGTTGCTGTGAAGATACACATATCATCTGGCCTTACTTCATATCAACTGGGCTACACATTTTATCTGCGAGCTTCCTGGGAGCTACAGTGAAAAGGGCAAAGATGATCAGTGAGATGATTTGCATTCTCCATCAAGAGAAATCAGTTCATCGGTCCAGCTCCTCAGCAAGTCAAGATTTCTGGGCCTTTAGCTTAAGACATTTTTTGTTGAGTTTTCCTAAAGGCCAGTCGTTTTTAGCTCAGTGTGATATTATCAAAGTTGTTCCAAAGAGGCAGCTTTTAGTTCAAATTTTCTCGCAGAGACTTGGAGCGTGGGTGGTTTCCCGGTTTCCTATGGCTCCTTTGCTGTCATCCCAGAGTTTGTGGGGTCATGGGCCAACTCAAGGCCATCTCCTCTGCCCTTCCATTTCTAGTCTGTATTTTTTTCTCCTTGCAAGGATACATGGGACAAAGAATGTAAACAATATAGCCAAGTGAAAATTAGAAAATGAAATATCATCTCTGTAATCTAACTTCTGCCTTCTTCCTTGGCATAAATAGTATTATGTAGTTTGGGGATGATCCCTCCAGACTATACATATAACCCCATCTATGCACGTAGGTGTAAATTGATCTTATTATTTTCATGCATTTTTCTTTACCATACACAAAAGTATACACACTATATCTTCTGTTCTGCAACTTTCTTTTTTACCTGTCAATAAAATGTATCCAATAAATGTACTTTTTTTCCTAAAGATTGGCACCGAGCTAACATCTGTTGCCAGTCTTCTTTTTTTTCCTTCTTCTCCCCAAAGCCCCCCAGTACATAGTTGTATATTCTAGTTGTAGGTCCTTCTAGTTGTGGCATGTGGAATGCTGCCTCAGCATGGCTTGATGAGCAGTGCTATGTCTGCGCCCAGGATCCGAACTGGCAAAACCCTGGGCTGCTAAAGTGGAGTGCGCGAACTTAACCACTCGGCCATGGGGCTGGACCCAAATGTCCTTTTTATACCTTTTATTATGGAAATTTCCATTTTGAGCACACGCAAAGATAGATTTTAGTGAATCCTTTTATACTTATCAGCCAGCTGCAAATATTATCAACTGGTGGCCAATCTTGTTTTAGCTATCATTTATCCTCACCCACTCCTGTCATCATCATCATCTGACCAGTGCTTTACTGATTATTTGTTTAGGGTTTTTCCTACTATGTTCATGAGACATAATTGACCTGTAATTTTCCTTTCTTGTATTATTCTTGTCATGTTTTGGCATCACAGTTATGTTGGCCTCCCGTAGCAATTTGGGAAGAATTATCTGGAAGTGTTTGGGTAAGATTGGTGTTATTCCCTGCTTAAATGTTTGGAAGAATTCCCCAGTGAAGTCACTAGGATGTGGACTGTCCTTTGTGGATAGATTTTTAATTATGAATTTGATTTATTTAAAAGATATAGTACCATTCATATTTTCTGTTTCTTTTTATGTCGGGTTTGGTAACTTGTGATTTTCAAGGAATTTGTCCAGTTTGTCTAAGTTGGAGGACAGCAAACTTTGTAGAGGGCCAGATAGAAATATTTGAAGCTTTGTAGGCCTTATGGTCTCTGTTGCAACTACTCAAATCTGCTATTGTAGGTTTAAAGCAGCTGTAGATAATATATAAACCAAAGAGCATTGCCGTGTTCCAATAAAACTTTATTTATGGACACTGAATTTCATATAATTTTCATGTCTTAGAAAATGTTCTTTTTTTGACTTTTTGTTCAACCATTAAACGTGTAAAAACCATTCTTAGCTTGTGGGCCAGATTTGGCCTACGGACCATACTTTGCAGTGCCCTGATCTACATTGTCAAATTTCTTGTCATAAAATTGTTCATAGTATCCTTTTATTATCCTTTTAATGTTTGTAGGATACCAGCCCCTTGTTGATGAGCCTTTTTATTGTTTCTAGTTTTTTCTCTGATATATAATAGCAATAATAATAAGAAAAATTACAGCTACTGTTTATTGAATGCTTACGGTGTGCCAGGCACCATTATAATAAATTATAGTGGAATTAACTCATTTAATTTACCCAGGAACACTGTGCTAGGTACTATTATTGTCCCCATTTTTCAGATGAGGAAACCGAGGCACAGCTGGTACATTGTCTAGCCGGGACTCTAAAGCAGTGAAGTCACAAATAAGGAAACAACCTTATAAATACATCTTTGTATATTTGTCAAGTATTTATGTCGGCCACATTCTTAGACATTCATGTGCTAGGTCAGAAAGAAGCATGTTTAAAATTTAAAGGATATTTCTCAAATTGTCTTTTGATATTGTGTAATCAGCTTCCACATGCGACTACAAATCATTTACAAGGAGGCCCATTTCCCATTATTTTTCTCACTACCAAATAGCATCAGTATTTTTCATTCTTGCTATTTTTATGGGTGAGCATTATATCTTATTTTCATTTGCTTTTCTTTAATGATTAAATGAGCACCAGCATCTTTTCATGTATTTATTTGCCATTTTGTATTTCTCTGTAAATCCCTCTTTCCTTCTTTGTCTTTTGCTTATTGCTTTCTAGGAGCTTTCCGTATATGAGTGATACGAATTTTGAAGTACATATTGCAAACTCTTTTTTGGGGGGGCTGGGTGGTGATTTGTCTTTCCACCTTGTTGTCCGTCTCCCCTCACTAGAATATAGGATCCTTGAGGGAAGGTGTTTTTGCCAAGTTTCTTTCCTGCTGCATCCCCAGTCCCTAGGACAGTGCGTGGTATTCAGCAGATGCTCAATAACTGCTTGCTGAGTGGATGAATGCCTTTTTGCACTTAACAGTATATCTGAGAGATTGTTGCACATCAATCCATGTAGAGCTTCCTTGTTGCTTTTTATGGTTGCATATGATATTCCCTATGGGAACTGAAGCATCCTTGGTTCCTGCAATCCGCCATGAGGTTGTTTTCATTCTTTTGCTATTATAAACAGTACTGTAGTGCGGTATCTTCACGTGTTGTTTTACTCACATATATGAGTATTTATGTAGAATAATTTCTAGAAATGGAATTGCTAGTTAGAGGATATGTACATTTAACATTTTGAGGGATATTGCCAAATTAATTGCCCTCAAAATAGAAAGTACCAGTGTAAATTTGAGCGTGCTCCTTTCTTGACATCTTCACCAACTCACAGTGATTTATCAAGCTCTAATCTTTGATAATATCTAAGGGAAACAAGATGTCTTGTTTTAACTTGCATTTCTCTTCATCTAAGTGATGTTGAGCATTGTTTTATTTTTTTGACTTTTAAATTTTTAAAACATTTTATTGAGGTCATATTAGTTTATAACAGTGTGTAATTTCAGGAGTACATTATTATAGGTCAGTTTCTGTGTAGATTGCATCATTGAGCATTGTTTTACATGTTTAGAAGCTATTTGCATTTTCTTTTCTGTGAATCGATAGTCATATCCTTTGATTATTTTTTAAAAAGTTAAGTTGTTGGTCTTTTTCTTCTTGCTTTGTAGGAGCTCTCTCTCTATAGTGTGGAAATTAGCTGTTTGCCCATTATATGTGTTGTGCATATATCTTCTCCCCAGTTAGTTGCTTGTCCATTGAGTTTGTTTATGACGCATTTGCCACGCAATACATAAAGTAGCCAAATTAATCAGTGTTTTCCTTTGTGGTGTCTGGGTTTGGTAACATGCTTAGTTAGAAGAGTCTCTAAAATTATTTTAAAAAAGAAATAAAAAAACCTCTTCTGTCTTTATGGCTTCTCTTTTTCTTTGTTTAAATTTTTGTTATATATCAAATTTATTTTTGTGTATAGTGTGAAATAGTGAATCCAATTTACATTTTTTGATACCCAGGTTTTTTTTTTAATGAGGAAGATCTAGCCCTGAGCTAACATCTGCTGCCAATGTTCCTCTTTTTGCTGAGGAAGACTGGCCCTGAGCTAACATCCATGCCCATCTTCCTCTACTTTATATGTGGGACGCCTGCCACAGCATGGCATGCCAAGCGGTGCCATGTCTGCACCTGGGATCCGAACCAGCGAACCCCAGGCCACCAAAGTGGAACATGCAAACTTAGCACCACTTGGATGGCCCTGCTACCCAGTTTTGAATAATCCATCTTTTCTGCACTTATTTAAAACGCCACCTTTATTATACATTAAATTTCCCATTTTTATTTTCATCTATTTTTAGACTGTCTATTCTTTTCCACTAACTATTCTTGCTAGTGGTGGGATTTTACATTATTTTTCTCATTAAGTATCCTAAACAAAGTGAAAAGTACGCATCCTACAGGTATTGCTGTGTTAAAAATGATCAGAATGAGCGGACTGTACAGGAATGTGCTATTATAGGAACCAGTGACATTTGAGGATGTGACTGTGGACTTCACCCAGGAAGAGTGGCAGCAGCTGTATCCTGCTCAGAGGACCCTGCACAGGGAGGTGATGCTGGAGATTTATAGCCACTTGGTCTCTGTGGGTAAGGGCAAATTCCCTGTGTAACAATGAATTAAATCTTCCTCATCCTTCAGAGCTGTCAAGACTGTGATCTTTATGATTTTCCATTGACAGAGTGTTTTCTTTTATAGTTTTGGTTTTTTACATTTATATTTTTGTTATATCTGGAATTTATTTTTGTGAGTTAAGGATCCATCTTTGCTGGGAGGCCCCTGAAACTTCTTCTCTTCATGAATTTCTGAGCTGCCAAGGCTAAGGCCATTATACTGTTCCCTTAACAGGGTTTTTGGGTATAAAACCAGATGTAATCTTCAAGTTGCAACATGGAGAGGACTCGTGGATCATAGAGAGTGAGTTGTCAAGGTCCAACTCAGGTAAGTGAGACTTGGGTAGATGGCTGAGAAGGCGTTTTCTTCTTCCCTGACATCAACAGCCTCCTTTTCCTTAAAATTCATCAGGCCCCCTTTATAACATCCATCCTACATCAGCCAGCTTCCTGACACTTCTGTCCACTGCTGTTTTCTTTTTGGTGTCTATTTGATTTTACCTTTTTCTTCGTCTTTCAGACAGGGACAAAAGCCTTGACTCTTCCCAGCAGACCATTTCTGGAGAACTTTCATTTCAAAAGGAGATATCAGAAAGAGCCCCAAAGGATACTTCATTGTGCTCTGTCTTAAAAGTCTGGCATATTGATGGTCAAATAGATAGATATCAAGGAAGACAAGACAGAGTTTTGAGGCAGATCACAGTCATCAGTCATGAAACATTGACAAAAAAGAGAAGCCCCAAATATAATACATTTGGAAAAATATTCAGTGGATGCATAGACTTTGATCATTCAAGTAAAAAACTCCATAATTTTGATTCATGTGAAAAGAACTTGAAATCTAATTTAGACTCACTGGCTTGTAATAGGAGCTATGCAAGAAAGAGCCCCATTGACAGATCAGGATATGGGAGGCCACCTAGCTATAGTGCTTTTTGTTCTGTGCCTGAGAAAATTCACTCTGGAATGAAACTCTGTGAACATAGTCAATGTGAGAAAGTTCTCAATCATAAGCAAACCCATATTCAGTATGAGAAGCTTCAAGCTGGGGAGAAACCCAATTTTTGTAGTGTGTGTGGGAAGGGCTTTCATAAGAAGTCACAGCTTATTATACATCAGAGAATTCATACTGGAGAGAAACCGTATGTATGTGGAGATTGTGGAAAAGCCTTCAGTGAGAAATCACACCTCAGCGTGCATCAGAGGATTCATACTGGGGAGAAACCTTATGAATGTGCTGAGTGTGGGAGGGCCTTCTCCCAGAAGTCACCCTTCATCGTTCATCAGAGAGTCCATACTGGAGAGAAACCCTATGAATGTTTTGAGTGCCAAAAAACCTTCTCCCAGAAGTCACATCTTACTATACATCAGAGAGTTCATATCAGGAAGAAGCCTTTTGAATGCAGTGAATGTGGGAAAGCCTTCTGTGAGAAGTCTCACCTTTCTATACACCAAATAACTCATACTGGGGAGAAGCCTTATGAATGTACTGAATGTGGGAAGACCTTCCCTCGGAAAACACAGCTCATCATCCATCAGAGAACGCATACTGGAGAGAAACCCTATAAGTGTAATGAATGTGGGAAAACCTTTTGCCAGCAGTCCCACCTCATAGGACATCAAAGAATTCATACAGGAGAGAAACCTTATGTATGTACTGACTGTGGGAAGGCCTTTTCCCAGAAGTCACACCTCACTGGACATCAAAGGCTTCATACTGGAGAGAAACCTTATATATGTACAGAATGTGGAAAAGCCTTCTCTCAGAAATCACCTCTTATTATACACCAGAGAATTCATACAGGGGAGAAACCCTATGAGTGTAGTGAATGTGGCAAAACCTTCTCCCAGAAATCACCCCTTATTATTCATCAGAGAATTCATACAGGGGAGAAACCCTATGCATGTACTGAGTGTGGGAGGGCCTTTTCCCTGAGGTCACATCTCATTATACATCAGAGAGCTCATACTGGAGAGAAACCATATGAATACAGCAAATGTGGGAAGGCCTTCTGTGAGAAGTCTCCACTAGTTGTCCATCAGAGAAGCCTTACTAGGGAGAAATCCCCTGAATGTGCTGAGTATGGGATGAACTTTTCCTGGAAATCACAGATGATCACATATCAGAGGACATACACAGAGGAGAAACCCTCCAAATGTAGTGACTGTGGGAAGGTCTTCTGCCAGCATATATACCTCACAGGACATCAGAATCCACATAGGAGAGAAACCTTACATATGTACTGATTGTGGGAACATCTTTTCCCAGAAGTAAGACCTCATTGTGTGTGAGAACTCACAATGAATAGAAATCCTATGGATATGTTGGACATGAAAAAATGTGGCAACTCCTCAACTGTAGAGTAGACTCATATGTTCCTAATTATGTCTGATAACCTCTCCACAGAATAATCTGGCCAGGCCCACAGAGGCTTTTCAACACTGTAAATATGGAGTGGATTTGCTCACCCTCAGAGTATCTCAGCCCACTTCGCAGACTAAATGCATCTGGAACAATGAGCACCACTTTGGTGTTGTTTGGTTTTTAAAGGTTTTGTAGAATTTTCCTTTGAATTTATTTGGGCATGGTGGATTATTTGAAGATATGATACCTCTTTGTCATCTTTCTTTATTTCTTCCCTCATGTTTTCTCAGTTTAGATTCTATATGTATTTATATTGATGTATCCATAAATATGTAGATATAGATATCTGCAGTCCTTGTAATTTTTGTAAAAATCATCCATTTCCTCATGAGTCTTAATATATTTGTAAAAAATTGAGCAAAGTAGTTTCTGATGATTCATTTAATTTTCTCCAGTATCATTTCTCACAGAGTGTATTTGTGATTTCTTTTTTCTCAGTTAGGTAAACTAATGGTGATGTTTTATTTGTTTTATGTCCCCCACCCACTTGAAGACCAGTTCTTGCATTTATATCATTTTTCTGTTTTCTGATTCATTCATTTGTGCTTTTATTTCATTAAAGTCCTTCTATCTGCTTTTCTGTTTTTTCTTTTTCTAACTTCTTTAGTTGAATGTTCAAGTCAATTAATCTCACCCTTTCTGGTTTATTTATAGTTGTATTTTGAGCTATATATTAGTCTGAGAACTACTTTAGCCATTTGTGGTCCAATCTGAGAGTATTCTGTTTTTCAGTAGGTAAATTCTATTGTTTAGCCCAATTTTGTTTGTAGGTATGACAGATCTATTTAGTTTTAGGTCTCCCAGCATATTTCCTGTTGTGCATCCTGTTTTCATTGCTTTTATGTCTTTTAATTTTTCATCATGTGGTCCTGATTTCCTTTGTACTGTTTTGGATATGTTACTTGTGTTCCAGAGCATAGCAAATGAAGGGACACTTCCAAAGAGTTTTCAGGAAGCTAGCATAATCCTGATATCCATAATCTTGATAGTCCATAATACCTGGGAGTTGGGATTTGAGGCTACAAAGAAGCATGATGGTGGGCCTATGGCTATAAATGTTCAGAGGACTTTTTTACCTTTCTACTTAATGCCAAGATTTAAGATAGATAATTTCCCATAGTCCCTTGGGCCAAGGTGGTTTTATATTTAGCTCATTCTTTGACTGAGAGTGAAGCTTCTTTGTTCCCAGATTTGTGTCAGCAGTCTTTGCTCACCTTGAGCAGGACATGTTCTTGAAAACTGCAGCATGAGTAACTTTGGTTTGCTGGATGCACTGGAAGTGAAGGGCAGGCAATAGTGGAGTGTCTGTGTTTGCTGAGGTTGTTGTGGCCAAGCTTTTGGAGTCTGGTCTCCTGTGGAGTCAGTGACTTACAGCAAGCCATAGCAAGAATGGGAAATTTCCTAAAAATGTCCCAGAGTATGGGTGAATGTTGTTTCTTCATGTTCGGCAAATCTTTATTGAGCATGTGCTGCGTGGCAGGCACTATTCTGAAGATTCTGCATTTAACAAAGCAGACAAAAATGTCCCTGCCTTCATGGAGAGATGGATGACAAAAGGGTTATATATATTATATATATATATATATATATATAATATAGATCATTATATATTATATAAATATATAAAAATTTTAATATAATATAAGTAAAGAGCAAGAAAATCCAAAATGACAAAGCAGATTTTAAAAAGACTCTAATAGAACTTCTAGAGGGGCCAGCCCCGTGGCCAAGTGGTTAAGTTCATGCACTCTGCTTCAGTGGCTGGGGGTTTCACCGGTTCAGATCCTGGGTGCGGACATGGCACCATTCATCAAGCCATGCTGAGGCGGCATCTCACGTAGCACAACCAGAGGCACTCACAACTAGAATATACAACTATGTACTGGGGGCTTTGGTGAGCAGAAAAAGAAAACAAAAATAAATAAATAAAGATTGGCAACAGATTTTAGCTCAGGCGCCAATCTTTAAAAAAAAAAAGAACTTCTAGAAATTAAAAATATAGTAATTGGAAATAAATACTTAAGAGGTGAGTTTAACAGCAGATGAGAGTTGGCTGAAGATAGAATTCATGAATTAGAAGACTGCTCTGAAGAGATAACTGAGAATGCAAGACCAAGAGCCAAGGCCATGGAAATTCTAAAGAAGTTAAGAGATAGAGTGATAGAATAAGCAGGTCTAGCATATGTCTTAATCAGAATCTTAGTAGAAGATGAGAGAGAAAATGGGGCAGTGGCAATATTAAAAAAGATAATAGCTAAGAGTTTTCCAAAATTGATAAGACATCAATCCACAGTGACAATTAGACTCTCAAGTGACTTCCCAACAATCAGCACTGAAAGCCAGAAGACAGTGGATTCATGTCTTCAATATGCTGAGAGAAAAGAACTGTCAACATGGAATTACATAGCCAGCAAAAATATCTTTCAAGAGCAAGGTGAAAATAAAGACATTTTCAGATATATCAACATTTAGGAAGCTTGCTGCCAGCATATCCTCACTAAGGGGAATTCTAAAAGATGTATCTCAAACAGAAAGAAACTGATCCTAAATGAACAGTCTGAGATGCAAGAACGATGAGAAAAGAAAGTGATAAATATGTGGGTAAATCTAAATGAACACTAAGGACAAAAAGCCAGTAATGATAAATCATGGGGATAAGAGCAAGATAGGAATGAAAGGGGGAGTTGACACTTAATAAGGAATATATTGGCTAAGTTTAGGCTTTAGTAAGTTAAAGTGAATTCCAAAATTTCTAGAGTAACCACTAAAATAATTTTTTTTCTTTAAAGATTGGCACCTGGGCTAACAACTGTTGCCAATCCCCCCCCCCCCCCCCCTTTTTTTTTAAGGATTGGCACCTGGGCTAACAACTGTTGCAAATTTTTTTTTCTTTTTCCTGCTTTATCTCCCCCACCCCCCCCCCCCCCCCCCCCCCGTACACAGTTGTATATCTTAGTTGCATGTCCTTCTAGTTGTGGGATGTGTGACGCCATCTCAACATGGCCTGACGAACGGTGCCATGTCCGCGCCCAGGATCTGAACCCTGGGCCGCTGCAGTGGAGCGTGTGAACTTAACCACTCGGCCATGGAGCCGGCCCCTAAAATAATTTTAAAAGTGTACAACTTCCAAATTAATACAGTTAAGAAATAGGTGGTATATTAGTTTTCTATTCTTGCTGTAACAAGTTGACAAACTTTGTGGCTTAATACAACTCCAGTTTACCTTACAGTAGATCAGAAGTCTAGCACAAGTTTCACTGGGCTAAATAAAAGTGTTGACAGGGCTACATTTCTTGAGGCTTTCAGGGAGAATCCATTTCCTTGCCTTTTCCAGCTTCTAGGGGCCATCTGAATTCTTTGGCTCGTGGTCTCCTTCCTCCATCTTCAAAGCCAGCGATGTTGCATCTCTCTTACCCTTCTTATGTTGTCACATGCTCTCTGACTATAGCTGGGAGAGTTTTTCCCCCTTTAAGGACTCATGTAATAGATTAGGCCTGCTTTGCTAATCCAGGATAATCTCCCCATCTCAAGGTCTGTAACCTTAACCATATCTGCAAAGATCCCTTTTCCATGTAAGGTAACATATTCACAGGTTCTGAGGATTAGGGCATGAAAATCTTTGGTGGCCATTATTCTGCCTGTCACAGGTAGATTATAAAAAGCCAATCAACCCAAAAGAAGACAAGAAGGGAGACAAAAATAAATATGGAAAAATGTTACAAATGAAAGGCACAAAATAAGACTGTAGAAATAAATAAAAATATATCACCAATCATATAAATATGAATGACTGTACCCACCAGTTATACGACAAAATTGTCAGACTATATAACATAAAATCCAGCTACATGCTGTTTCAAAAGACACGCTTAAAGTGTAAAGACATTGCCAAGTATTTTCAGAACAGCATTAAACAATAGTGCTTTTTCTCCCTTGGCTCCTCATATTGTTCAGAGTCAGCATATATTGTTTCCCCACAAAACATTATGTAGGTTTTTAGTTGAGAGATAACATATCTTGTTAAAGAAGTATCCATTTGCTGCTATTTTATTGGAGTTCTTTTTTTGAATCAAGAATGTATGTTGAATTTTATCAAATTACCTTCTCAGCATCTGTGGAGATGATCATATGACTGTTCATTTTGATCCATTAATACGATGAATTATATTAATAAACGTCCTTATATTGAACCATTCTTGCATTAGTGAAGCAAACTCTGTTTGTTTATGGTGTGAACCAGAGTGCAGCAGATGACACTTGGCTGATATTTTAATTAGTACTTTTGCATTGATATTCACAAATAAAATTGATTTGTAGTTTGCTTTTTTGTCCATATTGTTCAGATTTGTGTGTTAGAATTATCCTAGCTCCCTGAAAAACCCTTTGGAGGTGTCCCTCCCTTTGTTATGCCCTGGAAGAGAAGAAACATGCCCACAATAATATAAAGGAAACCAGGACCACGTGACAAAAGATTAAAAGACATAAAAACATGAAAATAGGGTGCACAACAGAAAATATGCTGGGACATCTAAGACCAAATAGATCTGTCATATGTACCAACAAAATCAGGGTAAACTTGTCTAGTGAAAGATCATGTTTGCTCAGTTTGAACTACAAAGAAAATCCCAATACATAAGAGACAATTTTAAAAGATTAGAAATGGAAATACAAGTATAAAATCATACCTGACAATTGCAAACAAAAGGAGGTGGAAAGAGGATTTTAACATCTGAAAATGTTGAGTTTAGGGCAATAAGCAACAAACGAGAAAACAGGCAGTTTTCAATTATAAAGTATGAAATTCAGAATGAAGATCTAAGTAGCAGTAAATGTATGTGCCCCAAATAACATAGCATCAATGTTTATAAGAAAACAAAACAAAAAATACAAGAAATAAGAGAAATACTCAAAACATGTTAAAAATAGGAGACTTCATCTATTGATCTATAACAGATTGACTGCAGAAACAAAAACAGAGAAGAATTAAATAATATAAGTAATAAGGTATGTCTAACATGTATAAGACTAGATAGATCTATAAATATAATATGACCAAATTTACCTATTAAAAACCAGAATACCATCAGATTGGATCACAAATAGTTAAAGTAGTACTTAAATGAAATTCAATAGCCCAAAATGTTTCTATTAATAAACAAGAAACCCTGTTAAAAGAAAATCATAAAGGTCTTTGCCTTGACAGTTCAAAAATTTATGAAGAGAAGGAACAGTCTCAGGGACCCCACAAGGAAGCTGCCCACTAGCCTCTCATCAGAAATGGATCCCTAACTCACACCATACACAAAGGTAAATTCCAGATGTAACAAAAAGGTAAACATTAAAAAAACCCCATAAAATTAATAAAAGAAGAAACACTCTTTCATGGGAAAAACATAAAGATCTTGGCATTGACAGCTCTGAAGGACAGAGAAAAGGATAAGGTCTATTAAATTACAGAGGGTGGCCATCCTTACCCACAGAGACCAGGTGGTTGTAAATCTACAATTCACTTCCTCATTCAGGGCCCTCTGAGCAAGGCCCAGTTTCTGCCACTCATTTTGGGAGAAGTTCACAGTCCTGTTCTTGAATGTCACTGATCCCTGTACAGCACATACCTGTTCAGACTGAATTGGTCATTCTCATCATTATTGCCATATTAAAGTGTGTAGAATGTGTACTATGCACATGGATTTTGGTTGTACTTTATAAGAGAAACAGTGTAAAATCCTGCCATCATCAGACTAGTAATTGAAACAGAATGGAGTCCAGAAAGAGACCCAAATACAAATGGGAATTTAATAATATGATATAATGGCATTCCACATACATGGAGGAAAGGTAGATTATTTAAAACCGAGTAGCCATGAGAAAAAATATCTAGTCAGACCCTTACCTCACACCTTACATAACAATAATTCCACATGTGACAAAAATTTAAATATAAAATATCGAAACCATAAAACACAGAGAAAAACAATAATAAATACAGGAGAATCAAGAGAATTTTTGTTTATAAATTCTTAGTGGAGAAGTCCTTTTAAAACATTACATAGTGGCCAGCCTGGTGGCATAGTGGTTAAGTTCGTGTGCTCTGCTTCTGTGGCCTGGGGTTCACAGGTTTGGATCCTGGCACAGACCTACATGTATGTCACTCATCAAGCCATGCTGTGGTGGTGCTCCACATGCAAAACAGAGGAAGATTGGCATGGATGTTAGCTCAGGGTCAATCTTTCTCACCAAAAAAACAAAACGAAAACAAAAACATAAAACCTACATAACATGAAGGACAAGATTTGTGAGTTTTTCTCTATTAACAGTTTTTTAAAATTATGCCAAAATCTACCATAAAGAAAATAGCAGGACAGAACATAGAGTAGACCTTTTGTCAAGGACAATACAGAATACAATAAGCAACACGTTCACTTTATGCAAAGCTACACACAGATAGGTGGATTTATATGTGTATTAAACAAAATCTGGTCAGATTTTCTTCAGATAATTGTGGTTATGTTGGGTTGGGGGTCAGGAAATGTATTATGGAGGATTTTCCTTTTCCCCTTTTTTTTTTTGAGGAAGATTAGCTCTGAGCTAACTACTGCCAATCCTCCTCTTTTTGCTGAGGAATACTGACCCTGAGCTAACATCCATGCCCATCTTCCTCTACTTTATATGTGGGACGCCTACCACAGCATGGCTTGCCAAGCAGTGCCATGTCCGCACCTGGGATCCGAACCGGTGAACCGCAGGCTGCCAAGAAGCAGAATGCGCGAACTTAACCACTGCACCACTGGGCCAGCCCCTCCTTTTCCTTTTACAGAGACTTTTCCTTTCTTAACGTTCATCTATTTATATTGTTAACATTTTTTGCTCCATGTATAGATTATATTTGTGGGGAGGAAAAAACAATACTTCTCAAGTGGAAGAGCATAGGAGAAGGAACTTGCCTTGAGTTAGGTCATGAACTCACAAACAGAGATGGCAGCAAAGAAGCCATGGAAAATTAAGAAAGCCCACCATCTACCCTGCAAGCATGTGCTAGACAGTTTTTACTAAAAATGACCTCGTTGGGAGAATTCTGAGCTGAAAATCACTGACCTTTAGAAAGAACCAACAATAAAATTTCACAGGGCTAAGTGCCTGGAAATCTTTACTTCCTTAGGAGCTGATTTGTTTTCTCTAAAAGGAGAATGCAAATCATGTAGCTGATCATGTTTTCCCTTTTCCCTGTGGTTGACAGGAAGTTCACAGACAAGTGTGCAGTTTACATATCATCTCTTTATTCTCTCCAAATTTCTCTCATCTCGTTTTTCAGTTGTTTTCCCTTTTCCAATTTTGTTGTGTGGAAAAATAAGTGGGGGATACTGTGTTGGGGGTCCCCAAGACCACTCTCAGGTTTGATAATTCACTAGAAGGACTCAGAGAACTCAGAAAAGCTGTTATACTTATGGTTATGGTTTATCATAGCAAAAGATACAGATTAAAATCAGCAAAGGAAAACGATGTATAGGGCAGAGTCCAGGAAAAACCAGAAGCAAGCTTCCAGTTACCTTCTCTGAGCAGAGTTACATAGATTGCGTGTAATTCTCCCAGCAATGATGTGTGACATCATGTAAGAAGTGTAGCTAACCAGAGAAGCTCACCTGAGACTTGATGTCCAGGGTTTTTATTGGGGGTCAGTCACGTAGGCATGGAGTGTCTGTGTGACTGACCTTAGCTACTCAGTCTCCAGCTCCCCAGAGGCCTAGCTGATACAGTGTAGCTCAAAGCCCCAAGCATACAAAAACAGGCTTTCACATAAATCACATCATTAGCATAAACTATCTGGCACGACCTAAGATCTCAGGTATACAACGACGCTCTTCTCAGGCAAGATATTCCAAGAGCTCAGAGGTTGTCTCCCAGGAACTGGTCAAGAGCCAGCCCTGAAGACATTTGGAATACGCAGGGTTCGGTCAGCCCAGGCCTGCTGAGTTAACTATTTACTGCATAGTCCATCCTCCTGGACCTTGGCCTAGGCTCTCTCACAGCAAAATGATCATATTTGTCCGAGCATCTACAATTAGTGTAGTATTTAACAGAGCATATACCAGGCACAGCAGTAGCATCAGTATGAATATTCCTAACATTTGGAGGAGACAGTATGGGGTAGGGGTAGATTTAAAGAAACAACTCATTCATTCTATAAAGCTATTACATTTTTAAAATTAATTTGGTTCCTTATTTATCCTCTCAATCTACTGCTATTTGTACCTTATGATAAACTTGTACAGAACTATCTGGCATAGAAATTAGCTGATGGTTAGCTAAATTCAGTTTTTCCTCAGGTTAGTCATTCTCTATCAGTCTTACATCCTGAAGAGGCTTTAACTCGATCTCCCAATACATTTGATCATCAATATTGGTACATGAGTTATTTACATAAGGCAGTTGAATCTTACCAATAGTGCCAGTGTTACACCATATCACGGTATGGTCAGGGTACAATTCATTTCAAGTCAGGAAGAATTACAGAGGTATTTGCTAGGCTTTCTAAACAGAATCGGCTCTTGTCCATATACCAGATATTATTCTTGACAGGCATCATTACAATTTGTCATTATTCGGTTATTTCTGAGTTTCAAGTTATTCAGGGACAAAACTAGTCATCTTATTTCATGGGACTGGGACTGGTTTCCTTTGTATGCTGTTATATGCTGCTTTGTATGCTGTTACATAGCAGGGCCCACCTCCCTTCTATGGGGAGGACACAGGTAGTATTCAAGGATAGGTTCCTATCTCTGCTAACTGTACTACAGGAAATATCTCATTCTGATCTCTTCCTGTGGCATTGGCAGTCATGGTAAATTGATATATGTTACAAGGGTCCCCAGAGACCTTTTATAGGTTTGAAGGTCCATAAGATTCACATAGGTGTGCTCCTTGAGCCTCAGCAGCTGGATGAAGGGCTATTGCCCCATGGCTATTTTAGCCTCCATTTGTATTAAAACAGTCACGAGGTCCTGTCAGGTTAAAGTATGAGCACTTTTCCCATACTGAACCTAGCATCATCCAGCATTATTTGTTGAGTCGGCCTGATCTACTTCACTAAAGGGCTGATTCCCATCCTTTGTCTTCCTCTTGGAAGAGAATCCCTGTACTCTGCTTATTCTAGTTAACAAATTCTTTTCCTCTGAATGCTGCTCCTCGCTAAAAGCGAGTTCAACTTGTTCCATGATACCTAGACTAGCACTTTTCTCCCCTAAAGCTTTTTTCTGTCTTGTGGGCCAATGTTGTTTAATCCACCATGCATATTGTTGCCATTGTGTACTAATGGCCTGAGTGCATACATGTTTTGTACACAAAAATTTTGGGACTTACTCCAGTGTTAGATGAGTGGTAGGCACACCTAGATGTAATTTAGTCTAAGTATGCCATTAGGCCTCCCATAGTGTTCCTCATCTCAGGATGGGGCTATCCTCCAGGGAATTTGAACCTACCATGTAGTGCCTACTGCTTTAATCTCATCTGAAACCCATTGCTTTTTCTATTCCATTTAATAGCTTTCCTCCACAGAAACAAGGGTGATGTATATTTGTGCACAACACACTGTAGCATGTCAGGCAGGCCACTGCTATATTTTGTCCATTATGATCAGGGATTTTTCTAAGCATTCTATCATCAAGGTTTATAATGACACAGAAATCAGTCTGCCAGGAGCTGTACAGCACACAATTTGATGGCCTGGTAGGGAGTAGTTCCCTGAAATTCCTTCTCAAATGATATATTTTGTAGTAGACGTATCCTTAAAAACAAGAGTCAAAAGAGACTGGCACATAGAATTGACTGCATCAACAATTGGTCCAGCTCATCATCAGATAGTTTGATCAAAATGTATCCCAGAGTGATGCCACTCAGCTTGCAGGCTTCTATTTGACCTTGTCAGCTTCCAGAATCGGGGGTGGTCTCCGCAAACATATGGCTTCACCTTTTCAGGCATTTGGTATAATTGTACTAAGAGACAATATCATTCTTTCGCTCTGAGCCTCCCTTAAGGCAATAATGTAATATTGAATTTCCCTCATTGTAAAAAGCATTTATCCATTCCTTTTCCCTCAGCTACTATTTCTCTTTCTCCCCATTTGTCATTTATTTTAGCCCAAACTTTTCCACCTTTGGAAGGAATATTAAGGTCAGCCACTGTGCTGGTCCAGATTCCAACAGCAATACCAGTCTAGCAACGCCTCCCCCCTCAGTCTATTCCCATTCATATGGGGTAGGGTTACATGGATACCGAACTAGTGGGCTATTTTGACCACTAGTAATATGGCTGTATTTACTGTCAGATCCTGCTGTCTTCATTCAGGTGTTCACGCTGGTTTCTTGGACCCTTCGTGTCCTTTTCTTTCTGGAAAATAGGGTTCCATGGTGGTGAGTCACACCTCCTCATTTAGTCCGGTGCTCTGGACATTTGTCTGTTGCAGCACGACAGTAAGGAGTTACTTTTCTTTCTGGCAAAGAGATGTTTCTTTGTTTCTCTGTGAGGTCTCTTCTGTTTTCCCTTGGGTCCCCCCGACTGGGGATTGTGCATGGGAATTTCCTCAGCTCCCCAAACCCGTGGATTTGGTGTGGGAATTTCCTTAGCTCCCCAATCCCTGGAGACTACATGTGGGGGTTCACTTGACTCTTCACTCCAGAAATTGTGCACGAAGGTTCCCTTGGCTCTCTGCCCTGGAGACTGTGTCAAGGGTTCCCTCAGCTCTCCAATCTCAGTTTAACTATCTGTTAATTCCCTGGGCAACTCATTCTTTCAGGTGACTTTGCTCCTCTCCTTCCCTGCTTACTACATGCTTTGCCACCGCTGCACTTACTTAGTTTAATATCTTCATAAATAGTAAAAGTTTACCAAAGGCAATTAGGAACCTTAATGACCTCTTTGGAAACTTGAGGTCTTCCCAAAGTGGCTCATCTAGGACCTGTCCCTTCTCATCTCTTTGACTCCTTCATCCTTTGACTACCTTCAATCTTCCCTTCAGCTCCCTTAAATCCTTTGATCTTTCTCCCTGCAACATCCCTGCCAGACCTTTCCCTTCCCACTCCAGCTTCTCAACTTCCTATAGTCACTAGAGCTTTACGCCTCCTTCCTCCACTGGGGGACTCTTGAGGGGCTCAGGGACCCCAAAATCAACCCCCTGAGGTTGAAAAAGCTAACTGGAAACAGCCTGGAGATTTTATCTACTCCGATCTCTTTGGAGACACCCAGATTGCTGCTTGGGGTCTCTTTGGTCCCTCATCCCAAATTTATTCCACAGCCTTTGTAAGATGTCAGAGAATATGATGGGAAACTTTAACCCTCATATTGAACAGATAACTAGTCACATCTGCCAGAAACACAATCCTGATAAAAATATAAAGTGGGGCAAAGACAGGGGCCAACTCTGTTTTATAAACCAGGGAGTTTTTTCTGTGTTTATGCCTGAATCATGGCTAAAACTTTAGAATAAAGCTTTATTTGCATCTGTGTGTTTATGTAAGTATGTTATGTATGTGTGATATATTCCTAACTTCAGATGGTATTACCAAATTATTCAAATATCTTGACAACTTTTGACATCTTGCCTTTCCCAAATCTAATCCTAAGTAATATCTTTTACACCTAAAACTGACTTTGGGATTTCCCAGAAGGCTACTGGAAAATCACAAAAGACTTGTTCTTTCACCTTGTAAAAATAGGTGCTAAAAATAATTAGGTTTATTTAATATTGTATAAATTATTATATAAATTGTATGGGAAGTGTTGTCAACAAATACTTAAACTTCTCTAGATTAAAGTTGTTTGGGTAAAATTTTATTAATATAAATATTTCAAAAATTATATAAAATTCCTAGAGGTTTTTCATTGCCCTCCCTGTCCATGATATGTTTCTATTATTCAAGTTCTCGTGTTGCTTTGCCTTATATTAGGCAGTAACAGTACAATTTTGTCAGTCATAATTTAGATTACTCTTAAAATGTTAACTTGGTCACAATTTTACTCTTTAAAATCCAGTACATATTAGGCCAGTGGTTTCCAATTGGGGATTTACATCACTTACCTATAGAGTTGTATTTCTTCAGCTCCTAAATCTTATGGTTATAAATATGTTCTTACTATCATATGTATGTTCTCTCTCTGGCTTGATACTTTCCCTTGTAAAAAAGTTGCTGCCACTATAGTTGCTAACTTTTATCAGGACAAGTGTGCTATACATGGAGAATTCCACTGGTTCTTTCAAGTTACTGAGGGACCCATTTCACCAGTAAAATCATCCAAGAAATCTAATGAGTTCTTCCTTTATCATGAATATCACATTGTCCTTATCATGCCCACTCATCTGAAATGATAGAGCTAATGAACTATTAAGTTAAAGCTTGCTAAACTGATGAAAGGATTCAATCTCTCACAGTCTAAGGTTTTACCCTCATCCTTGATTGCCCCCGGATCCTATCCTGCTGGGCCACACCAACTGTCCCCATATAAAATAACTGACTGGCCCATAGAATTCTCTATTCTGTCTGGGCTTCTGAAGATTCTAACCTGGTCAATTCAGACATTCTAAAATACTGCAAGGGATTTACTAATTATACCCTAACTTATCTTCAACAAGTTGAGGCTGCTTTTCCTCCAGTTCTCCCAAGCAAACCACTGTACAACCTAGAAACTGGAGACATAGTTCTCTAAAGGCAACAGCACCAGAAAACTAATCTTGAGCCCTGCTAAAAGGGCCCTTGCATTGTCCTCTTTACATCACGAACACTGTTGCCAAACTCCAGGGAGTCAAACCCTGGATTGATATTTCTCAGCTGAAAAGATGTTAAAAGCTACTCTAAATGGAAGTCCATCCCAGCTGGAGACTTTAAGCTGAGGGTCTCTTGAAAGCCCACAGAAGAAGATGTTGCCACAAGGTAGACTCCTTTCTCAAGAACTTCAGACCAAGTAGATGACATCACGAGGTGGTCAGCTTCTGCCCAAGATGCCAGAACAAGACCCTGTAGGAGTCTCTCGTGCACTTCCTAGTCTCATCTCTCATCATTTTTACTGTCCTTCTTTGTAGTATCCTCCTGTTTCTCTATCTCCTCCAGCATCATCTTTGCTATCCACATAACTGCCCCCATGGCAACTGCAGCTTTCCATAATGAGACTTCATTCGTATTATCTCCTCTTCCCCTTCATCCAAGCTGTTCTCCTCTTTAATGATTCCTCCATCCCTGCAAGGACCCCAGAATCTATGGCATGTCTTCATTCAACTCATAGCACAGTCTCACGACCCTATTTTTGATTGCTAGTTATGTGCTGCCTTTTCTTTGGAAGTCTCCAGCTTCCCTTAAATTCCTATGCCATCTCAGATTTAAGGGCATCCTTTGTGCTGTCATTCAGGGGCCTTTTAGATTTTCTCCTTAGAATTCAAAAGGAATTTGCTTCAAGCTCACTGCTTTTCCAAAAGGGCAATCTATGCTTAACCAGACTGCCTTCTTTTCTCACCTTAACTACTCTATTACCTCTGATTTAAGTTTTCTAGACTGGAGATGAGCCAAAAGTTCTACAGATACATGTTACAACTACAAGCTTAGGCAGAATCCAAGCCCCAGGAGGAGTCTGTGGCCTTCTTTTCTCATCAGGTTCTCAAGAAGCCTTAGAACAAGAGACTGAGAGACTGGGAGTTAATCTAAAAAATTTCTTGCAGCAAATCATGTATTGGCAAACTGCATGCCTAGAGCTGCTGTGTGTGGGCCACTCAGAAGTTCACTGGAAGTCTTGCATCTTCCATGCTCAGCTACGGTAAATAACCATGACTGTGGACAATCTGACCAAACCATCAATATCATTGCCAGAGAACTACAGGAACTCTGGCGAGTGGTCCTTCGTAATCGTCTGGCATTGGATGTGATCCTGGCTTCTCAAGGGGGCGCTTGTGCAACGGTCGGAAGCCACTGCTGTGCATGTGTTCCCTGAAACCGCTCTGTTGTCTATGCTGTCACCAAAAACATTCAGACATTCCAGGAAATTCTTCGGATTGCCACTGTTATCCTCACTCCACTATCTGAATACGCTTCGGGCCCAAAGTCTAGGACTCTTTTTGATTGGCTCTCTCTAAACCTTAAATCTTGGTTTTACTCCCTTATTCAACCTTGAATAACTACTATTTTATTTTATTCCTACGTGGATCCCCTGTTAAATGCCTGATCTCTAAGACCCTCTAACAGCTGTCAGCCTGACAGCACAATCAACAGATGATACAGTAGTCAGTCCTTCAGGAGTAACAAGAACGTGAAGGCCAGCACCCCCTTGAAAACTATTTGGACCAAACTCAACTTCCCAATGACTCTTATTCCATCCCTAATAGTGTTCAAGGAAAGACTTAACTTTACTATCCCTAATAGAAGTTAAGGACAGACAAAGTCTGTCCTTAAATGACGGGGGTACTGACTAAGTGTTCACAATTACCCATTGCTTACCCTCTGCTTTGTCTTGACCAAACTTTAGTCAGGCTTCTCTCTTCCTACAGGTTCCTGAATTCAGCTTGCTCCCAAGCCTGAGAAAACACAAAAAAAGTGGAATGTGCCCCCCTTCTCAGCTTCTCCTGAGAATCAGCCGAGAACAGCGGGACACTTTCCTGTCAGACACCACTAGTCATTTCCCCTTGCTTGTCCGACTTCCCCTCCAAAGATTCTGCTTATCTCTGCTTGCCTTCTTCTTACGCTATAAAAGAAAAGCCTTTTTCTGCTTGATTTTGAGACCCTTGCAGACCTCATGGTCACAGCATTCTCCCTATTGGAGCCATCCCCCTCCCTCATTGCAATAGTACCTTTCCCTCCCTTGCAATATCCTTTTGAAAAAAGTTTCTCTTACTAAGTCCCGATTTGTTTTTCTTTGACAGCAAACACGAAACAAGATGTGTTAATAAGGGCCCGGACCTCTCTTTCATCAACAAATAGGTAATTTAGGGCTATGCGTTTAACTAACACAATGGCCCCTGAAGTAGGGTGACATTCAGCCCAGAATTCCGGTCCTTGGGCAATTTATTTAATTTGTGTGGCTAATTCCTAGTACATGGCTATCTGTTTTTCTTTTCACTGCTGTTTGGTGTCCTGCACATACGCTGTTCCTACTGCTCCCTCCCAAATTTGTGATCCTAGAGTGGTTAGTATCAGGGGACTATTTTGAAAGCTCTTTGTGGCACTGGGGAGTTGTGGCTAGTGTGGTTGGTGTGGGCAAGTCCTTGGGGGTTCTACTGAGGAGTTAAAGTCCACTGGAATTTTGAGTCAAACTCAGTGTCCAGTGTCAGATGAGGGGAAGCTTGTAATAGGGGAAGCCCTTTACAAGGGGTTCCCTTACAGGCCCACCAGGCTCCCTCTGTTCCCTGTATTCTGTGCTCTTGTGAAGGCAAATTGTGTGGCTTAGTGCAACTCCAGGTAGTATTAATAGGACCTTATAACATTAGAGCTAAATAAACGTGCATGCTATCCGCTTTATATTCAGCATCTGGGTCAACTGAATTGGCTATAGGCTCAGCTTGTGATTTGGCCACATATTCAAAGTAAAAGTTGGCCCACAGGGTTAGAAGGCACCTATGAGTCACAAGCCCTGTGCTGGAGTCTGGCTCAGCCAGAATGGGTGCTGCTGGTCAGAGTAGAGAAGGGAGGAGGAGCAGGAGGGCTAGCCTCTCTGTTGGTGTCTGTGGTCGTGTTGGTAGGACTGACTGACCTGAAGAGCCAGCAGCATGGTTCCTGTGGTCCCCATCCTGGCCCGCATTGTGTGTCTCCCTGTGGCGTGCATGTGGCGTGTTTTCTTTGGACAGACCTTGTTGGCAGCGGGTGTAGACTGCCAGGGCAGGTGATCCGATAATGGGTGTGTAGCTGGCCCTGGCGAAGGGAGGAACTTCCCCGGTAGGGAAGGGGCACAGCAGCGGAGTAGGGGGAAAGTTGGGGGTCGTCTGTGTGCAGCAGGAGGGGACCTGATTGTCCCTTGGGAACAGGCCCAATGGTGTTACGGGCCTGGGGGTAGTTAGGTCTGCCTCCTGGCTGTCAGGAGCAGGTCCGGGATTGTTCCGGGGGCTCTTAGTGGAGTACGTGGGCAGCAGATGCGGATGCCTCTCTCTCCAGATGGTGGTGAGAGGTTTGCTCAGCTCACACTGCATGGGGAGCAGCGGCAGGCAGAGGATCCTCCCAGAGTCAGGGGCCCAAGGCAGGGGCCTGCCGGGATTGAGGGTGGGGAACGGCCGGGCTCTGGATTTTCTACGAGGGAGAAGGGAGAGGTGAAAGGATCAGGGGGGTGTTCCTTTGCTGTGGGCAGCAATGTCAGGGCTCCCCTGTCCGTGAAAAATGGTAATTGGGTTGTGTCCAGGGCGGGTGTGTACACCGGCCGAGGTCAGAGTGACCCTGTTGGTGGTCTCTACATTTGTCGTGAATTTGGATACAATGCAGTTACGCCATAGGACTGTGGATTTAACATAGTCAGAACTGTGGGCAGTACTTTTGAACTTGGGGGTCCATTGTCCTCCAGGTGCCCAGGAGCCCTTGCTTTAAAATACCGGGACGTCTTTTTATGAGACTTGCTGCTGCACGACCACAGGGTAGGTGGAAAACCAAGAGGTGTTATGTTGTCACGCCCATTGTTGCATTTCCTTGCAGTGAAGTAGGAGCCTTGATCTGATGGTGTGACCCTTGGCGCTCAGAAGCTGGGAGGCCTGCATGTTAACCCTGCAGTGACATTAGCTGAGGTTGGCGCCCTGGATGGCTAAGCCGATCGAAGGCCTGGGTCTGCATCTACCGTTGTTGAAGCATATTGAATAGCTCCCACCGCTACAGGGAGCGCCCCGATAAAATCTGTTTGCCACTTCTGAGGTGGCTCTCCTCCTCTGTAAATTTTCCTCCTAAGCAGCAGGCCCCGTGTCTAGATTCCCGGCATCTGGTACATTCGCTAACGGCTTTGTTTAAACATCTCTCTGCCACGTCAGCTCTTCTATTCACAATCCATTTTCATCACCTGTCATGCCCAAATGCCCTGACTGCTCGTGTGCCCACCAGCAGAGAGGGGAAGGTGGCTCCTCCCAAGACCTGGGCCCCCTCCTCCCTGAGGCTCACCTCCTTTGGCGGTTCGGTTAATCCATCGGGTTGGCGTGGGTTCCTGCCTCCTCCGTGTTTTCTTGGGGATGGGCCGAGGTGTGGTGCACCCAGAGGGCGGAGCGGGAGCCAGTGTGGTATTTCCTCAGCCCTCTGTATCCCGGATGCCTCAGCTTGTATTTTCCGGCCCTGATTTTGCCAAGGTCCTGACCAAGGCCTTAGCTCCTCAGCCGCCGACCAGGAGTCAGTAAGATGTGAACCGTGGGCACACGCTTGTCAAGGGCCCACGGCATTGCTGGGAGTTTGCGCCCAGCTCAGCCCACGGGGCCCTTTGCTCTGTGCCCCGTAGGGACTGTGGAGCGTTCGACTGAGGGTGACAGGCTGCGGTTGTCCGTTGTCCGGTCCCTTACACCCTGTGCTCACTCCTTCGGGAAAGGAGGACCGTTGCTTTCCTTGTTTTGAGAGTACTGACCCTCCTCCCTGGCATCCCCATTGCAAGGGGCAGGGGCATTTCCGGGGTTTAGGCAAGGTAGCCTCAGTGGCAGGGTGTGTGGCTGTTTCCTCGTGGACTCGGTGGCACTCTAGCAGGGCCAGGTTTAGGGCGATGCTGTAGATACCGTTTCCACTTTGAGGAGGAGGCCTCTGAGGCCGAGCCAGTTCCCCGGGGAGCTTCTCCACTATCGGGGCGAACTCGGAATCTGGGTCTGGGGGGTCGCTGGCTCTGCCCCAGAAAGGGCCTCAGTTTCCACAAGTGCCGTGTGCGCTGCCAGGAGGTGGGTCTCCAGTGGCAGGCATGTCTGGCCTGAGACTCGGAGGCCCTTACAGTAAAAGCCTGTGGGTGGGAGTTTGGTCCAGAGGCCCCAGGAAGTGAATTTGGAGGTGGCAGAAACTTCTAACTGTAAGTCCTGCCCTCGGGGCACGAGTAGGGCAGCCGACGTGCTGGCCTCCTTTATCTATCTGGTGGTGGCTCAGGTCCCCACTGAAAATGGAAGACTTACGGGTGACCCTCTAGACGGGCTCCCGCAAATATTAGCGGTGAGGAAAGTGCTGGGCGCAGAAGCCAAACTTTTCTGCCACCTGCTGGGCCTGCTTTCCGACGCGGGGGCGGGGGCCCTGGGAGCTCTTCTTTCACCAGAACGGAAATAGCTCACCCTTCTCGGTTCCACACGCAGCCCCCAGCTTAACAGACTGGCAGGGCCCTGTGCCCTGCGTGTGGGGGGCAACGGCCCATCCCCTCTCAGGGACAGCTTGCCCGGGGTTGTGACGCCCCAGACACGGAGCCCTGCCCGGGTTGGGAAGGAGGAAGTCATGGATGGGACGCCAAAGCTGTGTCTGGTGGGCATGCAGGGCCGGCATCTGGGTCCTGTCTGCAGAGCCCGCGTGCCGTGGCAGGACCACCAGAATCCCCTGAGGCGTCCAGAAAGGGCGCACTGCTGAGCCCAAGGCGAAGGCGGACTGTGGTTGACTCTCCTGTGGTAGTTTCACTGCGGGAACGCGCTGGCCGGGTCTGGAAGCCCAGACCACTTACTGGGACTTTGAAAGTCGTTCGTCGAGGCGCTGAGGCCTGGTGCAGCAGCACCTGGTACAGGCTGTGGTTGGCCGCCACCAATTAGCGCTGGCGGTAGCAAGGCCACAGCAGGGAATCGAAAGGTGGCATGCTGGGTGCCCCTTCTTTAGCTACGTCGGCCATCACAGGTCATCATCCTTGAGTGCCTTGATGTCGCTGGTGCTGTGGCCTATTTACCACCCACCCGGGTCGGTAGGTAGGGGATGTTAACTGGTTCCCACGGGGTGGTGCCACCGACAGTGTACAAGGCTTAGGCTTGTTCCACGAGGTTACCTGCTCACTGGGGCGGTCCCTTCCAGTAATGGGGACAGGGATGGTCTCCAGGGGAACAACCAGGACAGAAGCATCTTTTAGCAAATCTGGGCCAATTTAATAGTTAAGTGCGTAATTGTCCCTTTAGTTAATTCTCCTCCCAAGCTGGTCATCTCCATTTCGGGGTGCCCCTTTAAAGCCTGCGTGCTCCCTGGGCCTAGGGAGGTCTGAGCACCCGTGTCCAGCAGGGCCAGCCAGTGTGTTTAGGTTTTGGAGCCCAAACTACAGGTAATGTGATAGAAAGAGCTTGCCTTCCACAAGGGGCCCCAGTTCCGTGGCTGCCAGATCCCGGAGTGGGGACTGGCCCGGGCCACTGGCTGAGACCAGAGGCAGGTCCTGAAAGGGAGGCTGCCCCTGAAGGGGAAGCCTGTGGCAGCTCGTGATCCAGCCCTAGTGAGGACTGTAGTTGCTCCGCTGATTTATCAGAACATCTAATTTGGGACCCTCTTGTCCCTTTCGGTTCAGTATAATCTGTGATGGTTAAGTTTATGTGTCAACGTGGCTGGACCACAGAGTGCCCAAACTTTGGTGAAACATTACTCTGGGTGTGTCTGTGAGGGTGTTTCTGGATGAGGTTAACACTTGAGTGGTAGACGGAGTAAAGCAGAGTGTCCTCCCCATTGTGGGTGGGCCTCATCCAATCAGTTGAAGGCCTGAATCGCACAAAAATCTGAACCTCCCAGGAGTGAGAGTGGATTTCCTCCTGCCTGACCGCTTTTAGCTGGGACTTTGGTTTTTTCCTGCCTTTGGTCTCAAACTGAGACAGTGGCGCTTCCTGGGCCTAGAGCCAGCAAGTCTCTGGACTGGAACTCCAGCATTGGCTCTCGGGGGGCTCCAGCTTGAGGCCCGTAGATCTCGGGACCTGCTGGTCCCCCAAACCACGGGAGCCAATTCCTCACGGTAAATCCCTCTCTCTCTCCATACATCCTGTTGGTTCTGTTTCTCTGGAGAATCCTGACTAATGCATAACCTCTCTTGTTTTTTCAGGTTCACGCTTTTAAGCGGAGGCCTGGCTGCAGGTGGTTTGTTTGCCTTAGGAGGGGGGCGGCTGCGCTGCTGATGGCAATTTCGATTTAGGCCAGGTGGCCTGCATGCCTGGCTCTGAGTTTGCCTTTCCCGAGTTTGTATTAAATCCACGGCAGCCATGGCCTCTTGAACAGTTTTAACGTGCGCCATCCTTGTTAGTGGCGAGGACTTGTGTTTGTCAGGAGCCCTCCCCACTGAGAAACAACTGCATGGACTCTGGACTCAATTCCGCCTCCTCTGACTTACCAAGTCACCCTCCTGCACACCATCTGTTACCTGATAAGCCCACTCCAGCGTCCGCAGCTGATGGAGATCTTTGGCCTCAGCTGGTGTTTTCCACTGACAGCCCGCACAGGTGGTGGTGAGGCCTCCTGGAGGGTGGGGGGCCCTCTGAGCCATAAAAATCCACATCAACAAGGTATATGTGGCTCGGGGTCCAAAGCTGCCTCTCGGGGCCCTTCCCACCTTGCCCACTCACTGCAGGATCCTTTAGTAGGGGCTCAGTCTTCCATCCCATCCCGTGCAGCCCATTGTTTGATGCCAGCCCCTGTTAGGCGGAGCTCGCTCCCCACCAGACACACTGTGTGCAGCCTGGCACCCCTCTTCATTTGGTTCCTGGGGCAGGTCCTTAAGGAGGGACCGGGCCTCAGGGCGAGAGAGGATGCTCTCCTCCAAATCAGAACTGGCCCCTCCTTCCTGACCCTCCCTCTTTCCCTTGCAGGTAGTCCCCCCAGCAGAGGGTAGATTATCCTCACCACTGTCACGGTGGTACCATGCTGTCTGTGCTCTTGAGGGACCAATCCCCTTCTCCACGGCCCTCCCCTCCATCTTCTCTTCCCCAGGAGTCATGCTCCTACCTCCTCTCCTGGCTGCATCTTGGTAAGAAGCCTCCAAGAGGAAGGAAGGCCTAGTGCACCTCTCATGGTTGGGAGCCCCTGTTCAGCAGGACAGCCCCCTGTTTAGGAGTCCTGGGAGGGTCAGGAATGCAAACTTCCTCGTGTTTAGTCACTTTAACACTTTAGCCTCTTCAGCCCAGGGGTTGGGGTCTGACCCTCCGGGGAGGGGCTAGGATGATGGCCCCTGTAACAGCAGGTCCGAGTGCAACAGCATCAGAGTCAGGCACGCTGTTTGCAGAGGTGCCTCCCCCAACTGCACTTAGGAGACCAGCCTTGGCCTCATGTCTCTGCCTCATAGGCTTGTTTAGCTGCCATAGTGGTACCAGGGACCAGGATGTCCTCTCATCTCAGAGTACCCCCGAATCACTGGCCAGTGTTAGGGAGCTCCTCCAACTATAGCCCATTATGGGGTAGGGCTAGCCCACCCTCAGTCCGGGCGTGGGCACTCCTCCCCCTTTTCTGTTGAGGCTCACAGGTCTTACGATGTCCACCACCTGCCTAATGGGTACTCAGGGGGGGTGGGCTGACTTCCTACCCCATGCCACTTGGCACCTTTGACCCCCGAAATCAGTTCCAGTGGTGTGACTTCACTCAAATACTGATGGTATCGCTTGGCCAGGCTATTGAAGAACAGGTGTGAGACCACAAAAACATATAGAGTATAATACAGCACAGAGCAATGACCCGTCAAACTGGCGCAGTGGCTGTCTAAATTTGGGATGCCAGCCATTTGAGGCCATCGAGGATTTTTGCCAGTTGATTGTCCTACTAACTGGGTGGTCCCATATCTCTTTGCTAATCATCTCCGGAAATCCTCTCCTTCTGCTCATTGCCTTGTAGGGGTTTGAGGTATTAGGGGGCTGATCAAGGAAAAATATATGACCAAGGGGTGGCAGTGGCACACACAAGGTTTGTTGGATGACACGACAGGGTTTTCAGGCAGAGGAAGTGCATCACAGCAGGAGTCTGTACAGGGGCTGTGGCCAAGGGTCACTACGCAGAAGGAGAGGGGAGCAAGGGAACTGCTAGGAGATAGGGGGACCAGAGAGGGAGCTTATATGTCTAGGTGACGTCACTCAGCAGCAAAGTGGGGAGTCTCTGGGTGGGAGCTCTGAAGGGCAGCAGCGGCTTGGGTCTTCTGTAGCCTGGGGCTCACCTTATCTATTGCCAGCAGATGTAGGGTGAGGTCTCATGGTGTATGCAAAGCAGGTAGGCTCTGAATGGTGAAAAATCTGCTTGTTTGGGCTATTTGTAAAATAATTGGATGTGTACAAATTTAAGTTTGGGACAGTGGGCTTTTGAACTATTGGGTCTCAACCTGCAGTAAAGAAATAAGCAACCTAGGGGCCAATCCCCAGAGGCCATCTTTGACCCATTTATATAACATGTGAAGGCACAATCCATCCCGTTAGGTTCTTAGGATTCTGGCACAAAGGTTAAAAGGTATAGTTGCAGTTTCTCAGTTAGGGATTATCCGTGCTTCTGACACCTGCATTTGCAGCCCTGGGCCCAGGACCACTGCATCAGTAGGAAAGAAGAAAGTTGAGGTGATGTGGGGAAAGAATTGTATGGTAGTACCAGCATCTTCCCTCCCCTCTCTGCCTCAGACCTCTCAGAAAAATGGAGGAATCTATCTAGTGGGGACTCTCCCTCGGTCCTTATCATATTAAATGTGAGCATACATTCATGAAGGGGTGTAAGCCAGCTCTTCATGCCTTTATCTCCTCTGTTTTAGACAATTGCCTGTTTCAATTCTCTATCAAACCAGTACTCTGAGGATGATATGCAACATGATGTATCCATTTGACGTGCTATCTCTTTGCCCATTGTTGGACACTATGAACTGTAAAGTGTGTTCTTTGGTCTAAAAAAAAGTAAGTGAGTAGTCCCAATGACTACAGTATCTTCTATTCCAGTCCTTTTATAGTATTCTGAATATTTGCCTCTACCACTGAGTATGCAAAGCCCAGTACAGAGTGTCTATTCCTGTCAAGACCCATTTATAAAAGAAATTATAATTATATGATGTGATAGAAGTGTTAGCTAACACTACAGTGGTGATCATATTGCAATACACAGTCATGCGTTGCTTAACGACGGGGATCTGTTCTGAGAAAAGCATCGTTAGGCGATTCATCTTTGTGCAAACAGCATTGAGTGTACTTACACAAACCTAGATGGTATACCTTCTACACAGCTAGGCCTCCTGCTACTAATCTTATGGGACCATGGTCTTATATGTAGTGCATCGTTGACCAAAACGTCATTATGTGGCGCATGACTGTACATAAATGCATCAAATCAACACCATTGTACACCTTAAACTTACATAACGTTATATGTCAATTATATCTCAATTTAAAAAAATAAAGACGCATTTATAGCCTTCCGGAACTACCAGCAGTGGTCTGACATAGTCTACTTACCAGCTATGTGTAGGACCGTGCCCCAGGGAATCTGCCCCACAATCGTCTGAAGTCTCTGTCTCTCTCGTTGTAAGCCAGTTCTTACTGACATTTTGTATCTCAGTGGGTGCTAGAGGAACATGTCAATGATCGGCTCACCTCCGCATTGCTGGATCTCTCCCACATCCACTCATTTCATGGACCCAGGTGGCCACCCCAAGCAAGCACACCAGGATATCCACTTGCCAGCTCCTCGGAATCCTGAAAGGGGTTCTTCTGATAGGATCGGCATGTTCTACTTTTTACACCATTTAAATTTCCCTGGTGATTTCCACAGGGCTGTGTCCCATGTGGGGATCCTTTTAATAGTCCAGTTTTCTATTGCCCATCTGCTTGACCGTATGGTCAGGCCGTTGGCAACTACCCATTAGCCGGTAAAATCTCAGACATAGAAGCTATTCTCCTTGCTCAATTCTTCCATCACTGCAAGGAAAACAGCATGCAGTTCAGCCCACTGAATTGATTTGTTCTCACCTTCTTCAATAGGAGTTTTTTTCATCAGTCAGTTGTAGTGTGGTGGCCTTCCAAACACGATGTTATTGGTCCACCTCGGAACTGCCATCTACAATTAAGCAGCTGTTTCTTGTCCAGTGGCAATAGGATTTGGCAGCTCCTCAGGTTATTCCATAGTCAGCCCTAAGGAGAAGAGTCTACTTGCTTGTGAATATGATTTCTTGCATTCCTCTGGTAGCATGTTCCTATATAAACCATTTCCATTTTATTACGGAACTTCTGGGTACTGCCTTCCTTCTTGGAGTGTTTCTCTGACATTACCCAAGACATTATGGGTATTTCATATTTCAAGACTATTTTACGTCCTTCAGTCGTAGGAACAGTTTTAATTAACGCCTAATAGCTAGCTAATAATTGTCTCTCAACCGATATCTACTGTACTTGCTGTGTCTGGAAATTTTCTGGTCCAAAATCCCAGTGGTTGCCATGGGGTGGCACTCATGGACTTTTGCCATAAACCCCAGTCTATCTCTTTTTGTCTGCCAGGTATCCTACACTATTTCACATCCACAGCCTGTGTGGTCTCCAGCAATTCTGTAAGTTCCCATTTAGCATGGTCAATTAGTACTGGCTGAAGAGTGAACTTACATGCCTTATGTTTTACAGTACTAGGTAGGAGAAGTGTTCCCCAGTCAGACATCATCCCAATAGCACATTCAGGTAAGGGAGCTGCAACCACTTCACACAAAGTTCAGTCACACATTTCAATTTTCATCCAAACTTTTATCTTAATCTCAACTATCGCATCCCTATATCCTCCCAATCTAACTGTAGCCCCTGTTAGGACTTCATCAATAGGTTTTCGAATAACTGTGCATTGGGCTTCCATGTCAAGGAGTCCCAGAAATTTTCTTCTCCTTCCTGGTCATTTTACTCACACACGTGCATATGGCCTTGGGTCTCCAGGCCAAGGATTAGGTCAAGAGATTTTGTGGCTCCTTTATCAATCCTCATCCTGATTAATTTGCCAAACCATCACCCCCAGCAACTTGAGGTCAGTTTTCCCATCGTTATCTTTGCTTTCTGACTTTTAAAATTCCCCCAAACTAGGGAGAATAGAGTGGATTTGTTTGGAGCACTTCAGTGTTGGGGGGCTAGCAGAGGGTCCTGGCGGCCCACCCAACCTCCAGTAGAGCTGCATTAACACCTTGGTTTTGGTGTCATCAATGTCCACTGTATTAATCCCATTTCTTAATAACCGTTTAAAGATTTCCACCCTGCTTGGACAAGTCCTTAACTCTCCCTTTTGTAGTTCTCCATTATTTTGTGACTCACTCTAATTTTCATAGCATCTGCAATATCCATAAGTGAAAGCTGGTTATATCGACCCACGAAATAAGATGCCTCCTTGTTATGACTTTGTTAAATTAACATTTGTTAAGTAGAGCCCCAGGGAGCCAGACGGTGAGCCAAGGTTCAACAAAAGACCACCAGAGAAATCGAAATACGGAGGTTTCTTACTCACAGGTTCTGAAGGAGGCACACCTTGAAGGGCCACATGGGGAGGTCAAGGCAGGTTGCAGGCAAAGAGAGAGGCAGGACCTGGGGCACATGCCTTTATTACGGTCTGTGGGTGGAGTGCTTTGGGGTTCCCCAGCCAAGGCTGGATTGGTCAATTCAAACCAAAAAGAGCAGGGTCTTGGTGAGCTCCAGAGGGGTCTTATCTAAGGAGCATACAAGGGGAATTCACAATAAAGGCAGAGAGACATTGATGTTACAAGATCTCAGAGACCCAGACTTTGAGATTTAGACCAAAGAGCCATTGATAGTAGAAGAGTTAAGAGCAGCCTAGATTTGCAATCAGAGTAGAGGGGCACAATGGGGGAAGTATAAACAGGAGCCTAGGATTTGACGTCTAGGTTAGAGAATCATTGATAATGGAACTGTTAGCAGAAGGGTTCAAAATGCGGACTAGAGGAGCATTGGTAGCAAAAGAGTTAATAAAGCCCAGCATAGGAAGTCAGAGCAAAGGGGTAATGGTGGTGGAAGAGGAAAAAGAGGCCCAAGGTTAAGTTGACAAAGGAGAGTGATTGATGGTGGAAGAGTGAACAGAGACAAGGGTTTGGGTTCACAAAAGAGAACTTCTGATGGAATAAATAACAGAGGCCTGGATCAGAGTAGCAACGATGGTGGAAAAGTTGAAGAAGCCTGAGACTGAAGCCAGACCAGAGGGACATTGATGGTGGAAGAGTTAACAGAGGCCCAAGTTGAGGTTATAGCAGAGGGCTGGTAATGATGGGATACTTAACAGCGGCCTGGATTTTAGGTCAAACCAGGGAGGTGTTTAATGATTGAATAGTTAACAGGGGCCCAGGTCCCAAATCAGAACAAGCGGGCTGTATTAGTCTGGGTTCTCCAGAGAAACAGAACCAATAGTGCGTGTATGTATAAAGAGATTTATTATAAAGTAACTGGATCACACGGTTATGGAGGCTGACAAGTCCCACAATCCGCAGTCAGCAAGCTGGAGACCCAAGAGAGCCAATGGTGTAAGTTCCAGTCTGAATGCAGAAGACTGATGTCCCAGCTCAAAGATAATCAGGCAGAGAGGGTGAATCCCCCTTTACTAAGCCTTTTGTTCTATTCAGGCCTTCAATGGATTGAATGGGGCCCATTCACATTAGGGAAGGCAATCTGCTTCACTCTGTCTACCAGTTCAAATGTTAATCTCATCCAGAAACACCCACACAGACACACCCAGAATAATGTTTAACCAAATATGTGGGTGCCCCATGGCCCAGTTAAGTTGATATATAAAATTAACCATCACTAAGACATTGATAGAGGAAGAAACAGCGGCCCAAAGTTAGACCAGAGAGGCTGTTGATTTGGTGTTGGCATAGTTAACAGAGACATAAGCTCCAGTTCAGAATCAAAGGGCACTCGTCGTATAAGAGTGAATGAAGGCACAAGTTCAACGTGTAGAATAGCGGGTCATTGATGGTGGAATAATTTTAAGAAGCCCAAGATAAAGGTCATCCCAGAGCAGCATTGATGGTGCAATATTAAAAAAAGGCTTGATATTATCAAAGTGACAAGAGATAATAAGTGTTGGCAAGAGTGTGCAGAAAAGGGAACACTTATACATTGTTTGTGGGAATGTGAATTGGTATAGCCACTATGAGAAAGAATATGGAGATTCCTCAAAAAATTGAAAATTGATCCAGTACTACCATTTCTGGGTATACATTCAAAGGCAATGAAATCTGAGTCTTGAAGAGATGTCTACACTCCCATGTGCAGCGCAGCATTACTCACAGTAGCCAAGGTATGGAAACAACCTAAGTGCCTGTTGATGGATGAATGGATAAAGAAAATGTGGTATACAGATCTTCCTCTGACTTATGATGGGGTTATGTCCCAATAAACCCATCGTAAATGGAAACTGTTGTAAGTCAAAAATGCTTCTAGTACGCCTAGCCTGCCAAACATCATAGCTTAGCCTAGCCTACCTTAAACGTGCTCAGAACACTGACATTAGCCTGTTGGGCAAAATCATCCAATACAAAGCCTATTTTATAATAAAATGTTGACTATCTCATGTAATTTATGAATATCTCATGTACTGAAAGTGAAACATAGAATGGTTGTATGGGTACAAAATGGTTGTAAGTGTATTGATTGCTCACCCTCGTGATTGCATGGCTGACTGGGAGCTGCGGCTCGTTGCCACTGCCCAGCATCACAAGAGAGAATTGTATCACATATCGTTAGCCCAGGAAAAGATCAAAATTTAAAATATGGTTTCTACCGAATATGTATCACTTTTGTACCATCATAAAGTAAAAAAAATCATAAGTTGAATCATTGTAAGTCAGGCATCTTCCATATATATACCATGGAATATTATATAGCCATAAAATGAAGGAAATCTTGCCACTTGCAACAACATAGATGAACCTGGAAGACATTATGCTAAGTTAAATAAACCAGACGGAGAAAGACAAACACTGTATGGTATCACTTATAAATAGAATCTAAAAAAGTTGAATTCATGGAAACGGAGAGTAGGATGGTGGTTGCAAGGCTCTGGGAGATGGGGGAAATGGGGAGATGTTGGTCAAAGGGTTTAAACTTTTTATAAGATGAATAAGTTCTGGGGATCTAATTTACAGCATAGTGACCATAGTTAATAATACTGTGTTGTATACCTGAAATTTGTTAGGAGACAAGATCTTAAGTGTTCTCAACAACCCCCCCACCAAAAAAAAGGTAAGTATATGAGGTGATGGATGTGTTAATTAACTTAATTGTGGGGGTCATTCACGATTTATATGTATATCAAACCATCACATGTATACCTTAAATATATACAATTTTTATTTGTCAGTTATGCCACAAGGAAGCTGGGAAAAAAACTCAGAAGCTTGGGTTCAAGTTCAGACCTCAAAAGGTGGATATTAGAATATTTAACAATAACTCAGATTCAAGGTTAGACTAGGAGGGCATTAATGGAAGAATAGTTAGACACATGGGTTACAGGATAGAGGAGCATTGATGTGGAACAGGTAACAGGTGTCCAAGTTCAATATGAGTCCAGAGAGAATTCGAAGGTAAAAGCATTAATTTAGGCCCTGGTTTGAGAAGAGCATTGATAATAGAATTGGTAACAGAGGCTCATGACTTTAGATCTAGACCAAATGGGCACTGATGTTGAAAAAATTTACAGACCAAAGTTTACAGTTGAACTGGAAGAAAACTGATAGAGGAAGATAAATCAGAGGCCTGAAATTTGAGATCTAGACCAGAAGGTAATTTGTGGTGGAGGAATTAACAGAGGCGTGGGATTAAGGTCAGACCACAGAGACATTGATGGTGCAATAGTTAACAAATACTTGAGTTTCATGTCAGTTCAGAGGGACATTCATGTTGGAAGAGGTAACAAGGTTCTGGGTTTGCAGTTACAGCTGAGTGACACTGATGGAGGAATAATTAACAGAAGTTCACGTTCAAAGTCAGACTCAAGAGGCATTAATGGTGATAGTTTAAAGCGGCCTGGCTTCAAGGTCACAGCAGATGGATACTCACAGTGTAGAAGTTGACAGAAGCTATTCTCGATTTCAGAGCAGAGAGGCGTTGATGAAGGAAGAATTGACAGAGGCCCAGGATTTGAAGTCTAGACCCAAGGGTATTGATTGTTTTGTATTGCACTAGTTGTTGAAGAGTTAATGGAGATAGTTTCAAGGTCTAGGTGGAGTGGTTTAGAGAGGCTAACTTTGAGGTCAGTCTAGAGTATCAGAGATATTAGAAGATTTAGTGGAGGCATTATTCTCATTATATAACAGAGGGGAATTGATCAGGGATGAGGTAATAGAACCAAGGACAAGATCTGAAAAAGAAGGAAATTGATGGTAGATGAGTTAACAGAGGCCTGAATTGGAAGTCAAGGTAGGGGGACACTAATGATGGAAGAGTTGTTTGATGCTTGGGATTTGGCATCCAGAATAAAGTGAGAATGATATTGAAATGGTTAACACAGGGCAAGATACAACGTTAGAGCAGAGGTGTATTGATGGTGCTATTTTAATAGCAGTCTGGATTCAAGATTTATACCAAAAGAGGTTTTGTGATAGTTCGTAAAGGACTGCAATTGACATCAGACCAGAAAGCTATTAACGGCATAATATGTAACAAAAACCTAGGTTCAAGGTTAGACAAGAAAGGTGTTGACTGTGGATTCCATTGGTCCTTCAGTGCTAGCAGGGCCCACCTCACCTGACCCTCAAACCCCAGGCACTGCCACCCTCCAGACCTACCATTGACTCTTCAATGCTGGTAGAGCCAGCCCTCGCCTGTCACTCGCAGCATCAGCATTACCACTTTCCAGGCCTCCCATTGGCTTTTCATTGTGACAGGGCCCACCCCAGCCTGTCATTCACAGCTTTAGTGTCACCATTCTCATTGCCTTCTGGGCCTCCCACTGGCCCTTCAATGGGGCAAAGTCAACTCCTACTTGTCACTTATAGCCCCAGGATCATTGTCCCTCAGGCCTTCCATGTCTGCCCAGTGTCTGCCCCTGCCTGTCACTTTCAGCCTAGTGTTGTCACTGCCCAGGCCTCCTGTTGGCCCCTCAAATGGGTATAGTTCACTCCAGCCTGTCACTCATAGTACCCTGTGTTAGTATCCTTCCAGCCTCATTGGCTCCTCTGAGCTCTGCCAAGGCCAGTCTTTGCCTGTCACCTACAATCTTCCTGTCTTGTAATCCAAAGTCTCTGACAGAATTAACAGAAGCCAGAATAGATTCAAGAACACACTTGATCAGTATTGATGATGGAGAAGTAGACTCATTATCTGAGATCTACACTTTGATTATGAAAGAATTAACAAAGTCACAGTTTTGCGATCCGTAGCAGAGAGTCATTGATTGTGAAATGGTTATATGAGACCTATGTTTGATGTTCAGGCAAGAGGAGCATTGATGGTAGAAGTGTTAAGAGAGGCTTGGGTTCTCTGCATAGTTTAGAGGGGTAGTATGGGGGGAATATTAACAATACCAAAGGGGCCGGCCCCGTGGCCAAGTGGTTAAGTTTGCGGGCTCTGCTTCGGCAGCCCAGGGTTTCGCCGATTCAGATCCTGGGCACGGACCAAGCATCACTCATCAGGCCATGCTGAGGTGGCGTCCCATGTGCCACAACTAGAAGGACCCACAACTAAAAATATACAACTATGTACCAGGGGGCTTTGGGAAGAAGAAGGAAAAATAAAATCTTCTAAAAACAAAAAAAAACTGTCCCCCCCGCCAAAAAAAAACAATACCAAAGATACAGTTTAGACCTGAGGGATATTGATGGTGGAATAGTTAACAGATTCACGAATCTGAGAAACAGAGAAGCACTGATGGTGGAAGAGTTGACAGCTAATTCGATTTGAGATCTAGATCAGATGGGCATTGACATTGGAAAAGTTGGCAGGGGTCTTGTTTCTTTGTCACATTGCAAAGTAAAAAATGACCACAATCCTTTTCAGTTCTTCTCATTCTTACATTGGGCTGGCTTTGTGACTTACTTTGACGAGTAGAATGTGGCAGAGGTGATGTTACATGCCAGTTATGGCCCAAATATCAAGAGCTTGAGCTTTGCAGCTTCTGCCTTCACCCTTGTGGAGCTCTTCCTCTATCATGTAAAGAAATTCAGGCTGGAAATCTAAGAGGAGAGGAGAGGCCTAGCCATCCTAGTCATTACAGTCATCCCAGTTGAGGCCCAGACATGTGAGAGAGGCCATCTTGGCCCTTTCAGCTGAGTGCGACTGCATGTTGTGAGCCCAGGTGAGAACAGCAGAGGAATCGCCCAGTCAACACTAAGAATCCTTAAAAATAATAAATTGTTGTTGCTTTAAGGCATTAAGTTTTGTGGTCATTTGTTACAATAGTAATAGACAACCGAAATCTCACATTGGAGGAGTTTTAGCGGTGGAATAGTGAACAGAGGACAAGGACAAGCCAGGGTTCATTGATGGTCCAGAAAGGCACCAATGATGCAATAATTAATAAAGTTCAGGTTTGATTTTAAGACCGTAGGAGCAATGATTGTGGATGAGTTAACATACACCCAGGCTGAATTTCAACTAGATGAGTACTGACAGTAGAATAATTGAAACAGGCTCAAGTTGTAGTTCAGACCAGAGGAGTGCTGATGGAACAGTTAGGAAAGTTCCAGGATTCAAGATCTCTACCAGTGAGATATTGATGTGGACAGTACCCCTGGTTCAAGGTGAAATCAGAAGGAGCTTGATGGTGGAAGAGTTAACAGAAACCCAGTTTTAAGGCCATTCCAGAGGGATTTTATTTTAGATTTTAGTTCAGACTCCTGATTTACACAGTGTGAAAACTGTGTGAAATAATTTAAAAAGTCAACACTTGCCTATGTAACTTTTCTATTGCAGTGTAATGCACCAACTCAAAATAAATACAGTATTTGCTGTAGAAGTTCCTGAAAAATGGAGGTTAAGGTGTCATGGAGAGATTGGAGAAGGCCTTTTTTGAAAGTTTTGATAAGTAGCTACTGCCTAAATGATGTCAGGAAGTTATTAACAGAGCAAAAGATGAAGAACAAACCGAGGGAGCAAATGTATATAAACAAAGGGCTGTAATTAGTAATGAACAGGCATTATTGGTAGGGGAGAACTGATATTCCGGCCACATCGTAACAGAAGCTACTTTATTTCATTTAATTTAAGCTACCATAAATTGTAAGATGCAACGTTATTTTATGTACCTCCAAGGAAAAAAAAAATCTCCTCTGCTAAAGGAATCATTTCTTGCCATCAATAGTAAGACAACCTGATTTCACAGATGCTAAAGTGTGAATAAAAATGTGTGTCCTTGAATAGGTGAAACCTGACATTTGTTGGGGACTTGTGTAATGCCAGCTTAGAGGCATGAGTGAATCTTGACTATGTAAAGCTTTGTGTGTCAGGCTGATCACTGTAAAACTTTTCACATTCAATAGAATTCAGAGATAAGAAAATCAAGATCTAGTGCAGCCACTACGGAAAACATTATGGAGATTCCTCAAAAAATTAAAAATAGACCTACCATATGATCCAGCTATTCCACTGCTGGGTATTTATCCAAAGAACATGAAAACACTAATTTGAAAAGATATTTGCACCCCTATGTTCATTGCAGCATTATTCATAATAGCCAAGACTTGGAAACAACCCAAGTGTCCATCGATGGATGATGGGATAAAGAAGATATGGTATATATAATGGAATTCTACTCAGCCATAAAAAAGCATGAAATCTTGCCATTTGTGACAACATGGATGGACCTTGAGGGTTTTTTGTACTAAGTGAAATAAGTCAGAGGGAGAAAGAAAAAATACTGTATCATTTCATCCATATGTGGAAGATAAAACAATAATAACAACAAACAAACACATGGATACAGAGAACAGATTGGTGGTTATCAGAAAGGAAAGCAGATGAGGGGAGGGAAAAAGGGGTAAAGGGGGACAATTGTACGGTGACAGATGGCAAACAGACTTGGTCGTGAACATGATGTAGTCTATACAGAAGTGGAAATATAATGATGAACACCTGAAATTCATATAATGTTATAAACCAATATTACATAAATAAATAAATAAATAAATGAAAAGAAAACCAAGATCTAAAAGTAGAGGTTAAAGTGTGAGGGATCTTTTACTTTTGGCCATAATGGAGTAGTTTGTACTGGACTCTCTTGCTAAAACAACTATAAAGGCTGGATAAATATATATAAAACTTGTTTGAAGGCACTGGAAACTAACCAATACATGCAGGACTTGAGGAGCCACAATTCTTGAGAGAAGGGAAGCCCATGGAGTTCTACTTTTACCCTGGCATTTTCCCTGAAGGCCTTTTCCAAATGGCAGTGCAGGACAATAAGAGGGAATAGACCAATCAAAAAGTGACTAGCTTGCCAAAGTAGCTGGGGTTAAGGGGCAAAAAATCCCCGAGAGGAAGGCACTGCAGAGAAGGAGCCAAAATATCTGTGTACAAATACCCCTTTGTCTGACTCTTAAGCTTAATGTGTGCAGGACACACTCCAGGAAACCTAACAGAAAACTGCAGCTAGGAGAATAAACAGATGAGTGGAGATTTTGGCAGCTGTTTGGTGCTGGAGAGGCAAAGGATGGAGTTCAAACCTTACTAAGTTAGAGACCCTGGCAAGCACTCTAGGCTTTTGGATGAGACCCAGAAGAGCCATGCCCTAGGAGTAAGGGCTACAATTCAGGGGTAAGGGTTATGTCCTATGAGTGAGGGTTTAACTGGAATAGACCAGCCTCAACAAAGCCTAAAATCGAGTCTTGGCAGGATCAGTGTGATTTCACCAGACTCTATCTGCAGAAATGGAGAAGCAGATCCTGGGGGTTGGCCCAGTGGCATAGTGGTTAATTTCGCATGCTCCACTTCAGCAGCCCAGGGTTCACTGGTTTGGATCCTGGGTGCAGACCTACACACTGCTCATTAAGCTATGCTGTGGTGGCATCTCACATAGAAGAACTGGAAGGACTTACAACTAGGATATACAACTATGTACTGGGGCTTTGGAGAGGAAAAAAAAAAAGAGGATGATTGGCAACAGATGTTATCTCAGGGCCAATCTTCCTCACCAAAAAAAAAAAAAAAAGAGAGAGAGAGAGAGAGAAAGAAAGAAAAAAAAATGAATTGACTTTAAAAAAGAAAAGCAGGTCCTAAAATTTATATGAAATTTCAAGGGGCCCCAAAAAGCCAAAAGAATATTGAAAAAGAAGAAAAATTGGAGGACTTACACTTCCTGATTTCAAATCTTAATACAAAGCCACAGTAGTCAAAACGGTGTGAGACTGGCACAAGGACAGACTAATAGATAAATGGAATAGAATAAAAAGTCCAGAAATAAACTCATACATGTATGGTCAATTGGTTTTCAACAAGGGTGCCAAGACAATCCAATGGAAGAGAGAACAAACAGTCTCTTCAACAATGTGCTGGGACAGCTGGATATCCACATACAAAAAAAGGAAGTTGGATCTTGACATCAGACCACATATAAAAATTAACTCAAAATGTATCAACCTAAATATAAGAACTAAAACTATAAAATTCTTAGAAGAAAACATACGGGTAAATCTTCATGACCTTGCATTTGGCAATGGTTTCTGAGATATGATACCAAAATCATAAGCAACCACAGAAAAAATAGATAAATTGGGCTTTATCAAAATTGAAAACTTTTGTGCATCAAAGGACATTATCAAGAGAGTGAAGACAACCTAGAGAATGGGAGAAACTATTTGCTAATATATATCTGATAAGGGTTTGGTATCCAGAATATATAAAGAACTCTTACAACTTAACAAAAAGACAAAAATTCATTTTAAAAAATGGGCAAAGGACATTTCTCCAAAGAAGATAGCCCACATGGCCAATAAGCACATGAAAAGAGTCTCACCATCATTACTCATCAGGGAAATGCAAATCGAAACCACGGTGAGATACCACTTCACACCTACTAGGATGACTAGAATAAAAACAAGTGTTGGGGAGGATGTGGAGAAATTGGAACCCTTCTACATTGCTGGTGGGAATGTAAAACAGTGCAGCCACAGTGGAAAACAGTCTGGAGGTTCCTCAAAAAGTTAAACACAGAAATACCATATGGCCCAGCAATTCCGCTCCTAGGTATATACCCAATAAAATTGAAAACAGGTGTTCAAACAAAAATTTGTACACAAATATTCATAGCAGCACTGTTCACAATAGTCAAAAGGTGGAAACAACCCAAATGTCTGTCAACTGATGAATGGATAGACCAAATGTGGTATATCCCCACAACAGAGCCAGAAAAACGAATGAATACTGATACATGCTATCACATGGATGAATCTTGAGGACATTATGCTAAGTGAAGGAAAGACACAAAAGGCCACATAGTGTATGATTCTATTTATATGAAATATCCAGAATAGGCAAATCCATAGAGACAGAAAGCAGATTAGTGGCAGCCAGGGGCTGGGGGCAGGGGGGACTGGAGAATAACTCCTTAATGGGTAAGGGGTTTCCTTTTGGGGTAATGAAGATGGTCTGGGACTAGATAGTGGTAATGGTTGCACGGCATTGTGAGTGGACTAAACGACACTGAATTATACACTTTAAAATGGTTAAAATAGTAAATTTCATGTTATGTGTATTTTATGACAATAAAAAGGTGTTAACTCGCTCTCCGTGTCTCTGCCATAGTGATGTGTCTGATTGACTCTGTTCCTCTCCATGTCTTCTCACACGACTTTCAGGATTAAGCGATTCCTGGCCAAGGAACCAAAGCTGACTCGTCCCATTCACCAATGGATTCGGATGAAAACTGGCAAGAAAATCAGGTACAACTCCAAGAGGAGACATGGGAGAAGAACCATGCTGGTTCTATAAAAAAATCGCACATGAGATGGCACACATATTCAAGCTTTATCAAGGTCACTAGCATCTTAGCATATCAGGCTGAAAACATCACCGTTATCTGGACAGTTGGACATGCTTTATTGGGAAAATGACTTTTATCTTTGTTTCTATGCTTCTGCACTAGCAGGTTGGGTCAGTAATACATATGTGAGAGCTTTGGTTTGAAAAAAATGTGTTAATATGGGGTACCATGACCATGAAGCAGAGTGAATGGAAGCGAGTAAACAGTGTGATCAGATGGGGGAAATCTGGAGCACAGTGGGAGGGAATAGATTTGAATGTTGATAGAGTAGGAAGGAATGGGAGCCACGAAGGGCAGAGTGAACTGGAACAGAGGTGACTGGCAGTGTTGCACTTTATATCTGAGTGAGTCCTGTGCTTCTGGAAAGCAGTGATGGTGAAGAAATCTGCCCCCTCTTTTGTGTTCCAGGAAAGGGATGACTGCAAAGGCCCCTATGTTAATCAGCGTGGGCTGCCACCACAAAATACCACTGAAGGTGGCTTCAAGGACAGAACTTTACTTCTCACAGTTCTGGAGGCTGTGAAGTCCAAGACCAAGGTGCCAGCTGGTTTGGTTCCTGGGGAGAGCTCTCTTCCTGGTGTGCAGAGAGCTGCCTTCTCATTGCGTCTTCGACTAGGACCCCCCACTTCTCCCAAATCTGTCCTGGGCTTCTGTCTCCGACTTTCCCTGCACTTATATTTACTGGTGTCACTTTCTTTTTAAAATTTTTTAATGCTTTTTTGGTGAGGAAGATTGGCCCTGAGCTAACATCTGTTACCAATCTTCCTCTTTTTCTTCCCAAAGCCCCAGTACACAGTTGCACATCCTAGTTCTAAGTCCTTCTAGTTTTATGTGGGATGCCACCACAGCATGGCTTGATGAGTAGTGTAGGTCTGCACCCAGAATTCTAACCCGAGAACTCGGCTGACAAAGCAAAGCATGCGAACTTAAGCACTTGGCCATGGACTGGCCCTCCGGTGTCACTTTCTTCACACATCTCTTTCTCTGAGGACATAATTGTACCACCCCTGGCCTTCCCCTATCTGCACCAGTGGCATCTCCCACAGAGCACTGTACCAACCCGGGCCATCAACACTGCTAGCCCAATAGCAGTTATCAAAAGGACTCTGCTACCCTCCACTTCCCCCCATCTCCCTAATCTTATCTCCTTGAGAGGACTGCCACCCCCACACCTTCTCCCCATATCCCCGGTGGTACTGATCTGTAGAGGAATGCATCATTCCTGGATTTACCTCTCTTCTTCCCGTTAATGGTTCCCAAGCAGAACTGTATTATTCTTGTCCTCCCTCCGGCATCTCCGCAGTGGCATCTGCCCCGCCCCGCACCGTGGTCCTCAGCTCTAAATTTGTAGATATCAGTTCCTATCAAACCCCCCAAACACGCGCATAACTCGCCCATCACTAGCCTTTGCACAAAGGGCCCCACTCTTATTGCAAGTTTTCAAATTCCTCCTGAAATCCGTCTCTTCTAAACTTTAAGAGGCACGTTTCTCTGCTGTACGGAATGGTGACCTCGGTAAAGATGTCTGTTCCCTTGACAATCCGGTTTATTGGTGCGGCCATTTTTCTGGCCGGCCAATTACGGTCGTTGAAGTTACCGATGCTACTGGCTACAAGCTCCCTTGACTTCAGACAGGGCAACTGCGCATGAGCAGGAATAGTCACGGACTGTACAGATGGTGTGGTCCAGGACCAAGAAAGTGGTTGTCGGAGGAAGTTGTGACTGATTTTGGAAACACCAGGCAGACCTCGCCAGTATAGGAATTCAGGACTTAACATCAGAGCAGGGGGTGAAGGGGAGAGGGTTCACTCAGAGCGGCAGTGAGACAGGGCTGGTGGTCTGCGGGCGGAATGACCCGGGAGAGTGTGGGCTTTGTAAAGACGCGAATGTACAGAGTGAGTACTTGGAGGGGGGCTCTGAGATGATGAATGAGAGTGTCGACGTGACTGGGGGCCTTAAGCCGATTGATGGGGTCTGTGGAGTCAGTGACCGGGGCTGTGGAATGAATGATGCAGCCTGTAGGGTAAATGATGGTTGTGTGTGTGATGGGAGGTCTCTGGGGCCAGTGATGGGGCATTTGTGGTGTGAGTGATGGGGTCCCTGGGGTGAATGATAGGGGTATTTGGGGTGAGAGGGGTGTCTGTGGGGTGTGTGAGAGGAGGGTCTCTGGAGTCAGTGATGGATGAGGGTGAGTGTTAGGAGCTCTGAGATGTCCGCAGTAGGGCAGTGTTGCTGAATGATGGGGATAGCAATGTTCTGTCCCATTTTTCTTGGCTGCAGCGTGGCCATTTTACCAGCTGGCGTTTATGGATTTCTAGTCTGATTTGGTGAACTTTTGATCTGAGTTTTCCATGCCATCTCCAACTCTTCTCTTTTCTTCTCCCCTATCTCAACAGCTCTGCCTTTTTAGGCCACTGCCCTCTCTCCACAAGTCAGACATGACTAAGTTCCAGGTTAGTTCTTATTTTCTCCCCTCCCCCTAACCTATGTTAGGACACTTAGGAGCAAGAAACCAGTGTGTGGTGGTTAAGAGCGCAGACTCTGGGGCCAAAGTGCCCTTAATAGCTTTGTGAGCTTAGGCAAGTCTCAACCTCTCTGTGTCTTAGTTTCCCCATCTCTATTATTTTATTTTATTTTTTTAAAGATTGGTACCTGAGCTAACAACTGTTGTCAATCTTCTTTTTTTTTTCCCTGCTTTTTCTCCCCAAATCCCCCCAGCACATAGTTGTATATTTTAGTTGTGGGTCCTTCTAGTTGTGGCATGTGGGACGCTGCCTCAGCGTGGCCTAGGGAGTGGTGCCATGTCGGCGCCCAGGATCCGAAGTGGCAAAACCCTGGGCCACCGAAGTGGAGCACGTGAACTTGCCGGCCCTCCCCATCTCTAAAATGGCGATGATGATGATGATAATAATACCTACACCTTTATAGTTGTTGTGAAGACCAGTTAATATTCAGTGTTTAGAACAATGCCTGGCACACACATAATAATCCTTATATATGGGCTTGATATTATTATTATATGTTATTAAGATATTATTTATACCATAAAATGCATAAAAAGTTAGGATTAGGGAAGTAGAGCAAGACCAAAGCAAGGCTGAAATGTATATATGTAGATAATAGGATCCTACATAATTAAGTTGAGCTACAGTTATTTTTCTGAGCTTCCTGGAAGCTATGACATAAACGGAAGGAAACACTCACTTGTTTTATTTATCTCATCCATATAGATGTCAATGCAAATAATCAGTAATCATTCTATTGTAAAAGAAAAGGGAGAGAGAGTTTTATTCAAGCCAAACTGAGGACTGTAACCCAGGAGGGGCAGCCTTCACAAGGAAGAAAGTGCTCCAGGGAAGAGTGATTTTCAGCACAGTTGTATACCACTTCCAAACAAGAGGCATACACTAAGCATGACAGGGGTCCATTCTTTCAGGAGCTCCAAGAGATATTTTGTTACCGATTAGCATGTACACAGCGGGCCAGCATGACGCTGGAGTCTTATCTTCAAAGAATGCTGGCGCCATAGGAAGGGAGGCATCAATTCTTGTCTTCAAAGAGTACGTTCTTTACTTAGGATAATGATTAAAGCTGATGTACAATCTGTGTTTCACAAGGCGCAAGTCAGGCCTTTTGGTTCAAATAAAATTTCAAGTTTAAAGCAGAATGACTTCTCCATACACCTCAGTATATAAAAATTTTCTTATATCATAGACAAAGTAGCCACTTCCTCAGAAACTTAGATTTCCTGATGTCGAGGTTTCAAGACATTTCACTGATGGGTCAGCCACGTCTTCATCAGCAATCTTGTGATAAATGCAAGGATAGGATTGCTCTGTGTGTGACCTAAAATATGTCTTCATGTCAGCCAAAGGTGTGCTGCTGGGGCACAGCTAAAGGGATGTGACTCTTCAGGAAACCACAAGTGGCTCTCTTATGTTCTGGCTCAATACAGGGATAAAACCTGGGTGGTCAGGAAGAATCAGTAAACCTTATGCCCTTCAAATTATTTTCCAATACATTTTTTTCTCATCTGGGACTTCAGAACAGCCTGAGCTATCCATAGGTCTGCCCTTTTCCTTTTCAGGCTGATAATTAATGATGTCTCTGACTATATTCTGTTCTTTCCCTTCTGCCCTTTTGAAAAAAGTCTATATTGTTTTATTTTTTCTCTCACTACAAAAGTGATATCAAAGTGGCACCAAAAATTCAAACTCTTTTAGGAATGTACAACCTAAAGAGAGAAAATATCTCATGATCTCCTATCACCACTCATTCCGGATGACTGATTCTATGGTGGATTTGATTAATTTCCATCGATACACCTCTTTCTCTCTCTTGTTCTTTAAAGTTACATACACATATAAACATATGGTTAATGTAAGTCTCCCTTTTGCTAAAATGTGCTCATAATATACAAACTGTCTTGCAACTCCCTGTTTCCCCTTTACATAAAAATATTGATAATGGTAGTAGTAGTAATGATAATACAGATGATGATGAGAATGATAATATTAGTGGCATTGACAGGAACTAACACGTAATGAGCTCACACTGCACCTGGCACTCCACCAAGCACTTTATACACATGACCACTTTACTCCTTACAACCACCTAAGAAGTGGGAACCATTAATGTCCACATCTTACAGATGAGGAAACTGAGTCCCAGAGTGGATAAGCAAGTGCCAAGGGCTTGCACAGCTGGTGATTGGCATAGCTGGGATAGTCTCTACTCAATGAATACCTGTTGATAGAAGATATTTCACTATCAGGAAATATCAGAGATATTTTTAACAGCTGGATATTTTTCTCTTGTATGCATGGGCCACGATTTATTAATCAGCCCCATATGCAAGGACTTCTGTGTAATTTCTGTCCCAGCATGGCCGTGATCTTTCTTGTCATCTATCATTGCATACTGTGGTGAGCATTTCTAGAATTTCTGGTTCCAAAGGTGGGCACATTTTGAACTTTTGTAGACATTGCCAAATTGCCTTTTGAAAAGTTAGTGCAAGTTTATACTCCCATTAATAATGAATGAAAATATCCTTTCTAATCCTTTTGTCATGTTTTTAATTCCTGCCATTTGATAGTTGAAAACACCTCATTTCTTATTTGTTTGTGTTTATTATCAATGAGGTTGAGTATCTTTTCGTATTTTTTTTCTTTTTAAATTTCTTTTGTGAACTGTTCTTTTACATACATTGCTCTTTTTTCCTGTGGGTTCTTACATCTTTGTCTTCCTATTTTTTTTTTTTAAAGATTTTATTTTACTTTTGCCTTTTTCTCCCCAAAGCCCCCCTGGTACATAGTTGTATATTGTTCGTTGTGGGTCCTTCTAGTTGTGGCATGTGGGACGCTGCCTCAGCGTGGCTTGATGAGCAGTGCCATGTCCGCGCCCAGGATTCGAACCAACGAAACACTGGGCCGCCTGCTGTGGAGCGCGCGAACTTAACCACTCGGCCACGGGGCCAGCCCCTGTCTTCCTATTTTTTTTATGGTTTATAATATTGTGTAATTTCGAGTGTACGTTATTGTTTATCTGTCTTCCTATTTTTTAAACCTCTCATGGAACTATAACTTAGATAAAAATCTTTTGGAGTAGAAATTTTATTGAAACATGGCATATAGAGAAAAGTATATAATGTATAGACGTTTCATGAATGTCTACAAGTTGGAAACACCTGTGTAACCAGTACCTGAATCAAGAAACAGGAAATGCTAAGCCCCCTGAAGCCTCCTTCATGCCACTTCCAATCACTATCCCCCGACTCGTGGGTAACCACTGTCTGATTTCTATCATCATAGATCATTTTTGCTTATTCTCGAATGTAATATAAATGGAATCATACAAGGGCGGCCCAGTGGCGCAGCGGTTAAGTGCACACATTCTGCTTCGGCGGCCTGGGGTTCGCTAGTTCGTATCCCGGGTGTGGACATGGCACCGCTTGTCAAGCCATGCTGTGGTAGGCGTCCCATGTATAAAATAGAGGAAGATGGGCACAGATGTTAGCTCAGGGCCCGTCTTCCTCAGCAAAAAGAGGAGGATTGGCAGCAGATGTTAGCTCAGGGCTAATCTTCCTCAAAAAAAAAAAAAATGGAATCATATATTATTATTCTTTTGGATCTGGCTTCTTTCATGCATCGTAATATTTTTGAGATTCATCCTTGTTATTTTATGTATCGGTATGTTGTTCTCTTTCCATTACTGTGTACTATTCTATTGTATAAATATATCACAATTGTTGAGCCATTCTGCCGATGGCTGTTTCTATTTGGGCTATTCCAAATAATACTTCTATGAATATTCTTGTACATGTCTTGGTGAACATATGTGTGCATCTCCTTTGGATATGTACCTAGGAATGGGGTTGCTGGGTCCCAGGTTAGGGGTGTGCTCAGCATTAGTGGATTCAGCTAAAATGCTTTCCAAAGTGGCTGGACCATTTTACTCTCACCAGTAATATATGAGCGTTATGGTCGCTCCACATCCTCGCCAACATTTGGGTTTTTGGTTTTAATTTTAGCCATTCTGTTGGTAAATAGTGGTATCTCATTGTGGTTTCAATTTGTATTTCCCTGATGATTGATGATGTTGAGCACCTTTTCCTATGTTTATTGGCCATTTGGATAGCATCTTTTATGAAGTGTCTGTTCAAATCTTTTTCTAGTTTTTCTGTTGGATTGTCTATATTTATCTTATTGATTTGTAGGAGTTCTTTATAGTTTCTTTTAAAAAAAAATACATTCCTAAATGTTACGTATTTATTTATTTTTTTGTGAGGAAGATTGGCCCTGAGCTAATGTCTGTTGCCAATCTTCCTCTTTTTTTTCTTTCTTTCTCTCCCCAAAGCCCCAGCACATAGTTGTATATCCTAGTTGTAAGTGATTCTAGTTCCTCTATGTGGGATGCCGCCACAGCATGGCTTGATGAGCGGTGCATAGGTCCGCACCCAGGATCTGAATGGTCAAACCCCAGGGCCCCCAAAGCAGAGAGCGCAAACTTAACCACTCAGCCACGGGGCCGGCCCCCTTTATAGTTTCTATAGTATAAAAGTCATTTGCTAGATAGAGGTATTGCAAATGTCTCAGAGAAGGCTTTTTTGAAATTATTAAACAGTAGCTTCTCTCTGAAGAATATTCCCTTTATCTTAAAAAATATTATTACTTTTATGGAAAACAGTATGGAGATTTCTCAAAAAGTTAAAAATAGAAATACCATATGACCCAGCCATCCCACTACTGGGTATCTATCCTAAGAACCTGAAATCAGCAATTCCAAGAGTCCCATGCACCCCTATGTTCATCGCAGCATTATTTACAATAGCCAAGACGTGGAAGCAACCTAAGTGCCCAGCAACTGATGATTGGATAAAGAAGATATGGTATATATACACAATGGAATACTACTCAGCCATAAAAAAGGACAAAATTGTCCCATTTGCATCAACATGGATGGACCTTGAGGGTATTATGTTAAGCAAAATAAGCCAGACAGAGAAAGACGAACTCTATATGACTCCACTCATAGGTGGAAGTTAACATATAGACAAGGAGAACTGATCGGTGGTTACCAGGGGAAAGGGGGGGTGGGGGGAGGGCACAAAGGGTGAAGTGGTGTTCCCACAACATGACTAACAATAATGTGCAACTGAAATCTCACAAGGTTGTAATCTATCATAACCTTAATAAAAAAAAAAGTTAAAAAAATAAAAATAAAAAAATATTATTACTTTAATTTCTATCAAACCGATTGAATAGAAGTATGCAATTACAGGGATTGGTGTCATTCGAGGATGTGGCTGTAGACTTCACCCAGGAGGAGTGGAATCATCTGGACCGTACTCAGAGGACCCTGTACAGAGGTGTAGTGCTAGAGAACTGTAGCTACTTGGTCTCTGGGTGAGGCTGGCTTCCCTGAGTAATTTACAGTGTACCTAACAGAATAACTTGCCATCTCTGAAGTATTTCAATACTTTGGCCTCAAGTTCCAGGGACTAAAGATTCTTAATTCTTCTTAGACTAACAAGGTGTTTGCATTTCCATCTCCCATGTGAAATTTATGCTTATTAAAGTGTACCTTCCTAATTACTTTGAGGCCCTGAAGGCCACACACATGTCCCCAGGTCTTGTATCCTTTCCCATTACAGGGTATCCTGTTCCAAACCAGATGCGATTGCCTCTTTGGAGAAGAGAAGACTTTGGATCATAGAGAGAGAAATCTCAAGTTCAAGCTGTACAGGTAAATAAGAAATGAACAGATGGGAGATGATGAGAATAGGAGCCCCGCGGGTCAGTGAGGGCTGGACATCTCTGAAAGCTCAGAAATATCTTCCTAAAGGATATAAACTTTTTTTGCTAACTCCGAATTTTTAATTTTATGAGTTACTGTCTCCTGGTAATCTTGGAACGAGATGGGGAGGAACTAGACTACAATCTGGCCTTGTCCTTCTGCTGCTTTTCTTGGTCACCTCGGTTGTTTCCAGCCTTCCTGAGAGGCTCTTTCCATTCTGTTGGAGTCCCCTCCCTCTGAATCCTGGAGCTGCTGCCTTTTCAAAATCCTTTTTTCCTACTCATGAATCCCTAAACCTATTTTCACCTTCTCTCCTCGATTCTAAGGTATTTTTCTTAAACAATCAAAGTCATTTATATTTATTGTTACTTTCCTGTTCCAATGTCTCATAGAGAAATTTGCTTTCTTCCCCCTCAAGCTCAGAGTGTAGGAGAGACATGTACTTCAAATTTCTTTCTGACTGGTCTCTAGATTTGAAAAAAAATAAAAGTCAACCCCATCAGAGGGCTGCTTCTGACAAAAGGAGTATTCACAGGATATGGTTTCTTCTTCTTCTTCCTAGAAGTCTGGCAAGTTGACCAGCTGGAGAGTCACCAGGAAAACCAAAACAGACACCTGAGGCAAGATATATGCATGAATGAGAAGAGAGAGGTCATGAATGTAGTGGATTTGTAAACCCACTTCCTCGGAGCACGTGGGTGATCTCTTCATTACACGTACCCCTATATGACTCATATGGGAAGAGTTTTAAAGATAATTTAGGCTTACTCAGTCATAATAGAGGCTTTGAAGCTCAGAAATGTTATGGATGTAATAGATATTGGAAATTATTAATTCATGGCAGGCATGAGAGAAATAATGGAATGAAACAGCATGACTATAATGCAGGTGGGAAAAGTTGTAGTCATAACTCATCCTTTGTTCAGCATACTATAAGTCAAGCTGGAGAGAAAAACCTGTGAATTTCCTGAGTGTAGAAAAACTCTGAGCAAGAATTCATTCCTTGTTGCTCATCAGATCACTCATGCAGGAGAGAAACCCTATGAATGTACAGATGCAGAAAAGCCTTCAACAAGAAGGCACACCTCAGTAGATCAGAGAATGCACACTTTGAATGTAATGCAGGTGGCAAATCCTTCAGAGAGAAATCAACACTGCATATCCATCAAAGAACTCATACAGGTGAAAAACCATATGTATGCAATGAGTGTGGCAAAACTTTCTGAGAGAAGACAAAGCTCATCATATATCAGTGAACTCCCACAGGAGAGAAACCCTATGAATGTTCTGAATGTGGAAAAACCTTCCATCAAAAGGCACACCTCAGGGGCTGGCCGGGTGGCTCAGCAGTTAAGTGCGCACGTTCTGCTTCAGCGGCCCGGGGCTCACTGGTTCAGATCCCGGGTGCGGACATGACACCGCTTGGCAAGCCATGCTGTGGTAGGCGTCCCACATATAAAGTAGAGGAAGATGGGCATCGATGTTAGCTCAGGGCTAGTCCTCCTCAGCAAAAAGAGGAGGATTGGCAGCAGATTTTAGCCCGGGGCTAATTTTCCCAAAAAAAAAAAAAAAAAAAGGCACACCTCAGTGTACCTCAGAGAACACACACAGGAGAGAAACCATATGAATGTAATGAACGTGGCAAGTCCTTCAGAGAGAAATCAACACTGCATAGACATCAAAGAACTCATACAGGAGAGAAACCTTATGTGTGTTCAGACTGTGGAAGAGCCTTCACCCTTAAGCTGAGTCTCAGTGTGCATCAAAGAATTCATACAGGAGAAAAAACTGACGGATGTACTGTGTGTGGAAAAGTCTTCTCCCGGAAGTCATATCTCATGTTACATCAGAGAGCTCATACAGGACGAAAATTTGAGAAATCCTATGAATGCAATGAATGTGATAAAGCTTTCTTCCAGAAATCATATCTCATTATTCATCAGAGAGTTCACACATGGGAGAAACCCTGTGAGTGTAATGAACGTGATAAAGCTTTCTCCCAGAAATCATATCTCATTATACATCAAAGAACTCATACAGGAGAGAGGCCCTATAAACATGATATGTGTGTAGAGCCCTCAGAGAGAAGTCAAAACTCATTGTACATCAGAGAACTCATGTAGGAGAGAAACCCTATGACTGTCCTGAATACGAGGAAGACCTTCTTCCAGAAGTTAAAGCTTGTCATGAATTAAAGAGCTCAGAGAGAAGAGAAACTGTGAAAGAACTGAAAATGGAAAATAGAAAATCCTTCATAGAAAAGTCAAAGAAAAAGAAAAAGGTTAAGCAGGGAGTCATGCTTTAGTTAACAGGGAAGGGCTTTCTGAGGGCATGGCGTTTGAGCTTAGACCCGAAAATGAGACGTCAGCAATAATGGGGGTAAGAACATTCCAGGCAGAAGGAATAGCAAGAGCCAAGGTCCTGATGCAAAAAAACTTGGCTTGTGTATTTGTTATCATGGGTGTATATTGACTGACTATTTTACATCAGAGAGGTTGTTCAAAACTGCAATCTTTTGAAGCCTTGAATGTATGAGAGCCTTCAGCTGAAAGCCAGACCTCACTGTAAACCTGGGCACAGGTATTAAGAGAAACCCAATTTAATGAATTTCAATAAACAGTCCCATGGAAATGATATAAGAGAAATAATCCAGATTTAACAAAACTCTCATAGAAAAAAATTAATAAAATCTATTATTAGGAATAGCTGTTTTGACATCTCTCATAATGGGGAATAAAGAAAAAAGAGTATACTAAATGATACAAAGTTATAGATTTAAAGATAACCACTAAAGGAACAATGGTTATAAATATACTATAAATGTTATAAATTGTTGGAAAAGATGCATAAACAGAACAATGTAGAGGAAACAACATTAGGGCATCAAATCCAGTTTCCAGAAGTAGCAACAGTTGATAATGCCAGTATTTCTGCCCCAACCTGTTCCATGGTCAAGATTTCCGCTGTGTTTCTACATGTGGACCTCCCCCTGTCTGAGCTTGGTCTGCAGTCTTCCCAGAAATACTATGAGCCATCTGATAGGCTTTTAGGAGATCTGCTTTTTACTTAAATTTGCCAGAGTTTATTTCTGCTGCTATTTTTTAAGGTAATACTTTTTTGATGAGGAAGATTGGCCCTGAGCTGACATCTGTTGCCAATATTCCTCTTTTTTTTTTCTCTCCCCAAAGCCCCAGGATATAGTTGTATATCCTAGTTGCAAGTCATTCTCCACGTAGGATGCTGCCACAGCATGGCTTAATGAGCGGTGCATAGGTCTGTGTCCAGGCTTTGAACCGGCAAACTCTGGGCTGCCAAAGCGAGTGCAAACTTAACCACTACACCACGAGGCCAGCCCCTATTTCTGCTGCTTTGGATGAGTAACTATCACATTCAGAAACTGGTACCTAGAGTGATGGCATACTTTATGGAGCCTCGGGGAAATGCGAGATTTGGGTCTCTAGGCTGGTTGGGGCTGAAGGCAGGGGAAATCCAGCTGGCATTGACGAAGGGGGCTCAGGAATTCCTTGGCATGCAGTAGCAGATAGCTGCTTTAATGGTCACCTGTGCTTAACCTGGATGAAGTAAAACACTGAACATAAGGCTTTGGGTAGTTGAGTATCCACTCCTAATGAAAGAGTACAAAGGACATGAGAGACTGCTACCTCATGGCAGTGGCTGCTTCCTATGGGGCTGGCTGGCACAAAGAGAAAGAATGGCGAGTTCAGATTCTTACGTTCCCTGCTCAAGGCATAGACTGAAACCCAGGCATTCTATAGAAGGAAATTGTTACCTGGTGCATCCATTGAATTCCTGGCCTAAATTCCCAGTCTGTCATTTGAAACTTAGGATACTGATCATGAAAGAGGGAGTGGGGGGCTGACAGTTAGCATGGTAATATGTAGGAGGATGTGCGAGAATGTGAATACTTTAAACTCCTAATTCCCACTGAGTTTCCTGGGTAAGCTGAAAGCAATTCCATTTTCCTCTGAAGAGACTGTATCTGCCTTAATTAAAGACCCTGTAGTGACCTCAACTGAGAGTGATACTTTTTAAGGGAAGCCAAATTTCATACTCCCCCACCCCCACCCTTCTATCTCCAGACCTATAACCGCCTTGTGTACCAACCACTTTATGTGCTTTATAAACATTCATTCATTTAATTCTCCCAACAACCCCATGAGACAGTTACTATCATTATCATCCTCATTTTATAGATGAGGAAACAGGCACAGAGAAATTAAGTGCCTCGCCCAAGGCAACACGGCTAGTAAGTAGTAGAGAAGGTATTTGAACCCAGGAGAACCTATGCTCTTAATCACTACACTATCCTCCAATCCCCCGCCCCCACCCCGCCATGCCCCCCTGGCCAAGTGATCCCGTGTCCTCTGATTAGAGCTTTGAATATATGGAGGAAGTGATTGAATGGGGGTACTTCCAGGCATTGGAAAAATAGAGTCAGGCATCAGAGGTCTCTTGCATTGTTATAGATACCATCCTTTATTAAATCCACAGAAGAAAGGAAAATAAAATCTCTATCTCTGGGAACCTGAATTAACTTTCTTTGCATTAGGTTTTACATACAGATTACACCCCTTGAGCCATTCAGATAAATCGTGGCCAGCACAGTGACGGGTCCAAGAATCCCTGGGAAATGAAAGGAGAGAGGGAGGATGAAGTGGACAGACCAATGAGGTGGCAGTGCCACTATCCTAGCTGCCCAAAGTCCAAGCCATCCCCACGAACTTACCAGGCATTCATACCATTCTGTGAGGATACCACCTGCTTGGCACACAAGACATCATCCAGAATATGGCGGTTGAGCAAGTCTAGGGGGAAGAGAGAGACATAGTGATCTGGTGCACTGGGGACAGGATGACAGTGTATGGAGGATCCAGGGGTTCTGGGTTTCTTGGAGCCTGAATAACCTCAACCACCACATTGGCTGATTTTGGATGACCTTGATTCACTTGTCAGCTGGTTATGAGTTACCTCAACTGCCATGTTGGCTGGTTCTGTACAACCTTAACTCATGTTGACTGATCCTGGATGACCTTGACTGTCATGTTAGCTGGTTATAAATAATGTCAACCACCACCAGGCTGGTCCTGGAAAACCTCAAACTCCACGTTGGCCAGTTCTAGATGACTTCAACTGTCATTTTGTGTGGTTATGAATGATCTTAACTGCAGTGGTGACTGGTCCGATATCACCTCAGTCACCATGTCGACTGGTAGGGATGCTATTCAACTGCAAGGTTGGTTAGTCCTGGTGACTTCAAACACTATGTGGTCAGGTCCTGGATAATTTCAACTCACATTTTGATCGGTTACAAATGACCTCAATCTCCATGCTAGCTAGTCCTGTTCAACCTCAGCCACCATGGTGCCTGGTCTTACATGATCTCAGCTGTCATGGTGACTAGTTGATGATCTCAACCAGCATATTGACCAGTCCTGGACAACCTCAGTTGCCATTTTGACTGATTATAATAATTTCAACCTCCATGTTGACTGGTCTAGGACCTCAACTTCCATTTTAGCTAATACTGGACTACCTCAACTTCCATGTTGGTTCAAAATGAACAACCTTAACCTTCATTTTAGCTAGTCTTGAAAAACCTTAATACCCATGTTACCCTGTCCTATACAACCTCTATCTCTATGGTGGCCAATCTTGGACAACCTTAACCTTCAAGCTGGCCAATTCTGGGTGACTTCTGTCACTGTGTCAGGACTTAGACAACCTCAACCTTCATTTGGGCTGGCCCCAAATAACCTCAGTCTCCATTTTGGCCTGTCTTGTACCACCTCAAACACCATTTTGGCCAACTCTGAACAATTTCTGCTGCTGTTCAATTTTGTCCTCAACAGCACCACACTCTTGTCTAGAAAGTTCTCTCCTTTTTGCATGGAGGTACCTTGTTTCTGTTCCTAATGCCAGATACCTGCTTCTTCCCTCAGGGCCGGAACAATCTCAACTCAAAATCAGGGCAGTCTCCTCCTCCATTCCATATGGAGCTAACTTTCCTGTTTCCTGAGTCCCAGAAAACTGCAGTCTCCATTCTGGGTGAGGTTTGGGAGCTCTGAGTTCCCCTGACCTAGATAACATCTCAGTGTAGTCCGGGTAAGGATGCAGGATGGTGTCTCTAACAGCCCAGGAAACTGCTTTTTCCCTATCATTTTTCTGATCATCACTAGAGATTATGACTAAGACAACCTTGTCCCCTGTGTATTGTGGAGTGGGACTAGGAAGAGCTTCAGGATATCCCCAGTGCTACCTTACCATGACACTCCATGTGACAGAGGTTCTGGGTGGGTGTAACACCATTGTCACACCACCAGGCAGAGTTCAGCTGGAAAATGCCATATTCACTGCTGCCATCAGGATTGTGGTCCACGAAGGAGGTATCAAAGCCACTCTCATAGTGTGCCATGCACAGCCCTGGGGCAGGAAGAGGGGAGGTAGCAGGTAGGCATGGGTGCTTTGGACTGGGGGGGGAGGGTAAAATGTGTGGGGGGGGTGGGGACAGGGATGGTTGTCATCTCAGTTGTAGGGGTGATGATCTTGGTTTGGTGGTGGTGTTGATGTTGGTGATTCTGGTGAGATATCAGTGATGGTAGTGGTGATGGTATTCATGGTGATAATAGCAGTGGTGACATTGATGGTAGTGATGAGGGTAGTAACAGTAATGGTAGAGATGAGGGTAATAGTTGTGAAGGCAGTGATGGTGATGACACTAGAGTTAGTTAAACCAGTCATCACGGTCAGTCAGGGGGTGACTGAGAGGATCATGCCTGGCCTGGGGAGGTGATAAATTACAAGGGAGGCCTGGGTCTGAGTGTGGTGGGCAGCTCAGGGTGTGGGTGGGACTTGGGGCAACTGGAGTCTCACAGTCTCCAATGCTGTAGCCCCTGAAGCCGTTGAGGCCCGCCTTCTCCAGCTTCATTGCCAGGTCGCAGCGTTCATAGATCTTGGCATCCACAGCGGCAACCATCAACATGGCCAGGGTCACCACCGCCATGCCCCAGGCTTGCATTATGATACCCACAAGCCCTCCTAGCTGACTCCTTGCTTCAGACTCACTCTGAAGTATTCAGAACTAGGGGCATTCTGGAACTCTGGGCTCTGTGAGCAAAGATCTAAGTGATAGATTCTGGAACACAAAAGCCAGAGGGCTGGGCATCTCACCATCTTCCCCAGTGTCAGCTCTGTTAGACACACACAAGGAAAAAGAAATATACTGACGTATACACAGAGGTGGAAGGAGACAAAAGCAGGGAGAAACCCAGAGATGTCAGAAAGAGATGCAAGGAGAGAGGGGCTGAGGACATACAAAGGACAGACAGGACTCGAGGACTATACCTCACAACTCAGACCACATTCCTCAACAGTGCCCCACTCTACTCCTGCTAATCATGTTCTACCACTTGGTTACCTTCATGTCCATTCACTTTGCCCCTCATCGCCTCCATTCCCCCAACTCTGCTGAGTAGTCAGCTCTGTTCACTACACTGTGCCTACTCTCACCTCGGATTACTCATGCTCTGCAAAATATGACCACCATGCCCTTGCCCTCTGCCTCTCATTACCTCCATGTACTCTTTCTCAGCACTTGTCTTCACTTATTGCGCCCCATTCCACCATAATTTACCGGAATCTGACCCACGTTACCCCCATTCAGTCACACTCTGCCCCACATTACATATTACACATGATATATTACATATATATACACACCGTACTGCTTTTTCACCTCCATTCTCATTCTACTCTTTTCTCCCCCATTCACTTACACTGCCTCTTATCCACTTCCATTCATTCACACTGGGCTCCATATTACCACAATTCCCTAGCCCTCTACTTACCATTATACACATTCTCTCATATCATGTTCCTTCTTCACCTCCATTCACTCTTATTCAGACTCTCATTTGCTACTTTCACCTCCATTTCCTGTCACTGCATCAAATGACTCCTGTTCACTCTCACGTGGCCCATGCTTCAGCTTTGTTCATTGACTCTTGGCCTCATCCTCTCTCTCATTCACTCTCTTTCTGCCCCTTCTTCACTTCTATTCTCTCAAATGCTGCTCCCATATTACCCCCATTTCCTGGAACATTGCCCCGTGTTACTCCCAAACACTAGCTCAAGTTACTCACATATACTCACTCTACACTTGGTCACCTCCAGTCCTTCTCAATTTGCTTCTCATTGTCTCCATTTACTCTCACTCTGCCTTTCATTATCCCATTCATTTAAATTCACTCCTAATGTAACCCCTATTTCCACTTATCACTCCTGTTCTGCTCCTGATTCACGTCTAGTTGCTCCCACTCTGTCCCACATTACCCACAGTCAATCACACTCTACCTCAAATTCACCACTTTTTGCTCACATTGGGCCCCATTTTACCCACTTTACTCACCTTGGGCCATGTGACCTTCAATCCCCTCTCCCTTTCCTCACAAAACCCAGTTACTCACCTTCTTCTGCTCTTTACTTCCATTCTCTCTCACTCTGCCCAATGTGACCTCCATTCATACACATGCTTCAGCTCATTCACCCAGGCCAATTCACAGTGGGATCCCTGTATGTCCCTGGAACACTGCCCCGCGTGACCCTATCTAATCTCAGTCTGCCCCTCATTCACCTCGGCACTCTCCTTCTCCCGCATAGTATCCCCACTCAGAGAAACTTGACCTGACTCACATATTCACATTCTATCACATATGTATTCATCTCCATTCCCTCCTATTCTGTCCCTTGTGTACCCCATTTTTCCCTCTGTGCCCCACATTTCCTCCATTCACTACCTTCCCCCTAAATTCACCTCTCTTTACTCACACTGTGTCTCATAAACATTCATTCACACTCTAATCCTTAGTGCTCACATCAATTCTAATGCTTTATCAACTCCATTCACATTCACCACCTTTCATTGCCCCATTCACTCAGTTTGCTCCCACTTTCACTTTTTGTCACTTAGACTATGTCTCCTTTTCCTATCATTTACTCAGTCTCCTCCATAATTTCAAATTAATTAAAAATCGATGCATAGTCATTCCCTCCCTCTGCCCTGTGTTACCCACATTCACTCCACGGTACTGCTCATTCACCTCCATTCCATCGCCCTTGTCTCTCCTTGCCCTCATTCATTCCCACTTTGTCATTTATTCACCATTATCCCCACCACCGCCAGTCTCATGTGTTTCCTGTTTACTGACACTCACATCAGCCAGGACAGAACAGTCTGATGTATCAATCAGGATTTGGTTTGGCTGTACATACCAACACCATCACAAATACCAGTGGCTTCAGAGGATGGAAGAGGTCTCCTCTCTTGGAGGCAGGTAGTTCAGGGCTAGCATGGCAGCTCCACGGGCACCAGAGAACTGACTTCTTCTGTGCTGTTGCTCTGCCAAACTCACCTGCTACCTCAGAGCCCAAAATGACTGCTCACAATTGGCAACACTTTCATAGTTTTGCTAAAATTTCTCTTAAGAGCAATTGTAATGATGACACACCAGGTGAGGTGGGAGGGCCTTTGGGTGGGAGTGTCATGTCGTGCAGACTCTGTGGTGGGACCAGCTACCTGTCAGCTTCCACACCCCTTCACCTAGCTAGCTGCTGCTTAGGCCACTGTATGAGGAGGTCACACCTGTAGGGACTGATGGTAGAGGATGCCCAGGAGAGAGAGGCAGGGTCCTAGCTGTGCAGCAGAAAAGCTGGCCTCACAGAGCTCGTGGATGTGCACTGTGAACTCTGCGACAGTTTCTGAGGGTCTGTATCACTGGCTCAGGAACGTTTCTGGATCTGGTAATCACTGTACCCCAACACCCACCAACCCTGAAGGATTTTCCCCCATATAGGAGTGTGTGTGTGCAAAGTGGTGGGGAAATGATGTTTGCAAGCTGGACGAGGACTACAAGTCCAGCCCCTCCTATTTTGACCTCCTAGTGCATTCGGAGAGCTGACAAGTTTTGTACCCAGGAGGTACTGATCCGTCAGGGAGCAAGAGATCTGTATTACTCCCCTGCTTTCTCTCTTTGCTTTGTCTGCTAGGAAACTCCAACTATATTTCTGGGAAAAACATTCCTTGGCTAGTTTTAATGGTTCTGGAATGAGGACCCTCAGATACTTTCTGGACGTTCTGTGGGATATTGAATAAGCAGAGTATGACTGGGTGGAAGTTAAGGATCCTACCTTGGGAACTTGTGTGACCTTGGGCAAGTTACTCAATCTCTCTGGGACTCAGTTTCCTCATCTGACAAGTGGGGGTGCATGGGACTGTTTACAGATAGTGGAGACTATCTGAGGCAGGTCATGTCATGTGCTTCACACAGTACCTGGCACATAGGAGACACTGAGCTCGGTCTGAGCCCCCATATCACTTGCTTGGCTTGTTGGCCAAGCCTCCTCCCTGGTATTCCTGTTTTCGTCCTTTTCCTCTGTAGTCTGTTCTCCACAAAGCAGCCTGCAGGTCATCCTTTAATTTTTTTCCTTCTTACTAAAAAAAAAGTTTTACACATACACGTCTAATTTTATTTAAATAATAATAATAATAATAACAATCACTTATTTAGTACTTGCTTTGTGCCAGGCATTGTTCTAAAGCCTTTACAATGATCAATTCATTTGTCACCACAACCCTAATGAGGTAGGCACCGTCATTATGCCCGTTTTATAGATGAGGAAGCTTAGGACAGAGAAGTTAAGAGTCTTGCCTGAGGTTTCACAGCTAGTAGGTGAGGGTTTGAAACCAGGCTGTCTCCATTGTGTTACTTTGTTTTTTTGATTCTGTTTTCTTCCCTGTTATAGTCCCAATGTCTAGAACCCTACCTGGCATACAGGAAATGCTTAAGCAAATTCCAGTGGAGCTCCTGTTCTAGTGGTGCAAGACAGGCCATAAACAAGAGTTGAATATATGTGTATTTGTAACGTTAGTATATAATGCTAGATGGCTGCAGACTGGTCTTTTAGAAATCTGATCCCTTTAGGGCTTCTCATCGTGTCTATTAAGTCCAGAATGAAACATGAGCTCTGGCCCTGGCAGAGGAGGCTCTACAGCATCTGGCCCCCACTCACCTCTCCCTTGCCCGCACCTCCTACACTCCCAACACGCTGCCACTGTTTCTGTTCCTCCGACATACCAAACTAGGTCCTCCTTCAGAGCCTTTGCAACAGCAGAGCCCTCCACCAGAAAGCTCTTTGCTTCAAATAGTCATGTGGCTGGCTTCTTTTAGTCAGCGTAACTGTCACCTCCGACGAAAAGAGATCATCCCTGCTCATCCAGAGAAAGCAACCTGTCAGCCACTGCTCACATCTCCTTCACCCCAGAGTGTGTGTGGGGGGTTCTACGCCGCCATTTATTTATTCTTCAGCTTCTTGTTTGCATACGCTAGACTGTAAACTCCCAGCCCTCGCCACTGGACAGAGCCAGTGACCTTTCCCCACTTTGTGTATGCAATGCAATTCTGCCACGCATCCCGTCTTCCCGTTCAATTACACCTGCAAACCGGATGCTGCCCTCCAATTTCAAGACACCAAATTCCCGCCTGCTAGAATTTTCCTTAATTGGACACATGCCCGCCCCGCCATAAGGAAATTGGTCTTTGAAGTCTGAGGAAGGACGGCCACCAGAGAACAAAGTAAACACCTGCTAAACGCTGCCGCCCTGGAGGAGAAGCGACTCGGTGGGCTCGGCCAGCTCCTCAGAGCAGTGACGTCACCAGCACGGGCATCTTCCCTCTGCGCCTGCGCCGCAGCCCCATAGCGTTCGCGTCGGACTGGCGGGAGGGGGCCCCATGTTAACTATTGGCAAACACGGGCTCAAAGCCCTCACTGAGCATGCGCACACCCGGCCGCTGAGCCCTGCAGGCTGCCGAGCCCGAGTCGGTCCCGAAGCGGAAGTGCTCCTCCGGGCCAGTGTTGTAACGGTCTCCTCTGCAGCGAGCAGAAAAATCTGTTGTCGAGAGAGAGGTTGAGGGGGCGAGAGCTAGGGGTGATGGCTGAGTGATGGGGAGATCTAGGGGACGAGTGAAGGGGGATTTGTGGGGGTCATTGACGTGGGGGCTTGTGGGGTGAGTGATGGGGGACCGAGAGGTCAGTCAATGAGGGTATGTGGGCTCAGTGGTGGACAAAGTTATGGGGCTAGTCAGGGTTGAATGGGGCTTATTCAACTTTGACTTTTACACATTTTCCAGCACAGTGACCTGCGCTGAGGGTTCTTACGCATCCCTCAGGCCCCTCCTTCGGAGCGCCCCGCCTCTCCCTCTGCTCCTCTCCCCTTGCCCCAGCCCCTAGGTAGGGGCCTGGCGTGGATGCTCCAGCTGAAGTGAATCTGCATCCGAAGGCTTCCTTCCGGCTCCTGGGCAAGACGGCCCCAGTGAGGTGAGGAGAAGCAAGAGGCACCTGAGACGACTCACCTGCCCGGGGGCCTCGCGCAGAGCTGGGGCTGGGGGAGTGGGCGGGGCCTGGTGCTGCGCGATCTGGGGGGATGGGCTTAAAACGTCAAGGGGATAATAGTTTTAAAGTTCAGGTTTTTTGGCGTTTAATAAGTAAGTAAAACATTTTAATTATGGATTAATTAGAAAATAGAGGAAAAGAATCAAAAGGAACTAGTTTTATGCCCCTACATTTAAATGTCCATTCTTAGACATTTTTTAGTGTGTATAAGGGGTATTTGTAAACATTTAACATATAGTTTTCTAATGGGCTCCTGCAGTTTTATAACCTGCCTTTTTTTGCTTAGAAGTTTACTCTGATTCAGATTAAAAATTTATAACATTTAAAAACTTTTAATTTAGATATATGTACAGAAAAGTATACAGATAAGTGTACAGTTCCATACATTATTTTTAATAGCTACATAGCATTTCATTCCGTGTATTTTCTTATTAATCCCGTATTATGGGTCATTTACGATCATTTAAGTTTGGTATTGTTAAAATCAGTGCTGAGATGAAGGTACTTACAGAGAAATTATGATACAATATTTCATTAAGGAAAATATCTAGAAATACAATTTCTGCATCAGTATAGAAGCGTGTATATATACATACATACATAAAACCTTTTGGGGGCTGGCCCGGTGGCACAGCGGTTAAGTGCACACATTCCGCTTTGGCAGCCCAGGGTTCGCTGGTTCAGACCCCAGGTGCGGACATGGCACCGCTTGGCAAGCCACACTGTGGTAGGCGTCCCACATATAAAGTAGAGGAAGATGGGCATCGATGTTAGCTCAGGGCCAGTCTTCCTCAGCAAAAAGAGGAGGAATGGCAGCAGTTAGCTCAGGGCTAATCTTCCTCAAAAAAAAACCTTTTTGTGTTAGATATTTACATGAGGAAAAGAGTCAAGAATACACAGGTAGTTGTTACAACTACGTGGTTGCCCACACCTCTGCAGAGCGGCCTCATGCACAGCTCGTGTCAGGGGATTTCTAGGCAGATAATTCTGGGCACTGGAAGCCTGATGGGGTCTCTCATATGCTCTACTGTTCTCCACTTTTCCAGCTCTGCCTTCACACATCTCTGCCTTTCCCCAGAAGAGCAGGAAATGGCTGCATCCCAGGTAAGTATGTTGTTTATCTGTTCTTTCCTCTATTTTATCATGGATGTGATGAGCTATGTAGGAATCTGTGACATAAAATAGGAAATTGTAGATAAGCAGTAGGAACAGGGGAAATGAGAGCAGTTCGAGGCCAAGGTAGAATGTAGAAGACTTAGGTGTGACAGATACTAATGTTGAGCTGCACATTTTTCTGTGAGCCTCTGGCAGCCAGAAGAAAATGTAACCAGTAACCTGACTCAGCTTACTTGTCAGGAGAGAGCACACCAAGTCCTCAGGGAAGTAAAGGTTTCCTACCCTTGCTTGCAAGGCATTTCTTTGCTGGGTCTTCATGTGGATGGTGGAATTGTCTTCCACCACAGCCTGCTGAGAAACGCAGTCCCTGGTTTCCTGCAGCTCTTTCCTATAGCCTTCCTCAGTGAGCTGGAGACATGATGTCGAAGTGTAATTTGGCACTGAAATATCGTAGGGAACTTGCTTGTCTTTCAAATGATTTTCTCGAAGTAATTTTCTCACTTGGACTTTTGATTCTCATTTGGCCAAGAGGCAGAGTTTTATCTTATCTGTAGTTTGATCTTTTCAAGAATGTCATATAAGTGGAATCGTATGGTATGTAACCTTTTTTTTAAAAAAAATTTATCTTGCTAGGATTTTGATAGGAATTGAGTTAAATCTGTAGATAAGTATGGGGAGCACTGATAACTTTATTATGTTGTGTCTTCCAATCCATGAACGTAGTATGTCTCTCCATTTATTTAGATCTTCTGGGTTTATTTCATCAATATTTTGTAATTTTCAACATACAGATCCTACACATGTGTATTAGTCTTCTCGGGCTGCCATAACAAAATGCTACAGACTGAGTAGTTTAAACAACAGAAGTTTATTTTCTCACCACTCTGGAGGCTGGAAGTCCCAGATCAAGGTGCCATCAGGGTTGGTTTCTGGTGAGAGTTCTCTTCCTGGCTTGTAGACAGTGGCCTTCTCACTGTGTCCTTACATGGCCTTTCCTCTGTGCTTGTGCAGAGAGAAAGAGAGATCTCTGGTGTTTCTTCCTCTTCTTATAAGGACACCAGTCCTACTGGATTAGAGCCTCATTCTTATGACCTCATTTAACCTTAATTCCCTGCTTAAAGGCCCCATCTCCAAATAAATTCACCTTGGGGGTTAGAGGTTCAACATAGGAATTTTGGGGGGACACAATTCAGTCTATAACAACATGTTTTGTTAGACTTATACATGTTTCATTTTTCAAGCTATTGTAAATGGCTTTGTTTTTTAAATTTCAGTTTCCAATATTCATTGCCAGTATATAGAAATATGATTGATTTTTGTTTGTTAAACTTTGCTATAGTCTGAATGTTTGTGTTCCCCTAAAATTCACATATTGGAATCCTAATGCCCGAGGTGATGGTGTTAGGAGGTGGGGCTTCCTCTTCTCCTTTATTTATTTACTTGTTTATGTCAGTAATACAAAATTTTTGTTTTTATTTTATTCAATGGAATACAATCCGTTATTGTCATTGTTTATTTTGATGCTCAATAGTCCCCAAGTTGGCCAGTGGGAGCCCCTTTAAGCTGGCTTTTTTGTTCTTCTGACACATTCCTCTAATTTTTGGAGCACTTCCTTACTTTCTGATGCAACAAGATGTTCCAGCCCTCATCTTTTACTTTCCCTGACCCAGGCCTGGAATCGGCCATTTCTCCAAGGAGCACTGGTTCCTATTAGTGGCTAATGATATATAGAAACCAAAATCTGGGTGCTAGGTGTGCTCATTGCCACCGGAGTGTCATTACTTCTAAGTTCTTTCAGTGAACAGAGCTTTGTATTTATATGTGTGTCTATTTATATGTCTGTGTATGTGTGTGTGTATATATATATAACTATACACATGCACACACAGACATATACATACACAGACAGACAGACTTTGAATTCTTACAATATCTCAGGAATCTTCCCAGTCTTCCCTTATTCCATATTTGCATCTCCCTTCTCCAACAGTGAGTGCACAGATCCTAGCATTAATATGTTGACTCTTTTGCTCAGCCTGACAATATACAGAAAGTAGAATCAGAATTCCTGCACCCACACCCGTGAAAAACCAACCTACTGAGTACAGTACATGGTTTGTTTGCATGCCTTTTATACTGAGGATATATAATCAGAGTACTCTGTTTAGAAGTCACTTGGATTGATTTTTCATTTTTCTCTTCTTTTTTTCCTATCCAGTGTGCTTATGTTATTTATTTGGTCAATAGTTAGGTTCATTTTTTGTTTGTATTCCATTTTAGATTTTATTTCTTTCTATTTTTGTTGATTTAATTTTATTCTTACCTTTATATGTAAAATGTTAATATGATTTGAAGAGACAAAACTATACTATATATATACACAGAATTGTCATCTCTCCTCTGTACCTTCTACCCCATTTTGGAGGCAACCAGTCTTGTTAGTTTCTGATTTATGCTTATGATGTTTCTTTTTAAAATAAGCAGATAAATGTATACTTTAAAAATTTCCCCTTACTGCTCAAAAGGTATTATACTTGATTTATAGACTCTTTTGCACTGTGCTCTTTTCCCTTAACAATATATCTTGGAAATTGCTCCATGTATATTTACAAATATCGTCCTCATACAGTTTTAAAATTGAGATATAATTGACATATAACATTATATTAGTTTCAGGTATACAAAATAATGATTTGATATTTGTATATATTGCAAAATGATCACCATAGTAAGTCTAGTTAACATCCATCACCACACTTAGTTACAAATTTTTTTTCTTGTGATGAGAACTTTTAGCAACTCTTAGCAACTTTCAAATATACACTACAGTATTATTAACTATAGTCACCACACTGTACATTACATCCCCAGGACTGACTTATTTTATAACTGGAAGTTTGTTCCTTTTCACTACCTTCACCTATTTTGTCCACTCCCCAACCCCTGCCTCCACCTGGCAACCACCAGTCTGTTCTCTGTATCTGTAAGATCATTTTGTTTTGTTTTGTTTTAGATTCCACATATAAATGACATCATATGTATCTGTCTTTCTCTGTCTGACTTATTTCACTTAGCATAATGCCCTCAAGGTCCATCCATGTTGCTGTAAATGGCAAGATTTCCTTCTTTTTTATGGCTGAATAGTATTCCATTGTGTATATCTATCACGTTTTCTTTATCCATTCATCCATCAATGGACACTTGGGTTGCTTCCATGTCTTGGCTATTGTAAATAATGCTGCAGTGAACATGGGGGTGCAGATATCTTTTCCAGTTAGTGTTTTTGTTTCTTTTGGATAAATACCCAGAAGTAGAATTGCTGGGTCATATGATAGTTCTATCTAATTTTTTGAGAAACCGCCATACTGTTTTCCATAGTGGCTGCACCATTTACCTTCCCACCAACAGTGCACAAGGGTTCCCTTTTCTCCACATCCTCACCAACACTTATTTCTTGTCTTTTTGATGATAGCCATTCTAACAGGTGTGAGGTGATAGCTCGTTGTGGTTTTGATTTGCATTTCCCTGATGATTAGTGATGTTGAGCACCTTTTCATATGCCTGTGGGCCATCTGTATATCTTCTTTGGAAAAATTTCTATTTAGGTCATCTGCTCATTTTTTAATCAGATTGTTTGTTTTTATGCTATTGAGTTGGATGAGTTCTTTATATATTTTGGATATTAACCTCTTATCAGATATATGATTTGAAAATATTTTCTCCAGTTCAGTAGGTTGTCTTTTCATTTTGTTGATGATTTCCTTTGCTGTGCAGAAGCTTTTGACTTTGATGTAGTAGTCCCATTTGTTTGTTTTTGGTTTTGGTGTCAAATCCAACAACTCATCACCAAGACTGATGTCAAGGAGCTCACTGTCTTTATTTTCTTGTGGGAGGTTTTTTGTTTTTTTTTTTTTAAAGATTGGCCCTGAGCTAACATCTGTTGCCAATCTTCTTTTTTTTTCTTCTTCTTCTCCCAGAAGCCCCCCAGTATATAGTTGTATATTCTACTTGTGAGTTGTGAGTGCCTCTGGTTGTGCTAAGAGTTTTACAGTTTCAGGTCTTATATTCAAGTCTTTAATCCATTTTGAGTTAATTTTTGTGTATGGTGTAAGATAGTAGTCCAGTTTCATTCTTTTGCATGTGACTGTCCAGTTTTCCCAACACAGTTTGTTGAAGAGATGTCCTTTCCCCATGGTATATTTTTGGCTCCTTTGTTGTTAATTAATTGACCACGTATGCTGGGTTTATTTCTGGGCTCTCTGTTCTGTTCCATTGATCTATGTGTCTTTTTTTATGCCAATACCATACTGTTTTGATTACTATAGCTTTATGATACAGTTTGAAATCAGGGAGCATGATGCCTCCAGATTTGTTCTTTCTTAAAATTCTTTGGCTTTTCAGAGTCTTTTGTGGTTCCATATGAGTTTTAGGATTGTTTATTCTATTTCTGTGACTCGTTCATTTTTATAGCTGCATAGTATTCCGTTAGTGTGTTCAACCATTCTCCTATGTACGTGGGAACTTTGGTTGTTTCCAGTATTTTGCAATTAAGAATAAGGCTGCAATGAAATATATTGTGCATATATTGTTTCCTTTTTGTACAGATATATCTTCTATATAAATTCCTACAAGTGGCATTGCTAGGTCAAAGGGTAAATAAAATTGGAGTTTTGTTAGATATTTCCAAATTCCCTTCTATAGGGGTTGCACTGTTTTCCATTCCCACCAACAGTGTATGATGGTGCCTGTTTCTCTGTGGCTGCACCAACAGAGTATGTTGTCAGACTTTAAACATTTTCCAATCTGCTAGGTAAGAAATGGCATCCCTGTGCAGTTTCAATTCTCTTACTACAAGTGAAATTGAATATAATTTCATAAATTTAAGAGACATTTTATCTTTTTGTGAATTGTCTTATTTTTTTTTTTGCCTTATTTTCTGTCAGGTATTTGGTCTTTTTTCCCCTTGAGTTTTAAGAGTTTTTGTTAATATATTAAGGATATTAATCTTTATCTTTGAGATGTGTTGCAACAGATTTTTCCCCCTAGTTTGTCATTTGTCTTTGGACTTATGTCTTTGGACTTGCAAAAGTGTTTTTATATTTTGTAGTTGTATTTATCAATCTTTTATTACATTTGGGTTTTTATTCAGTTAGAAAGTCTTTCCTCACACCCAGGCTATACAGGCATTCACCCATGCTTTCTTCTAGTACTTTGTGTGATTTCAGTTTTTTACATTTAGACCCCTGATGCATTTGACATTTATTCTTGTGTATGGCATGAGGTATGGATCCAGCTTAGCCTTTTCCAGATGGCTCTCCAGTTGTCCCAGTACCATGTATTAAGAAGTGTGCCCTTCACCTTGCGCTTTGAGAGAATGCCTGTATCAAAGTGTGTTCTGGTGTCTGGTAGGACTGCTTCCTCCCTCATAGTTTTTCTTTTATAGTGTTTTTCTAGCTCTTCTTGCACATTTATTTTTTTGATATGATCTTTAGTATTTCCTTATTTAGTGCCATTAAAAAGCTTGTTTTTTAATTGAAATCACATTAAATTTATCGTTAACTTAGGGATAACTGCATCTTTGTGACTTTGTGCCATTCTATCTGTGAAGAGTTTGACAACTATGAAGTTAGAAGGAACAGTTCCCATAAGAGACCACCCTCACTTCCGATACCAGTTGCAAGTTCAGGGGTCCCCAAGATCACCTTAGGTCTGGTAATTCGCTGGAAGGACTCACAGAACTCACTGAAGTCTATTATACTCCTGGTTATGGCTTGTTAGAGGGAGAAGACAGATTGGAATCTGCCAAGGGAAGAAGTGCATAGGGTAGGGTCCAAGAAAGTACCAAACACAAAGCTTCTGTTTTTCTCTCCCCATGGAGTCAGGATGTGTGACTTTTTCGGCATTGATATGTGATAGTATGCATGGAGTTCTGTCAACCAGGGAAGCTCACGTGACCCTCACCATTCAGAGTTTTTATTAGGGCTTCATTTTATAGGCATGATTGTCCACCTGGGGGCTCTCTGTCTCCAGCCCCTCTTGGAGTGACCCAAAGACCCCTACAAATCACGTTACTACACTATCCATGGTGACCCAAGGCCCCTATGAAAAATGTCCTTCCGTCCTTCCTTCCTTCCACTCCAGTCCATCCTTCCATTCTTCTTGTCTTCCTTCCACTCCAGTCCATCCTTTCTTCTATTCTTTCCTTCCTTCCTTCCATTTTAGTCCTTCCTTCCTTCTTTCCCTCCCTCCTTCCTTCCCTATCTATCTATCTTTGGCTATTTTAAAGAAATTATCATCAATTCCAATCTTCTTTAGTTTTTTATCAGGATTGGGTATTGAATTCTGTTTCAATATTTTTATATCAGCATTTCTTATATTAATTATATTAATCATATAAATTCTCTCCTTAGGTCTATTTAAATGGTGAATTACGTTAATGAATTTTCAATATTGAAATATCAGTATATACCTGGAATAAATCTTACTTGGTCATGATGTATTATTGTCTTAGTGTTGATTGATTTTGTTTGCTTATATTTTATTTAGGACTTTTGCACTGATGTTCATAAGTGAGATTGGTCTGTAGTTTTCCTATTTTGTACAATCTTAAATGAGTTTATGTATCAAATTTATACTCAATTCATGTGAGAATTTGGAAGCTTTCATTTCCTATGCTTGGGAAGAATTAGAGCACTTAGAGTCTTCTCAGGTCTTTTGTGAGCGTGAGTCTTGTCCTGGGCATACAAGCCTTTCTGAGTCCTCTGTGCATGGATGTGTTTGAATGTGCTAGTTTCCTGAAGAATCTTTCTTAGCTTTCCCTCTCAGGCCTTAGGCAGTCTATTGTGTGTCTGGACTGCAATCTTTTGCCCCAGGCATCTGTGGGTTGTTAGTTTGCCTTGCAGCCTCTTAGAGCAGGCTGCTGCTTTTCTGGCCGGAGTTGTGAGTTAGGCAAAACAGAGACGGGTACCCTCATCAGTCCCTCTGGCAGCCCCCAGACAGGTAAGAACAGACACACGAATTTGTGAGGAAGGTCTGTTCTGTTCCCTCCAGACCAGGGAACAGGGTCCCACCCTGGGAACATGGACTGCTGCTGCTGTAAAACTGCCGCCCCTCATGGAAAGGGGTAGGGCAAGGGCAAGTAAAAATGCTGTGAGGTTTTTCCACCGTCTTTTTTTTTTTTTTTTTTTTTTTTTTT